>NW_008334095.1:1514323-1514738 GCF_000622305.1 Nannospalax galili | reverse complement strand
TGTAATCATGCTCAGATGCCGAGGAGCTCAGAAGGTGGGCGACTGTGACCAGTGATAGTCATGTATATAGAGATTAGAAATGCATGTGAAAACGTCTCAATGTCAATTGCTTTGGAATGAATTCTTCTGTATGAAAAAAAAATTAAAAAAATAATGATAAAAAAAAAAAGACAAGATTTCATACAAAGCAAATGAATGATGCCACTCAATTTAAGAGAGCACTATAGTGCCCCTATTGACAAGAAGTAGAGGTATAAAGTATACTATGCCCATTGTCCTGAAGGTTATGTCAGCTTATGCTTTAAAGCTCTCATTAGCAGAGAGAAAAGATCAGAAAATGGCCATATATAATATGTATAATACATGTATATTACTGGTGTCTTATAATTGTTTATATATATATATATATTAGTAT
>NW_008334095.1:1511482-1514175 GCF_000622305.1 Nannospalax galili | reverse complement strand
TTGGTATTTAAATAATTGTGCATTCATATGTTTTGGACAATATTTCAGAGATAGTTTTAAATAAATCAGCTTCACTTGAGCACTTGAATTATACTTGCTTTTTCACACAGAACTTAGTAGGAATAACAATGAGATGGTATTTCACCCTGCAGTCCTTGGCAGTGTGTGGAAATAGGTCTGTCTTGCTGCTGAGCCAGTTTCCACACTTCTGGGATATGGAACTCTGTCGTGGGTTCATGTCAAGTTTAAGGCGGTCTAGCAGTCAAGGTCAATGGTTTGTGTTGTTGTTTCCTTGTTTTGTTTGTTTGTTTTTTGGCCCTGTCATCTGTTGTCTCTCCTTTAAAGATGGACATCTGTCTCCCTGTCTTCTAGCCCATTCCTAAACTATGTTACAGCAGAATTTTCCTCATTTCTTACCCCAGTTCAAATGCTCTCAATGGCTTCTCGTAATTTCTCAGTCTCTCAGTCAAGAGTGGGATCTGAGTTTAGCCATATTTTCACTCTTCTAAAGTACTTATGAACCAGTCTACTTATAGTCCAGCTCAGCAATCAATAAAATCCTGAGAGATTAAAAAAAAAAAAAAGATAAGGGGCTGGAGCAATGACTGAGCAGTTAAGAGCACTGGTTTAGTCTGGTTTGCAGCACCCACATGGCAGCTAACAACCATCCAGTTCCAGGGTACCTGATGCCCTCTTCTGACTTCAGTGGGCATTGCATGACATGGGTGCACTTACACACATGCAGGCAATACACTCATATACACAAAATAAATAAAGTTTTTAAAAAGCAGATAAGAATGGCAGACAGAAGCAAAGACATAAATATTAACATAGGCAAAACCAAGCAAACTTAACCAAATATAAACTATAGCAAAAGTCCCCAATGACCACAGAACAGAATTGAGAGTATGAACAATGACCGGGTAGGGCTTGTTTTCCTCCTGCATTTTGCCATTGTGTGCTTTTATTGTGTTGAAGGTAAGTCAAACACAGCAACAGAAAAAGAAAAAAGAAGCTTGAATGCTGAGAATTAGATACATCACCCAAAGTATCTCACCTATTGCCCCAACCTGTTCTTAAAAATGTCTCTTAAATGGGTCTAAAAATTACACAACTTGAGAAAAACATAAGCAAAATATGTAGTGTTTTCCCTGAATGATATAATTAATTATAGCCCCCAATGTACTGATACTTAATAAGACTTGGGGAATATAAGTAATCCTTTTCCTGACATTTCAAAGACTTGATCATAGGAGACACATCTGTATACTCGAGGTGTTGTGATTCTTCCCACCGTTTTGTTAATAGTAATAATAAAGATGATGATAATGATAATAATATTCTTTTGTGGTACTGGAGAATCAAATCTAGGTCAAGCCTTCTGCTTCAGAGCTACATCTCTGGTCCCTTTCCACCATTTTCTACATTTACACAGGATTCAGTGGGAAGACACTCTGCTGTTTCTGTTGGAGAACTTTAAGGGAATGTCTGAGTTATTTCCCCTCTCTAGCTTTAAACACTTCGTTGTTGCTTAAATTCATAGAACCACTTTGACAATGTGGTATACCTGACCTCAAACTCAGATGGGCTTTGCTTTTATTTTTACTCTGAAAATGACTGCATACACGTACATATGTAATATTAATTCATACATATTTTAAACACCATTCCTAGTTGGCAACTGGGTAGCCATTTATTGTGTTATCTTTTAATTCTGACTTTATTTTAGGAGTATCTGTATGACATATCTTGTACCCCAAAAAAGTTTAACAGGGGAGCTGGAAAGATGGCTCAGGCGTTAAGTAGCTCTTGCAGCAGGACCCACGTGGTGGATAACAACTGTCTGTACCTCCGGTTCCAGGGGCTCCAGCACCCTCTTCTGGCTTCTGTGGGTATTGCATGCACCTGGTGCTCTTATATATGTGCAGACAAAACACTCATACACAATAAATAAATGAAAATATTAGTAGCCTGTACCCCAATTATTAGTTCTTAGCATGAAAACAAAGTGGAAATACATTTTTTGCTTCAGTAAAGGCAGCCAGCCACTGTGCTGTCGGCACCCCAGCCGTTCCCCACTGCTTGTCCATCCAGTGAATCTAGTCTGCCTATCTAGAGGTCTTTGTTTTAGGACAGTAGCAGGGATGACAGAGTATAAGGGCTCCAGTCGGGGGGTGGACTATGGGAGGGTGCCATCTGGGAAGTGGGTGTAGAGATGAGCAAGATGGTTTGGGATGTTCTGTGTGAACAAAAACAAAAACCAACAAATTTAAAAAATGAATTATATTTGAGGAAGAAGCATAAAAATTTACTTCATGTTAATTAGTAGAGGTGATAAACATTACCATTGAAATCTACCCGATGACTTTATAGACATACACAGGCGCCAAGAATCTGAGTGTAACCAACTGTGACTAGTAATAATCAGGCACATACAGATTAAAGACACATGAGCAAACATCTAAGCGTTAATAGCATTAAAAATGTAGGAAACAGCATATTTTAAAATGAAATGGAGATTTATTTGAAGGATAAAAAATCATTCAATTTTATGTCTTATAGGGTTTATACTGAGTTCAATATTGTATAACTGTATTAATTCAACTGTGAACCTAAAAATTTTACAGCCACTTTTGAAAGAGATGTATCTTTGCTCTGGAAATTGTTATTGAGTATGTTAACACTGTAATGAA
>NW_008334095.1:1510609-1511386 GCF_000622305.1 Nannospalax galili | reverse complement strand
TCAGCAGAGTGTAATGACAGGGGGCCCTGGAAGAGCTGTAGGAATCTTCTGGAGTCTTCTGGAAGACAGACAAGCCAGAAGGAGGCTCCCCAGACTTCATAGCTTTGACACGGGATGACCTTATCGATAAAGTTTGATGACAATAATGGCAGTGGGCAGGTGAGTAAACAGCAATTGTAAGCTCAGGTGGGTGGCGCAGCACCTTTTACCCCTCATGAAAAGGCTCCTGTGCTATTTCCCTCCATGAAGTCCGTCAAATTGGCCTATTCTGGCTTTTCTAGCGTTAACAAGTGTGATTTAGTCACACTGCTCTGAATTCGTGTTCCTTTCCATAGACCTCCTTGGGGAGAAGAAAAGAATGGGACAGCTAAACGGGAAAGGTTTCTCCTTAACCACTTCCTCCGCTCTCCTCTCATCAGCAGAGAACTACGCACTCCCTGCCACAGAACGGGAACAAAATGAAGCAAAAATGTGTCTCCAGGCCTCATGCGTGTGATGGGCAGACTGAGCAATGATGATGTCCTCACCGTTATTTGCCTTTGTTTTGGAGTTTGTGTGTTTGTTTACATAAAAGTTTTATTTTTGCTATCTGCAGTGAAAGCCTCCTAATGATCATGATATCTATATGTGAAACAAATATCGAACTGATGGATAGCATGAACTTTTATTATTGAAAATATTTTATCACACTTTAGTTTTTTACCAGGTGATCTGCAGGGACTTACTAACGAGAGAGTAGAAGATGAGGAGATAAACTGGCGAGGGTCAGGACTTCAT
>NW_008334095.1:1482185-1509443 GCF_000622305.1 Nannospalax galili | reverse complement strand
ACTGCAAATCCATTTAATAATTACCTTTTTGGTCCACAGAATTGGTTACTTTTTTATGTTCCATTTGCCTATTGCTGAATTCCTCACATTTGCACAATAGAAAAAAAATATGTGAGTGTCATTTTGTACTCAGCTTAGATATTTGTGTACTGGTCAACCTCAGGGAACACTTGAATAGCACGGCTTGTTATTGCTCCCAACATTGGATGTCACCTTCTATGCGAACCCTCACACTTTGAGGTATTTTATCAATATCAACTGACTCTGTCCTTTCAAAACCCTTATGGAAATGAGGGAACAGACGAGGATCTAAAGTGCACGGAGAAGCATCCGCACCAGAAGCACCATAATAAGGTAGGGACTCGACGGTCACAGTTTGTTCCTGGCACCCATAAATTTACCCAGTGCTCTGCCCGACTTTAACAGTCCCATGCACACGTATGTGCACACACACACACACACACACACACACATGCACACACACACCAATGTGGGCCACGTGTTTACATCAAGATACTAACTAGGTCAAGTTAAAAAGTTTTGAAAACAAATTGAGTTCATCAAGCAAAGCTCTCTGTCCTGTTGGCCCCCTGTTCCAAGTGAGCATTGCTGAGTCCTTCTCCCCATCCAGGGGCTGGGGAGATCCCGCTCTGCATCTCGTCATCCCCAAATATGAGAAACACCATCGTTGTCCATGAACCAACAAGCTCAAGATACTAACTAGGTCAAGTTAAAAAGTTTTGAAAACAAATTGAGTTCATCAAGCAAAGCTCTCTGTCCTGTTGGCCCCCTGTTCCAAGTGAGCATTGCTGAGTCCTTCTCCCCATCCAGGGGCTGGGGAGATCCCGCTCTGCATCTCGTCATCCCCAAATATGAGAAACACCATCGTTGTCCATGAACCAACAAGCATTATTCCATTGGCTAGACTTTCCTTCTTGAGTGAGCATTGCTGAGTCCTTCTCCCCATCCAGGGGCTGGGGAGATCCCGCTTTGCATCTCGTCATCCCCAAATATGAGAAACACCATCATTGTCCGTGAACCAACAAGAATTATTCCATTGGCTAGACTTTCCTTCTTGTCTTAAAGCTGTGTGTCGATTTTCTGGCCATCCTTGGGCTTTTTTCTGAGTCTTTCCTCTTGGCTGCATCCTTCTCCTTTACTCCTTTAGGGAACAACAAAATCAGAGTAAAGCGCTCTTTAGTGCTGTAAAATCAACTTCAAAAGCAAATGTATCCCTAGAGAGTTCAGTACCACAGTAATACTTTATAACAGGATTTGTTTTCTCTCTGCGACTTAGCGCTCTCCTAACACTAGCACATTGTTCCTCTGTGTACTGGCTGCAGGGCTCTGTACACCTTTAGTGCCAAGAAGTGTGAGAAGATTCTATAACAAGAGTAATTGTAATAAGGTTTAATCATGTCCTCTGCAGCAAAGGACCAGTAACCTTAATGATAATGTTACAATATGGAGCCCTAGAAATGCTATCGGTAGGTAAAATACTGTAAATTGAAGGTGCCCCACACCTGTAATGCACATTATAATAGCCGTTCGAAGCCAGCTGCCATAAAAACATAAGGCATTAAATATTAAGCAAGTCTCAGAAAAATCCCTAACCTTGAGGGAGATCATCATGTCCAGGTTCATCAAGCAACAAAACTGAGTTAAGGTGGAGGAGACAATTTTTTTTAGAAACCAACAGTGAAGGATTTACCGATGACAAGATCTTTCTAACGCTGAAAAAATGAAACTTATATGATGCGTGTTTTAGCGTCCTGAATGATATGAGTGAAATGAAACCTTGAGTTGAGATAGCAAAATAAACATGTGGAATCTTCTGGAAAATGCTACAAATACCCCTTATAGATTTTCCAAATTCTTGGAGAGTAAATCTGTGTGTCAAATAAGAGTGCCTGTTCCAGTTATTTCCACAGAATATTGTAAATATTCATTCATTAGCTTCCTTAGCTTTTGAAATAACATGAAAAGTAATATCAGTGACACTTTGGGCTTCTACAGTGCTTTTTATTTGAAAATCCCTGAAGGCATCACAAACATTAATAACATGAACAAACGTCCTAATAATAATACTAGCTGGGTCCCAAGCAGGAAAGATTACTAAAACCTCATTTTGTAGATACCGAGATTTGGTCACAAATAGGCTAAGAAGATTACCTCAGAGTACAGAACCAGTCACCAGCCGAGCCAGCAATAGAAATCAATGCCTTTTGATTCCCACATCCCCATCCCAGACAATGTACCATTTCCTATAGAAGCAAGAAGCATTCCATCTTTACTTCTAAAGGCAACATTTTGCCTTCACAAAACTATCTAAAACTTTCTGGAACCTTCCTACTTGCCTGGATTCCTCAGCCCCTTTCTACCTTAGAATCAGACTGAATATGTACGTAGGGTGATTATTATTTGTGCTCTAATTAGGGCCTTTCTGCTCATCTAGGTTGATAAGATAGACTTAGAAATTTCACTTTGGTTAAGACAGTCGTCATTCACGACAGATATTCCAGATCAGTTTTGGAGAGCTCACTATATTCCCCTGCGTGACGAGAAAGTTCATTCTGTGCTGAAGCATCAGCATCTGCTTAGAAGTCACTGAGATGTTTTTGTTTCCAACATAGATACAGAGTTAGTAATGGGTGACTTGGTGTGTACCCAGCCTATCTGCCTGGACTAGAATCTGTAAACATCCCAATCAGCTTAGGAACGGTTTGGGTATCTTCTCCTTACACCTAGATGTGGAGCTTTAACTGAATATGAAACTTATCAAAAATCCATTTTCTTAAATAATAGTTACAAGAGCTGTTTTTCCTACAAACTGCTGGTCACTATTTGCCTTAAACCCGGCTTGTGTTGAACCCTTGTGTACTGTGTCTGATCTTTTCCTAGAAATCGAGAGCCATTCAGACCCACCTCACTAGTTTCCTCTTGTGGGTCTCGCTAACTTCTGTTTGTTCTTTCAAAATGCTGTTTTGAGATGGCAGAAGCCTGCTGGCTCCCTTCCACAGGAAGATGATGCTTCGCTTCCTGTTTATGTTGATCTGAAAGCACTTTCTCTAGCCGGCGGAAGTTAGGACTACATGTGAGCTCCTCTACAGAATCTCCCAAACAAGGTGAAAAAAATCATTAGTAGTCCAGATTTCAATCTCCCACACAGCTCAGGCAACAATAAATGAGTAATTTGCTACCCTTCGCTCTGGCAAGCTGATGCCTAATGATTACCCGGGGACAGGATAATGGGACCATAGTGATTACACTATGTTTTTCTAACCGCTTTCAAGGCCTTTGCTTTCAGACCTGCCCTAATGAAAAGAAAGCTCTGAAATTGGGCCAGGTCTTTATTAAAAATGTTCTGACAGGCTCTGCTTAGATAAAATGTACTCACTTCTCAGATTGAACCTTCTTCTGATTTGGAAGGCGCAGACTTGAGAGTAGATTTGATTGCCTGAACACTTTGATAATGAGGAAATGAGATGTTGGTTAATTCCATAAGCCACTGGAAAGATTTATTTAAAGAAGACACGATGATAACCTGTCTCTGGGATTTAGACAGCTAACTGGTTCGGGAAGAACCATGCAAATCCAGGACTCAGAAATCACAAGCTCATCTTCGCATACGCTATGAGATTATAATGTGATCTCATGAGTGCCCATTAGTATTCTGAGTTTGTTGGTCATTGGAGGCAGGGTCAGCATGGCTGTCGATCATTTCATAGATAAGCTGATGGAAACGAGTGGTAATGATGGATAGCCAGGAATACGTGGAGTTAATGCTGCCTAGATGCAGGTAGAAATACATGTAGTTCTTGCTGATCAGATGCAAGTGTGGCTGTAAGTGGTACCTTTTTGAATTTTATTATTTTATTTTCTACTGCATTTATTTCTCTCTCTCCTCTCTCTCTCTCCTCTCTCTCTCCTTTCTCTCTCTCCTTTCTCTCTCTCCTCTCTCTCCTCTCTCTCTCTCTCCGTCTCTCTCTCTCTCTCTCTCTCTCTCTCTCTCTCTCTCTCTCTCTCTGCTGTATGCATGTGAATGTGTGGCTCACAGAAATGTGGTGGTCAGAGGAGGTTGACAGGAGTCTTCCTCTATCACTCCACCTTACTGCCTTGTTCTGCCTCACTGGACAAAACACTTGTCATTTTGGCTAGACTGACTGGCCAGCAAGCTCTGGAGATCTGTCTGCCTCTGCCCTCCAGTAGTGGGGTTGCAGACACACAGTCATGCCCTGCTTTATGTGTGTGCTAGGGATTCAAACTCGGGTCCTTGTGCTTACAGAACAGCTGCTCTTACCCCCCGAGCCATATCCCTAGTCTCTACTTTTTATTTTTTTGAGACAGGTCTAATGTATTCCAGGTTGGCCTTGAACTCTCAATGTGGGGGGAGATGACTTGAACTTCTGATCATCCTGCCTATGCCTCTGATTGCTGGGATTACAGGTGTGAACCAGCATGCCTAGATTTATTTGGTGTTGGGGATCAAGCCCAAGGCCTCTTGCATGCTTGGCAAGCACTCTACTGACTGAACTACATCCCCAGCTCTAGATTTTGAATTGCATATGCAAACCACATTTGCAGCATTTAATTAGTTTCTAATCCATTCTGCAAATCCTCCGAGAGCTATCAGGTTTCTGAAACATAGTGTTAATAGGCCATTATTAATATCGTGCCTCTATGACATGTAGTGTTTATCTAAAGAAAGTTTAGTAATAATCCCCCTGGGCACTAAATATATAGGATGTCTTTACCGTTCTGACTGCAGTGTGGCGTGCTGGTTGTAGGAGAGTCATAGAAATACTAAGTCTATTTTAAAACTATCTTTCTCAAGGTATCTGGATTAGATCAGGTTTGCAAATGATTGAGTATCAAACATCTTCAACTCCACGGAGAACTGAAACTTCTTTACTGGTTGAAGCGAAGAAACTACTGTAAGAGACACAGGGACGTGAATGCACAGGGGACGGTGTACATGAAATGACTGTGGTAGGGGATGGGGATGGAATGTAGTCAGAGCGTGGCCGACTTCTGGGTAGCTACAGAAGAAACAGCTGGCAATAATTAGTAAACAGCCAGAACTGTACATCTAGGGTCTGGAAAAGGCTCTCCGTAAGAAACTCTACCTTGAGAGCTGGCATTCGTAGGTACAGACAACATAGCCTAAGGAATGCAACTCATAACTGAGCCTAATATGGAGTACAGGATGGGGAGAGATGACTGAAAGGAACTGTTTAGAAAGTTAGAAAACAGTTGTTACACATGATGGGAGAAGACTTAGAGTGAACACTGCTCCATCTTCCAGAAGACTTAGGGCAGATTAGAAAGGCCCGATGAAGCAATCTGTTGATATGTGTCAGCAGATAGATTTCTCTAATGCTTTGGGAGGCATGGAGATAGGTTTTTAAATTCTAATATGTTCTTTAAAGAAGCTTGGATTTGAGTGATAAAAAGTAGTAAAAGACAGGGCTTTTAAGACACAAAAACTGATAGGGAAACAGACAGGAAAATGATGATCAGGTTGTCAGGAGATGAGGTAGGACAGGAGCTATAGCACCAGTGTACATATTTGGTCAAGAAAAGCAAGACAGGTGTCCCTTGGGGCTAACATAGATTGGCAGAGTGGACAGAATGTTTATCTCAAGTCCTTTGGTTCTAAGAACGACTGGGGTCCTGTAGGGCTGGAGAAGAGTCCTGAGATTTCAGTCAGTGTGTACAAGCCACTGGCTAAAGTTATTCAATGACAGTAACAACCCAAGTCATCCGCTGCATGTCTTCTCTCCAGTAACGAAGTAGGTAGAAGAGATTCAGAGAAGGCATTTTTCAGGAAGTTGGCAGACGCACAGTGAGGGAGAAGACTGGAGACTGTGGTTCTGATCCTTAGGCCTGAGCTGCTACACAGGCAGAGCAGAGGCAAAGGCTCCTTGGACAGGAGTGAGCAGAACTGACGGGTGGGACGCAAGTTTCTACGGTTCACGGTTTTACATCGAAGTCAGTGTTACGTGTTGCCTTGACATTAACATCAGGAGGGCTGCAAGAGGCCTCAGGACAAAGCTCCACTGCTCACTCTTCTCCTTTAGACAGAATACCTTGCTGTGGGGACAGGCACCACCCTACTTATTCGTAAGTAGAAGCTTTCAGTCCCATGCCCACTGTAGACTCATTCTATCCAATAGCCATAACCTTCCATGGGAACTGAGAGGCACTTCAGCCTGTGGGTACCCAGCACCCGGAGTGGCTACTTGCATCCTAGTCAAGCTCACGTGGCTCTACGTGTGTTTGGTACCCTCCTACCCTGAGCTACATCCTATAGATGGATCTCTTCCCTGTAGATTTGCTCGTCATATGTTTTCCACCCTCGTAACCCTAGGATGAGACTCCAGGTTCATCAGCAAGATGAATGGAAGAGAATCTAAGAGTTGATTGAGGGTGTTGTTCACTGGACACTGAGTTTCCCAGGATGATGTCATGCTCTGGGCAAGAGGGAGACTGAAAGTCAAGAATCAGTGTTCTAGTAAATGAGGAAATGTTTTTAAGGGAGGGGGAGCCTTAAAGATATGAGCAGGAAGAGGGCAAATAGCCAGGTGACACGAACAGGGTACAAAATAAGTCAGAAACTGCTGGCCTTATTTTTCAAGATAAGACATTGTGGGCAACGTATAGAAGACCAGAGAAAAGAGCCCATGCCTTGTGTGAGAAAACACCTGTTAGCTTTTGTGCTGGCCATTAGTCATACTTCATTTAATTAGTCTTTTTAAAATATTTTATTTATTATTTTTATTTTATATGTATGAGTGTATTGCTTGCATGTGTGTAAGTGCCCCCATGTTCTGCAACGCCCAAAAAGGCCAGAAGAAGGCATTGGATCCCCTGGAACTGGAGTTACAGATGGTTGTTAGAAACCATATGGGTGCTGGGAATAGAACCCAGGTTTTCTGCAAGAACAGCCAGTGCTCTTAAACCACTGAGCCATTGCTCTAGCCTCCCTTTAATTTTTCTTGAACCAAATATGAAAGAGTGTGTTGTGTTGCTGTATCAAAATAAGTTAGGCTAGATACTTTATACAGAAAGGAGCTTTATTTGGCTTACAATTTTGGAAGCTGAAACTCTCCGGGATCAGGCAGTCACATCTGTTTAGCCTCTGGTGAAGGCTAGAGTTCACCTGTCAGATGAGAAGTAAGAACAGGGAGAGGCTGGCCTCTCTCTTTTGTAACAAAAGAGAGAGGCCATGTAGTTCCATGAGAGCTGACCCAGTTTTGAAAGACAACTTTAATCCATTCCTAAGAGAGAAGCTTCAGTGATTTCACGGCCTTCTTCTACTGCAACTCTCAAAGGTCCCACCATCTCAGTGCTGGACCAAGTTATAACACATGAACTTCTGCAAGACAAACAATACCCAAGTCATCCCACAAATGAGATAGGCATGATTGATAGAATGTGTGAATTGCAGAAGAGACACAAGCCTCGTTAGGGAAAGCCATAAATCCCTTAAAGTGTCTTAAGTGGCCCTAAATTGGCAGCCTGGCCTTGCTCAAGCCTGCCTCTGCTCACCCCTTATCAGCTGGTCACTCCCAAAAGTGTTTGTGGAGCCCACCTGTCTCCTCTAAGGCCATAGATAAAACTCCTGCCAGTTTCTGGGGAAATAATCTTGAGAAAGAGACCCTCAATCACTCCCAGGACACCAAGCCCGGGTGCTAACTCAACTCCCCACTAAGTGCAGCTGTGTCTCACAACCCTGGTATAAAAACCCCCTATTTTTCTTTGTCTAGTCGTAGCAGCTTGGTTCCCACGGACAGCCTCTACCTGTCACAGTATCTTCTTTGAATAAAGGAAGATGGATTCCTTGCCTGTTGGAGGTCTGGCTCTGGTTTCCTGTCTCCTACTCCTCCACCCTTCCTTTTATTTTCCCAAAAATCTAACAACGATTACCTCCTGTCCGGGTGTGGGAACCAAGCACCAACAAGACAGACAAGCCAGCCCCAGTCTCCCTGGGAGAGAGAGAGGCTACCCTAGAGCAGCCATCTCCTAAGGCCCACTGTATACCACCACAGTTCCTTTACGTCTCATCATTAAACATTCTGAGAGCATATTTATGCTCAAAACTCTATTTTAGACATCAAGGATAAAGAACACATTGGATACAGGAAGTCTTTGCCCGCAAATAATGGGCACTAGCTTAGTCTCGTTTCCCAAGGAAGCAATAATCTAGGCCCAAAGACTTGTAAAAGTTGGTCGTGTGGGGTGTGTCTTTACTGCTTACTGAGTTATAAGTTATTTTCAAACCTAGCGGAGTCCTTTGCCAGATGCATGAAGAGGGATCACTGTTCTGGTGAATACGGAAGCATCTATATTTAGCCCTCTTTTGTTTTTAGATCTTCCACCAGCCCATACAACTCACGGCTGTGTCTTTTTATGCTGTAAGCGGTCTAGCTCCAGGCATTCTATGTGGCTCTTCAAGAGCTTTATGATTTTTTATTATTCCTTTGTGACAGCTTTCTCTGAGTTATGCAAATGGTATGCCAACTGTAGTAGAACGAAATTCCTTCCATTTTATCTCTGTCCAAATAGAAGTTGCTTCATCTGCATATAACAGTTCCCTTTGCAACTCAGTTGTAGTAGAAAATTGGAAGTCGTTTGTATTTGCATTTCCCGGGGATGCAGACAAGAGCAGATGCCAATAATGGATGTCATAATTTGCTGCCTTCTCTCTGCTGCCTATAAATCTTTGAATATTTTTCCTACAATAGCGAGTGAAGAGATTCGGCGAGCACAACGGAGAGGGAAGATGTAAATCTCAGCAGTGCTGGTGGATTCCAGCTATGAATATTTCAGAAACAAGACACTCCCTTTAAATGAAACACTAATGGCTTGTAAGATGCTGCTGGCCTGATGTGCTTTTGATTCCATTTAATAACCCGTGGCTCCTGAATGTGCAACACTGGATCCTGGCTTGGGGATTCAGAAGGAAGGCTTTTTCATCTTGTAACTTTAAATGCTAGCTTTATTGTGGTGTCAGTCCTTGATCACCCCCACACTGCACCAGAGACACACAGACACACAGAATTTATAGTTTAAACAATTTATATTTGATTTGAAATGAAGACAGCTAGACACAAGTTCTATGTGTGTGTGTGTGTGTGTGTGTGTGTGTGTGTGTAGGTGTGTTGTCTGAGTGTGTCTGTGTTGTGCTCCTCAGATAGGTGCATATACACACAAACACGTATATGCATGAATATAAATATGCACACTCACCAAAAATCACCCCCAAATAATATCTAGTTTTGAGTTCTCCCACCGTTGAACCATTTTCTTTGTGAATTGTGATCAACGGAGTCATAGTGATTATCTGAAAAGCAATATCATAAGACAGCATGCTTACTCTAATTATGAGTTCTAAATACAGAGATTTTAAAACTGAATGCTATAGGTCAGTTGTCAGTTTTTGATTCCTTACAAAGGAGAAATCAGGTTCGTTCAAGATTATCCAAGCTTCTCTTTTGCAACTTCGATTGTTTTTCTTTAAACTTGAACCTTTATATGTCACATTGTTTCAAAACGTCTGGAGCCAGTAGCAAGACTACTTTGCTTACAGATTTTTTAAGCTGCCAAAATATCCAGCCTTTCTATAAGGTGTCTGTTATTACTCCAGTGAGATGTTTAAATACCTTAATTGGTATGAATGTTGTAAACTCACCCCAGTATACCTCATTAACTAACTGTATTCAGTGATACTACTGCCAGGAAGAATTGGCAGGCTATTAGCTTAAAGAAAATAATCCAAGGGAAAAAAAGAAAAGAAACAAAAATTAACACCCAGCAGATAAGCTCCTCTTGAATTCCAAAGAATTAAAATCAGGTGTATTTGATTCTGAATACAAATCCAAACTTGAACTCAATGAACTTGTTGCCTGAATACCTGGAACAATTATTGTCGGCCCTAATTGATGCTTTCGTCCTCCTTAGAAGCCAAGTGGCATCTTCACGTTACATTGTTTGAATTTTTCAGCAAGGAGTTTTTATCCCTCCTGTAGCTGAGCACTGGGTCCCTGCTCATCCCTCTTCCCAGGCCAGCTGTGAGAAAGCACTGTTTGCTGGCTGCTCAGGCACAGCTGTTGACCTTGGAAGGCCCTGGCCTGCAGCAGTCATGCATCCCAGGCCAGCTGTGAGAAAGCACTGTTTGCTGGCTGCTCAGGCACAGCTGAGTGTTGACCTTGGAAGGCCCTGGCCTGCAGCAGTCATGCGGAAACCTCTGCGAAGTTCTCTTCTTTCGGCGTTGGAGCATCTGGACACATCAGAGGTCACCGTCTTGCTCGACTGAGATGGCCCCGTGTGTCAATCTTCATTTGGAGTTTGTCAAGGGCTCTGGCCAAGGCTCTACTTCAGTCTGTTAGGTCTTCCCAGGAACTGCTTTATTCCTGCTCTATCCTGACTCCCCTCCTGCCTAGAGAGAATTCCCTCACTAAATCATTTGAGCAAGAATCCCTGTATTTGGCTTTGCTTTTAGGAAACTAACCTAAGACAGTGCTAGGAATGATCCCAGAAAGTAGTCTGTACAAAAGTGATTCTGCAGTTAGATAGCTCTCCAGCCAGAAGGCACAAAAACTCCATCCCCGGGAGCTGGTAGGGTTAGGGTTATTCCTGGCATGAGATTTCCCCTGCAGTGATCTTAGATGGGGATGCTTAAGCATCTCAGGATAAATAACAGCTATGTGGAATTTGATAGCTGTTGCTGAGTGCCATTAGTGCCTTAAAGAAAGAAAATCACGGGTTCACACTTACTTACCAACTTGAAGTAAACCATGTTTCCTTGACCGCAATGAGAGACCTACGTTTCTTGTTTCTGTAGAGCTGACCAGGCTCAGAGTCACCCAGGCTGTGAATTCAGCCTTTGATGAATTTCTGCATCACATAAAGAGCGATTACGGTGCCTGGTGCTGTGTCAGATGTAGGCTACACTACACTCGGATTCTTTAATCTGAGGAAAAAAATAAAGTTCAGCATACTACAACTGATCAAATGCTTTAATACCTGTAACTCTCAATTGAACTAATTTCCAAGTAATATCTAAGTATTTGTCTTGTTTTTAACCTTACACCTGAAATTCAGTCAGTGGAAGTATGCTGGTGTCGGGAGCCATGGCTCACGTCCTGTCTTTGGGGAATGGACCATGTGTCCCCGCGGCACATAGGAAAGGTTTACTCAATGCATGGCTTGCTTGTTCGTCTTCTCCCACACATTTTCTGACGATAAAGCTGTGCTGCACTCCCCCGGCCCCGGAAATCCCCTTAGATGCTCTTTTCCTTTGTGTAGGGAATAATGATTCCTGTATCTTCCCAATCAGTTACGATATTCATAACCAGAATGAGCAAAATCCTAGCAAAAGCGTACACATTTTCTCCTGCTCCCCTGTGTATGCTTTTACAAATGTCTTTTGGGGCAATGTCAGAGAGCTCAGCTAGCAGTTTACAAATCCCACTCGCTCCTTCAGATCCACTTGCTGTCCTGCCCATCTCTGTGCCCTTGGATAGGACCATGGTACCTCTCATCTTTGCACTCTAACTCCTAGAGAACTCATGAAGTGGGAAGGCAACGATGGGTACCTGGTAGCAGGTACCATGAGGCCGGGGTGTTTTTTTCCCAGCCACTAACCCAGATGTTACCATTCGCAGGAACTGCACTCCTCTGTCAAACGCTGTAGTCCCACCAGCCAGCCTCTCCTTGACTCTCTGGACTCTCACGATTCTAGAAACTATTGTCTTTTGCTTTCAGACCTAGGGTGGTGTAGGATGCACTTTCCCAGTGGCCCCGAAGTGTGTTCCCTCTTTCCTTGGTTTCCTAAGTCTTGTTTGTAATGGGATAGCCTCGACTGCTGCAGTAACCCCTTGGAGTGTGTGCCGTCTTTCCTGTTGTGGCGCTAACTGACTTATACGCTTATGAGCAAAGGGTAGAGCTCATGATGACCCTCTGCCTGGGAAATTTAAAGCCTCATGTGGTAGTTGTGGTTTTAGAACCCAGATTGGGGTTTTCCTCAATATTTTTGTCAATTAACAAAACTAATGGAACTAAATATTCATATTTATTGAGCATACATTTTCATAATATGTTCGTGACTTTTTTCATAGGAATATTCAATCCCTTAAGAGCATTACCATTTATTAAATATATATTACATTCTTAGTCTTTGGTCTTTTAAATTGTCCGTGGATGTTTATTAATTATATTTTCAGTGGTCAATGTTTTATTATCCAACCTAGAAACGCATTATACACTCAGAAATCACAAAACTGTCTTCATGTTTTATTTTGGTACACTTAGCGTTTTATATTTTATATTTAATAGTAATGAATATGTCTGCTGAAAGGAAATAGAGACATTTTTCCAGATAGGTATTGCATGAATTTTGGTACACGTAGGGTTTTATGTTTTATATTTAACAGTAATGAATATATCTTGCTATAAGGAGATAGAGACATTTTTCCAGATAGGTAATGCATGAGTCCCTTAAGAGTTCTGCTTATGAGTCAGGTAAATGGAGGTTCCTTAATAATGTTTAGGTTCTGTGTAATACCTGCTTATTTTTAGTTTGGGGGTGGGGAGAGTCCTGAATTGACCATTACCTTGGATACTAGGAGACTAAAGGATATCAGATTTCTTTAGTTTACCTATTGCAGAATAGATCACATGTTGATTTTCTTTAAAAATTCTTCCCTCTAGTTTATATAGAGCTTTCTGGTTTCTGATTTTCCAGTTATTTTAATGGCAGTCATATGCCACAGAGTCTCACGTATTTCATTAGCTCTTCCAAGGACCACTTGTCATCATTTCCCAAGAAACTTGATCAATGAGACGGAAACCTGGTCAAGATGCTACCTCCTGGACATGTAGGGAGAGCTAGCTACCTCAGGGCTTTCTGCTGTTATCATCTGGGCTCTGATCATCCTGTCAGCCACAGGGAGAAGGGAACCACCTAAAGTTCCCACAGAGGCTGTGAGAGAGAGAAGAACGAATTGGAGGCATTCTCAGAGCAGGTGTGCATTAAGAGACAAAAATAGATGAATCGTCTGAAACAATATGGAGGTGACCATCCAAAACCATTTCTCGTTCTGTCAAATTGTGACTGCTTATGAAATTATCGTAACTGCCCAGCACACTGGCCTGAATGAACTTCGCCTAGGAGCAGCTTGCCCAAGAGCTCCCTTCTGTTTCATCTCCCGGAATCAACAACTCAGCACATCTGCACCGGCCATCGGTCCGCTGTGTGCTGACAGTCACAGAGAGCGCTGCTGGGGGCAGACTCACTGGGTCAAAGGTGTGTTGCCCTTTCAACTCCATCACACTAACTGCCAAGCTGCTCAGGAAAATTGTCGCGTCTACTTGAACCCACTCTCAGAAGAAAAGTCTGCGTTCACCCCCGTTGGCCTTTATGTCAGTATCTGGCATCATCCGACTGCAGACCGTCTCATTTTACTAAGCGGAGATCTCCTCCTGATTTCGATTTGCGTTTGTTAGATTAGTAATGACGTTGACAACATTTCTGACTTTCTTTTTGCTATTTTGGATTTCTTCTTTGTAACTTGTCCCTGTCCTTTTTTGCGTTATTTTTTTTCTTTACTTTTCCTCACTGATTGGAAGTTCTGTATTATTGAGGCATTTTTCTTCTGTTAGATGAATTAAAAATGCTTTTTCTCATGTATGGCTTGTCTTTTCAATTTGGATACAGTCTGTTAACGAATAGAGTTTTCGATATTCTGTCAAATCCCTCAATATTTTCCTTTGGAATTATATTTTGTTTTGTGAAAGAGAATCTTTCTTACCTCAAGATCAGAATATATTGTCCCACATTTTCTTTATTCCAGGTTAAAATTTTTGCTTTAACATTTAGTTGTTTAATCCACGGTGAATGATTGTGTGTGTGCATATGTGTATGTATGCAAGTTCATATGTGTATGGGAGAGGGAGAGAGAGAGAGAGAGAGAAAGCAGTAGTTGTAGGCAAATTTTTGTTATTTAATTTTCAGAGTCTACTACAGTTGGGGCAAAGCAGCAACTATACCAAATGGCTTTCGATGGACCCCACAAACCTAAGCCTCCCACCTACACGTCGGTAGCTTGTGCATGTAAAGCTGGCCTCTCAAATCCCCAGCATTTCTTAGGTAAAATTATAAACAAAAGATGAGAGGAAATGCCTATTAGTATGCAGGATATATTAAAACAAGCAAAGTCTAAAACACGTTTATGTGCGGTGTTCTTCTCACAACTGGCCATCGGCTTGTACGTGGCATTGTGGGTCTCCTTATCTGTGGTCCGCTGGCATTCTGTTTCTGCTTGAGTAACTCATACTTTCTCCCCTAAACTTGAGCTTCTCCCCTAAAGGAGACCTTAGAGGTCTTGAGTTGAATGGGCTGCTGTGGTATTTTACCAACTTTTGCTAGAAATCCTGAGAAGCTTAAACACACCAAATCTTTCCATGTTTTGTTTATGGCAAATAGATCATATATTAATTGTGCCATTCGAACTGCTGGTTTTCCTCAATAATTCTTTTTGAGTTGGTAAATTTAAAGAGAGAACATCTTAAATCCCATACTTTGATTTTAGATTTGCCTACTTTTTTTCTTGCGATTCTGTTTACACTTTTTTTAAAAGATATCTTATGAGGAACATACATTTAGAAAGATTTAATTTTCCTTGCAAATTATTATTTTAGCCATTAGAATAATGATGTTATTATTCAGTGGTGATAAAATTTCTACCTTTACATCAGTTTATTTATTCAAACTTTGAAAATGATAATGATGACATTTGTTTCTCATTATGATGTTCTCTTAATCCCAAATTATGGGGTTTTTATCTTTTTAAAAAAATTTCATTTATTTTTATTTTATGTGTATGCATGTATTGCCTGCATGTAGGTAAGTGCACCCGTGTCGTGCAATGCCTGCTGAGGTCAGAAGAGGTTTTCTGATCCTCTGGGACTGGAGTTACAGACAGTTGTTAACTGCCATGTGGGTGCTGGGATTAGAACCCGGGTCTTCTGCAACAACAACCAGTGTTAACTGCTGAGCCATCTCTCCAGCCCCATGGGGAGTTTTATCTTAAAGTCTATTTTACATAATAGCAATTTAAAAGAACATTTTATGATTTGTATTATCTGGAATGTTTAGTTTCTGTCTTTTTAATTTAATATTTTTATACATCTTTACATTTCAAGCTTGTCTCCTATAAACTGTGAACATAGTTTTAGTCATTCAATTGTTTACCTCATCCACACTCACTACTAATACTGATGATGTGTTTTTGTTTTCTGCTTTCTATTTGCCATGCTTTCCTATCAATTTTCACTTCTTTCTACTTTTTTAGTGACTAAGGGTCTCCTTTTCAATTCCCTAAGCAGCGACTCTGAAAACTTTAGTATGTTTACTTGACAGAATAATGCCAAACTGAAATCAGTATCTTCACCAGACTCTCACCAAGTGGAAAGGCCTTAAACTTTGGTACCAGTCAGGGTTACCAAGTCTCTGTCACTTTTGTTGGGAATTCGTCTTAACACGCTTTCTCCTTCTCAGATGAACCATTGTTGTGTTCCCTGATAAGAAAGCTTGCTTATTTAGATTTGGGGAGTGTGCACAGTGTGGCGTGTGCACAGTGTGGCGTGTGCACAGTGTGGCGTGTGCACGTGTGGAGTGTGCCAAATTGTCTCTTCACATTTTATTTTCCCATCTCAGTCCCTTACTGAATCAGCATTCTTCATGAAGAGTATTAATGGGAACTTCCTTCAATGGGAGTCTTCTGATACCCATTACAATCCACTTTTATTTGTGAGGAT
This sequence comes from Nannospalax galili, assembly GCF_000622305.1. NCBI lineage: Eukaryota > Metazoa > Chordata > Mammalia > Rodentia > Spalacidae > Nannospalax > Nannospalax galili. The sequence continues at coordinate 1,493,621 of NW_008334095.1, read as the reverse complement.
GTCTGTATTTTGATTCTATTTTTAATGGTATTGAATGGACCCAAACTACTTGTTTTCATGAGAACACAGTTTTCCCAGATCACTACTCATTACTGCTACCGAAATCATCCACGGGCCTGTTGATGCGTCCGCTCCTCCTCTTGGAGCTGGCTTCTGTGATCATTTATCTGTCTCCGATGCTGTAGAGACCAGTTGTGTTTGATGGGATTTCCTGAACCTTAGGATACCTTATCACTTCTAGAAATTTACCAGCGACATTTTAATAAACTTTAGGACATGCTTCCTGTTTCCCTCTGGAGCTCTTACAGCTAGATGTAGCTCCTTTTAGTTCGGTATTTTTAGCTGCTGTTTTCCCACTGGCCTCTATGTTTTATGTCAATATTTTCTTCAGTCTGCAGTCTGATTTTTCTGATGATCAATTTCCTCTTCAGCCAAATCTAATATTTTTCAGTGACCTTTATAAAAATTTTTATTAGTTGTCGTTTTCCTAAAAATTTTCCTGTTCCAACTGTTCACTAGTAATCATCTTTTATTATGCTCAATAAAAATTATAGGGAACAAAGCAGATAGTTGTAATGTGACATAAAGAAAAGCACCCTTAATGCAAGCTCGTAAGTGGCTTTTTAATATTTTAAAGAACAATGGAATTATTCTGTTTAACACATTTTAAAAGTTTTTAAGATTTATTTTTATTTATGGTCTCTCTCTCTCTCTCTCTCTCTCTCTCTCTGCCATTTGTGTGGGGGTGCCCATAGAAGTTAGAAGAGGCATCAGATCCCTTAGAACTGAAATCACACATGGTTATGAGCTGCCTGATGTGAGTGATAGGAACTGAGCTAGAATTTGCACTAATTGCCGAGCCATGTCCCAGACCCTGTATGATACCTTTATACATGAATCCTAAAAGGAAGAATCCATTTTGAAATCTATCTCTCTTCCCTTTCTCTCCATATATATATACATATATATGTTTGTTTCTGCATATATATGTATATATATTTATTTCTGAAAAGTATTCTGTTACATACACTTTCAGCAGTATTGTACGACTATCTTAGTCCTTTGATTCCTTCTTCTGTTTAGTGAACTTGAACCTCTGTGTGTGTGTGTGTGGGGTTCAGTTATATCATCTGAAGCTCCTGTGGTCAGTTCTGATCTTTGCCCTTCCCATGGACGATCTTTAGTGGGGATGATTTTTCCTCTCCAGGTCTCGGATCGAGTCACAAGGCTCCTGTCATTCGCTTCGGTGGTAAATAGGCCTTTTCCTTTCTGCCCCTTCTCGGAGACCATAGTCCTGCATGTGTCCTGGCTTTCTGAACATGTCTGCGAGGTGAAGGTTTGACCCTAACGAAAGCAGTTCTAAGCTTGTGTTTTGGTCCATCATTGTGCTCGTTAGTGTCTGTCAACCTGACGTATCTAGACTCATGCGGGAAGAAGAAAACCTCAAATGAGGAATTGCCTCGTAGACTAGCCTGTGGGCATATCTGTGAGGCATTTTCTTGGTTGCTAATTAATGTTGGAGGGCCCAGTCCACTGTGGGCAGTACCATCCCTCGACAGGTGGGCCTGGGCTAGACAAGAAAAGGATCTGAGCAGGCACAGGGGCTAAGCAGTGTTCCTCTGTGGTCTCTGCTTCAGTTCCTGCCTCCATGTCCTGCCTTGACTTCTTGCCTTGGAAGTGTGTGATGAAATAAACCCTTTCCTCCCCAAATTGGTTTTGATCAGTGTTTTATCAAAGCAACAAAAGGCAAAGTAGGATCATCATCTTCATTTAACTTCTGAGACTGACAGTACCCCTTCCCACCTTAAGCTGCCAATGTGGCAGGATCAGTTTCCTAATCTACCTGTCTGTTTTCCCCTTGCTTTTAGCTCCTGTGGAATTTATGTATTTCTTCGTAAGCTTGGCTGTGCATTTTCAACATTGCTATTTGTGACTTTATCCAATGCTTAAGGATGTTTGCAGTGGAGGGATTTTCTGTGTCTCTGATCTGTCCAATTACCACATCAAAGCCCTACTGTTTCATCACTCAACACGGGAAATGACTGGGTGCCACCTGTCCTTACCACCTCTGTCCCTAGAGCAGGTGGTCCAAGTGGCCACTGTAAGTATGTTAATTTAAGACTGACACTTTCATGAAGTGTGATCTACTTGTTTGAATTTCAAAGTTAAAGTGGCTAGTCCTAGTGAGCAAAGTCAAGGACATTTCTAGCCAATGGCTTTAGACTTCATCTCTTGCATTTTTTTTTTCTCAAATGACAATGGCTCAAGGATATTCCTTGTTTTAAATCCAACGTTTAATGTCCTTAGAAGTAACAAGAAGTAATGCAAATAGCCTTGACTAGTGTAAAACAAGCAGGACAATTTGCTTACTGCTAAGCTGCATGACCTTAAACTTAATAATTCTACTCTGTGCCATTTTTCATCTATATAAAACTCTCAAGCTCTGCATATATGTGGCCATGGAATTCTGGAACTCATTTGAGAATTTCATCTAGCCATCAAAAGCATAAAATGATTCGATTTTCTTTTCACATCTTTAAAATGACAATTTAAAAGTCATTCACAAACATGAAATTAAATGGCAACTCAGGATTGTTTACATAGATTACATTAAGACTATTTAGATAAGAAAACGCACTGACAAGATTTGAATAGAAAACTGGCCTTGTAGGTGTATAGGTTACATGAAGGTCTGAGCTATCTGTTCTGAGCCAGAGCATGGTTGGAGGAATTAAATATAGTACCAAAGCTTGCAATTAAAGAACTAACTATGATGCCATGTTCTCTGCAGCTCTTCAGTTCTGCAGCTCCAGTCTGTGCTCGCTTTCCTCTCTCCTCCCACATTTATACTGCGCCTTAGTCATAGGATCCAGTGAAACCCAGAAATGTTCAACCGGAGTCACAAAAGAAGCTCTCAGAATCCTGGCTGTCCCACAGACCAAGAGCCTCTCGCAGTAGTTACGATTCACACACACATTTCCCAGGGCAGAGCACTCCCTGTAGTAAGAACTACAGGGAGCTCGATGCTCCTGGCCTTTTTAGTAACTTTAAATGTCCAAAGGTGAGTCATTCTTTCCTTTCGCCCACTCAGTTTAAATAGGTCCATTTAGTACCACTGATTAATGAGAGCACTTTTTTCCTTAATTTTCTTTAACAGCACTAAAAGACCTCAAAGCCTGTGACATAATTTCCTCAAATAGCAGTGTTTTCCAGACCTGCTCTCTGGAGGCCTGGAACTGCTCTTAGGGAAGTGTACCTCCCTAAGACTTCCAGTAGATGGCAGGTACAGTACTTGAAACCTCTCACAATGTGAAAAAAATACAACATAAAAATAAATTGTTACTGCGTTTTAAATCTCAAATGCAGTTGGAGAAGAGGGAGGAAAACTTCTGTTTACGGATTTAGTATCATTATCATATAAGTATCTGCTTATTTTTGTCTTCTACTAAAAATACAAATGCAACAAATGAAAATATATCTTTATCAAGGAATGCCTGCAATTCCAGATTGCAAATTAAGCACTTAAATGTTGAATAATATAATCACCATGTTATAGGTGTTAATTAAAGTGCTTGGTGAACAATTTTTAAATATAAATTTTGGAAGATGAGAAACTATTGTTTTATGACAATTATTGTCTAATAGGCTTCCATTTACATTTTATTTATTTTTTTAAAGCGGATTCATAGATGACAGAAGTGAAAATATAGAGACATACGTACCAAGGTAGAGCTATCCATACCTTTGTTTTCTATGAATAATTAATCCCATAGTGTTTCCTACGACCTACTATAGAAGTGGATTTCTTCAGTGTATCTGAAAAGGCATTTCTCTCTGTAGACTACGGCAACAGGCATAGAGGCAGGCCCCTGGTAGATGAAAAATAAGTACTCAGACTACATATCCCTAAATAGGAGGATGTTTATTCTGAGCTAGCTCACAGTAAGGGCTGCAAAATACTGTATCACCCAATCATATGCATGCTTTCATTAAAAATGCACACAGGTCAGACACATCTAAAACATCCAGGGCGCTCAGAAATGCCTAGCCCTACACAGTGAATCCATTCATTCACTTATTCAGCTCTTGCCCACTGAGTATGTACTGAGCACCGAGCATTAGTCTAAACTACTGAAGAGTCACTAGTCAATAAAGCCATTAAAAAAAAAAACTTCTTACAATTTAAGAAGGACAGATGGACAGACAGAGAAGAAGATAAGTAAAATAAATAATGTTAAATTGGATAAAACCAAACGAAGAGCCCAAAGTCTCACAGGCACAATTTCAACAGAATCTCTGTCATACACACCTCATTGAACAATGTGTGAGAAACAGAAAACAGATAAATTCTTCAGGAGGTCATGATATATGCTTTAAGGACATGGAAGTGCAATGCTGTTTACTCTGATTTGGTCATTACACAGTGAAGGTTTTATATTGTCACATCAGACCCCAAGTATTCAGTGACAAGCACAAAATGTCTTTTAAAATAAAAAAGCATTATCATAAAAAAACAACAGTTTTAGTTAATCCAAAGCAGAATTCTAATAACTTTTGTTCCCTTGGTACCTCTTTTTTAAAATATTTTATTATTTTTATTTTATGTGTATGAGTGTATTGTGTGCATGTATGTGAGTGCACCTGTGTCATGCAGTGCCATGGAGGTCAGAAGAGGGCATCGGATTCCCCTGGAACTGGAGTTAAGGGCAGTTCCTAGCCATCATGTGGGTGCTGGGAATTGAACTGAACCATGATGTTGAAATGTGATGAGTGTGGCTTCTCCCTCATAGCTGGATCACCATCTAGCCACAGGCATCCTGACCCTCTGGCTCTTACAGTCTTTCCACCCCCCCTTCCTTGATGTTCCTGTTAGGGTTCAGATGCACAGCAAAGCCCCTGAGATAAGCACCCTAGTATTTGAAGTCAAAAAGAGAATTTTTCTCTGCAGTTTGGCCAGCACAGCAGGCTTTCCCTTTGATCTCAAAAGGGGCAGGTTTTAACAGTCCTTCTCTCCTGTCCCCCTGACACCTAACCTTTAAAAAATATATCTTCCAGCCTTCTGCACTTCCTGAAGCCTCCCCCTATAAAAGACCCCAGTTCATGACCCCGGGGTGGACATTTTCCCTACTCAGAAGGGAATCTGTCCTATGTATTCCTTTGCTAATAAACTCTATTCCGCTGGAGTTTTATCTGTCTCCTGGTGTTTTCTCCCAATTAACCAGATTCACCCATCGCCTACTTCATCTATCAGTTCCCTGAGCCTTAAGTATAGGAAATGCATTATAGATGTATCAGCTGGAGCTAGCAACTCCCACAGTCACTTACTCTGTTTTTCGACTAGTTTTGAGTCTCTGTAATCTGTGTATGTTGCAAGAAGCATCTTTAACGAAGGGTCAAATGGGTGCAAGATTTTCATTTGCCTACAACTGGGTTTATAAGGTGCAGATTTATTTAACGATCCAGAGAGAGAGTCTCTATTTTTGAAATTTTACTGAAAACTGTTGCATACAAATATAAGAAGGAAAAAATGTCACTGTCCTGCAAAATGCCTTCTAGGCTGCAGCATGTTCCGCTGCCTTCTCACACCATGGCCTTATACTCTGTAACTGTGTTTCTGTTTCGTTGGTGTTCGTTAGACACAATCCTGGTTTAGTGGATTTCCTACTGCTTCTGTCAGCCATCACTGCCTTTTCAACAGGCCCCCCCATGTTTTTTTCTTATTCTTCCATATTTTCCCATGGAGTAATCTAATCTTATTTGTATGCCACAATCCTCTCTCTCTCTCTCTCTCTCTCTCTCTCTCTCTCTCTCTCTCTCTCTGTACATGTTGGTGGGGGGGTATGTACATGTATGTGTAGGTGAGAGTTTGATGGGGGTCTTTCTCCAGTGTTCTTTGCCTTTTTCTTTTGAGACTGTGTTTCTCACTGACTCTGAACTCGTTGATTTGGGCCAGGTTGATGGTTCAAGGTGGCCACTGAATGCAAAGGATTCCCCTGTCTCCAATTCCCCAGTACTGTGATTATAGACACATCTAGGGGGCTGGCTGGGGACCCAAACTGAGGTCCTCATACTTATGCAGCAAGTGTGTTATGGACTAAGCTATCTCCCCAGCCCCACTTCTTAGATGTCTAATTTAGCAGTGATTTCTGTGACTCTTGCTGCCTGATTTCATTTGTTCTTGTTCTTACTAGACCTCCATGCCTGTATTTTTTTTTATTAAAGCACATTTCTCCCATAAGGGGAAAATGTGGTAGGTATAATAACTTAATCAAAGACTATATTTATTGAGCTCCAAAAATGTGCCTAGACTAGGATTTAGAAACAAAGAGAAATTATAAAACAGTTACCTTCAGGAATTTGCCGTCAAAATTGTAAAACACTTGCCTTCAGGAATTTTCAGGTTAGATAAACTAAAATGCAGTAAAAATATGTGCATGTCACTGGGGCACAAGGAAAGCAGACATGATCTAGCTTACTCCAGAGCAGAGGTAGAAGTAAGTTGAGAAAATTACTAATGGAAGAACACTTCTAACATTAGTATTTCACTATATTTGACTTACCGTATCTAAATATTGACCCAACCTTCTCTCTGTCCATCAGTTCATGCTATTTTTGATGAGTTCAAGGTAAATTTCACCTACAGATTTTTCCTAAATGTTTCAGTATGCATATGTACCCAGTTTCTCTCTTTTGATTTAAAATGTATATATGGCAAACTTTATTAATTATAACATTTGCTGAGTTTTGACAAGTATATCTAAAGCTGTGTAACCAAACTGATATCAGAGTAAAATGTCAATGATGTCCCTTGTGTCACATTATCAGGTCTCACCCTTCTACTGTTGTGATTTTCTTGTTTTAAATTAATTTTAAAAATTATTTTTATTGAATTTTTGCACATTTCATGCAAAAATATCTTAATCATCTTTAAACCCCCTCCCCCATTGGTACCCTGCATAGCCCACCCCACCCCCACTTATTGAGTCAAGTTACTATACCCAGACATCCCTCAGTGCAAGTTCATCCATTGGGGTCTAGTCAGCCTACCTAGAGTCTCTCTCTTTTTAAAACTATTTCATTTATTAATTTTTAAATTTTATGTGAATGCGTATTGCTTGCATGTGTGTAAAGTGTAGCCATGTGGTGCCCACAGAGGTCAGAAGAGGGTGTTAGATCCCCCTGGAACTGGAATTACTGACAGTTGAGTTGTCATGTAGGTGCTAGGACTTGAACCTGGGTCCTCTGAAAGAGCAACAGGTGCTTTTAACTGCTGAGCCATTTCTCAAGTCCCTACAGTCTCTCCCTTAAAGAAGATCAACTCTCTCTCACCCAGCAGCAATCAGCTACCAATAGTTCTTTGATTAGCATTGGGGCCTGCAGCTCATTTCCCCAGTTCTAGGCTGGGTTTTTGTTTGCTTAAGTCTGCATGAGTTTTGTTGACTTTATTACTGTATGTTCATATGAGCAAGGTCCCAAGAACCTATAAGACTGTTTCCACATGATCATGCACCTCCTCCCCTGGCTCTTACAATCTTTCTGTCCCCTCTTCCACAATGATCCCAGAGCACTAGGTGGGTGAAGTTTAATGTAGGAGTCCTGTCTAGGGACACACACTCTGCAGACTCTTATTCTCTATGCTTTGGCCATTTGTGGCCTTTTGTGGTCATGGCCCTCTGTTGCATGAGGACGCTTTGCTGACGAGAGTTGAGAGATGCATCAGTGTTCTCTCCACCCCTTGTTCCACTGTGTTCCCTGAGCCTCAGGTGTAGAAATTCCATTATAGATGTGTCACTTAGGGTTGGGCATCTCACAGACAATCTTTGTGTGTGACCAGTTGTGGCACTCTATAATAGTCTTCTGTTGCAAAAGGGGCTACTTTGATGAGCAGTGACTTGTCTGTAAATATCAGGCTCCATATTTAGCATATAATAAAAAATTACATTTGTCTGGGGATGTGACAGCCTTAGGGTTTTCTCTAAGATCTATGACCACTCTAGTCATGTGTATTTAGCTATGTACCACACATGAGTTCCCTCATGAGTTGTTGATTACCCTCAAGATAAAAGTGTCACTACTGTACTAATATAGTTTTCTGTGCTGGTCATAGTTGTGGTTATTAGAATTTAAAGCTGGGGTTGGACCATCAATCGATGTTCTCCCTCAGCAGCTTGCATAGTGTCCTCCACAATTATGAAAGCAAGCCTTCAGGGATGTGGCTTCCAGGTCAGTTCCTGATCCATTGCTCCAAGTCCTGTATCTGAAGTATGTCCTGTCTTCAACAATAGGGTCTTACCTTCAAGTTCTGGGAGATCATCAAGGGCTATGGCAACAGCCTATGTAAGTTTGGGAGTCTCTTGGACTATCCTGGATGACAACTTGAAAGGAGGTTTCTCCTACCTAGCACTATTTCTTGCTATATAGCCTTCAGCTATACACATGGACTCATGTAGAGATACTGTGTGTGTAACTTTTCAGTAAGATTTTGAATTAATATATTTCCCTCTGGTTTTTCACACCAGCTAAGAATTATTTATCTCTCCTCTCTCTCCTTGTCTAACTCTCCCTCCTCCGTCCCCAGTTAACATACCTTCATTTTTCCCATTTCACCCTGATAATACCTGTCTCATATGTTTTCCCCATCTCTTGAGAGCCTTCTTCCACTTTACCCTATGGTTTCTTGTATGGCCCTCCCTCTTCTCCTTCCAGTTTAATACCTCCATTTTACCCATTTCCCCCTTGGTAACACCTGGCTCCTATTAATCTTCTCTCTCAGGCTCCTTCTTTCCCTTTACCTCCATGTTTTCTTTTCCTGGTTCTTGCAGCTACATCAGGATATACTCACATATAAGGATTTGGTGCTACAATCCACAAATGAGAACATACGTCTTTTGTTTCTCTGAGTCTGTTTTACTTCACTTACTATAATAGTCTCAAGTTCTATCCATTTACCTGCAAATTTCACGGTTTTGTCTTTCTTTAGTGTTGAGTAAAACTCCACTGTGTAAATGTGCCACATTTTCATTATCTACTTGTCAATTGAGGGACACTTAGGTTGCTTTCATTTCTCAGATATTGTGAAAAGAGCAGCAACATAATGGTTGTACAAGTGTCTCTGCAATAGGATGAGTCCTTTGGGTATATGCCAAAGAGTGGTATAACTGGGTCATATGGTAGGTTCGTTTTCAGTTTCTTAAGAGTTCTCCACACTGTTTTCTATAGGGTTTGCATGGGTTTGCGATCCCAGCAGCAGTGGATGAGCATTCCCCTTTCCCCACATCCTTGCTAGCACTTGGTACCATTTGTTCACTTGATCTTGGCCAGTCTGATTGGGGTAAGAAGAAATACTAAGGTGTTGTGATGGTTTGAATGAAAATGTCCCCCATAGGCTCCAAGTATTTGGACATTTTGTCCCCACGTGGTGGCGCTGTTTGGGGAGGTCTTAGAAGGTGTGGCAATCCTGGAGGAAGCACGTCACTGGGGGTGGGCTTAGAGAGTTCTTAAGCCTTACTGGATCTCCAGTCGCTCTCTTGCTTCCTGTGCCTGTGTGATGATGTGAGGGTTTAGCTTCTGCTGCTCCTGCTCCAGCCACCTCCAGCTGCCATGCCTCCCTGCCACTACGGACTGTAATTCCCCTGGAATCGTAAGCCCAAATAAACTCTTCCTTCTATAAATTGCTTGGGTCAGTGATTCTATCACAGCAACAGTGTGTTTTAATTTACATTTCCCTAATTACTAACAGTATTGAACACTTTTAAAGATGTTTCTAAGCCATCTTTATTTCTTCTATTGGGAAGTCTCTGTTCAGATCCATAGCCCATCTTTTAATTGGGTCATTTGTTTTCATAATTCTTAGTTTTTTGAGTTCTTTATATATTCTGGATATTAATCCTCTGTCAGATGAGTAGCTGGTGAAGATTTTCTCTTCATTTCCTTGGTTGTTTCTTTTGCTGTACAAAAGCTTTTTAGTTTAATGAGGTCCCACTTGTTGATTGCTGACCTTAGTTCCTAAGCAACTGGTGCCTGATTTAGAAAGTCCTTTGGTGCATCTACATCTTGTAGGGTACTGCCTATGTTTTCCTCTAACAGTTTCAGAGTTTCAGGTTTCACACTGAGGTCTTGATTGATTTGGAGTTGACTTTTCTGTGGGGAGAAAGATAAGGATCTAGTTTCGTTTTTCTACAGGTGGAGATCCAGTTTTTCCAGCACCATTTGTTGAAGATGCTGACTTTCCTTCAGTGTGTGTTCTTGACACCTTTATTAAATATCAGGTGACTGATATTTCATGTACTCATATTTGGGTCTTCAAGTATGTTCCATTGATTTATGGGTCTGTTTTTGTGCCAGTACCATGCTATTTTATGACTATAGCTATGAAATATAGTTTGCTTTCTCATATGGTAATTCCCCCAGCATTGCTCTTGTGCTCAGTATGCATTGGTTATCTGTGGTCTTTTGGGATTCCATATGAATTTTAGGCTTTTTCCTAATTCTGTGAGGAATGTCATGGAGATTTTGATTGAAATTGCATTGAATCCATGGATTGATTTTGGCAGGACGTGATATTCACAATATTATTTCTCACAATCCATGAACACAGAGGTCTTTCCATCTTCTGATGTCTTCCTCAATCCTTTCTTCAAAGATTTACATTTTTTGTTGTAGAAATCTTTAATGTCTTTGGTCAGGTTTATTCCTAGGTATTTATGAGAGTATTGTAAATGGGAGGGTTTCCATGAACTCTTCCTTAGATTGCTTGTGATTAGTAAACATAAATGCTACTGATTTTTATAAATTGATTTTGTAACCTGCCACTTTGCTGAAAGTGTTGATCATTTCTAGGAGTCTTCTGATAAAATTTTTGGAATGTCTTATGTATAATATCATACCATCTGAAAATTGGGATATATTGTACTCTTCTTTTCCAATTAGTACCCTTTAAATTCCTTCTTTTGTCTTATTGCTCTAGCAAGAATTTCAAGCACTATATTAAAAAGGAGTACAGATAGGACATCCTTATCTGATTCCTAATTTTAATGGGAATGTTTCCAGTTTTTCTCCATTTAGAATGATATTGGCTGTGGGTTTGTTGCATATAGCTTTAATTATGTTGAGGTATGTTCCCTCCAGTCCAAATCCCTCTGGGACTTTGAACATAAATGCATGCTAAATTATGTCAAAAGCCTTTTCTGCATCTATTGAGATGACGATGTGGCTTTTGTCCTTGAGTCCAATTATATGATTAATGAGGTTTATTGACTTGTGTATATTGAACCATCCGTGCATCTCTGGAATAAAGCCTGCTTGATTATGGTGAATGATCTTTTTGATGTGTGTCTGTATGCGGTTTGCAAGTATTTTATTGAGAATTTTTGCATCTATGTTCATTAAGGATATGGGTCTATAGTTTTCTTTTTTGGTTGTGTCTTTACAAGGCTT
>NW_008334095.1:1461938-1482175 GCF_000622305.1 Nannospalax galili | reverse complement strand
GAGTGATACAGGCTTCATAGAGGCATTTTGGAGTTCTCCTCTGTTTCTATCTTTTTTTTTAATTCCCAAGAGAGGCATTTTAACACATTTTTCCAAAAATAACTTGAAGTGGCTTACATAAAAATATGTATACAATGAACTTTAAGGTGGGGGAATAGGAATAAGAAATCAAAGACCAAAAGATTTGCCAACATGAGGTCAACTTTGGTGGAATAATGGATTCCATTATCTTTTTTCTGTTTTTGTTTTTGTTTTGTTTGTTTTTTGGAAAATCCTAACGAGTTTATTGAGCTTGCTAGCAGAGCATAGGGTGGGGGTTTATTTACAGAAGAGTGGGTGCCCACCCCCCATTTATGGCTGTGCTGGAAAATCCACACTCAAATATCGATCCTGTGGCTTCCCAACAGCTGCACAAAATGGCAAGAGAGGTGCCTCATGATGTTCTCAATTTATATATCCTTAGTCCCACCTCCACATGCAGCTAAGGTCAACTGATTGGGTGGGAAGGGTAACGGGGTTTATTTACAGAAGAGTGGGTGCCCACCCCCCATTTATGGCTGTGCTGGAAAATCCACACTCAAATATCGATCCTGTGGCTTCCCAACAGCTGCACAAAATGGCAAGAGAGGTGCCTCATGATGTTCTCAATTTATATATCCTTAGTCCCACCTCCACATGCAGCTAAGGTCGACTGATTGGGTGGGAGGGGTAACTGACTGCCCCCTCGACTCCTTGATGAGCATGGGATGGAGGTATGACTATAACTTACTGGCATAGTGGTTGGAGGACACTTCTAGTTAACACTCCACCCCTTCCTCCAGCTCTTACATCCTTTCCACCAAACTCTTCCTCAAAAGTCCCTGAGCCTTGGAGGGGGTAATAGGTGTGAGATGATCTTCCTCCCATTGTGGCAAGGCACTGAACCTTCAGGTCTCTGCATCATCTGTTTTCCATGGGCTATTGGCCCATTTCAGATGGATTCCATCTACTATAAAAACACAACAGCAAGAAGCAAGAACATCTTAACAGTGGCTGCTATAATAACTTAACTTATGGGTGTAAACACCAATGCTTGGATGGTACAGGTGCATCACAGCCATCAAACAAAACAATTGCAGTGGCTTCCCCCTAGGGCCCATATCCTCCCCTGCCACAGGGGTTGGCCTGGTCTACAGTACTAGATATGTGTACCACCTCTAGGAGTGGGTATTATATCCAATTGAAAATTTGCTTGTTGTACATACACTAGTGTTGGATAGGTGTGTCCTTGGTCAGTCTTAAGGACTGAGTGGGGATAGAAAGTCACAGCAGAGGGCCTGGAACCCGAGAGTGTGCACAGCACAGGTCTCCCAGAAGTAAATTTCACTTTACAACTAGACTCATCACTATTGCACCAGCTGGAACATATGGTTTGGCATGCTGATAGTGGAGCACACAGGGCCCAGAATTATAGGGGACTATTCTCCCCAGTCACCTGCATGTCACCTTCTGGCACGTTGAAAGCCACCCATCCAGTGGTAGGGAGTTTCCAGATTAGTCCAAGCTTGATTTCTCCCTCTCCCACAATCATATCATGCGGTGTCTTCAGCAATAGGGTTTTACCATCTTTTTCTGGTGTACAGCCAACATTATTGGCAATGGCCTTTATTGTTTTTGGGAACTCTTGGGCACCTCTGGCCAACAGCTCATAAGGGGGCAACCCACCTCTGGCATTGGGATTTTCATTTAGTAACTATATGGCTTCTGGTAGGGTTTCTCTGTGCTTAAGGCCTCTTTTCTTTCTTTTTTTTTTTCCCCCCACTGTGTATTGGGAGGATTCCCTCCCCTTTGTTCCCATAGTTGTCTGTACAACCCTCTTTTCCCCTTTCCCCGTTGACTACCCCTTTTTGCATACATCTCCCTTAGTAACACCTTTCACTTACTATTCTTCTCTCTTGGGCTCTGTCGTCTTTTAATAATTTAAGCAGTATTAGTGGTAGATCTTTAAATTTCTCATAGAGTTCTGCTGTGAATCTACATGGGCCTGGGCTTTTATTATTGAGGACACTTTGTATTACTATTTCTATTTCTTTATTTGTTACAGGCCTGTTTAAGCTGTTGAGTTGTTCTTGATTTAGCTTTTGTGGTTCCTATGAATTTAGATATTCATTCATCTCTTTTAGGTTTTCAAATTTAGTAGAGTATCGGTTTTTAAAGTATTCCCTTATAATGTTCTGAATGTTTTTGATGTGTGTTGTTATGTTTCCCCTTTCATCTCTAATTTTGTTGTTTTGGATTTGCTCTTCTGTTCTTCCAATCAACTGGCCTAAAGGTCTGCCTATATTGTTTACCTTCTGACCCATGGAAGTCAGAAGAGGGCACCTGATTCCCTGGAACTGGAGTTACAGATGGTTGTGAGCTGCCATGTGGGTGCTTGGAATCAAACCCAGGTCGTCTGTAAGAACAGAGCCATCTCTGCTGAGCCATCTATGTAGCCCCTCTTTCTGATTTTTTAATGTAGAGCTACAAACTTAGATCTTAAAATCTTATAAAACTTAGAGCTATAAACTTTCCTCTACTACTGCTTTTAAAGTGTCCCAGAAGTTTTTTTCGTGTTGTATTATCCTTTTCATTCAGTTCCAGGAATTTCTTAATTTCTTTTATTTCTTTCTTAATTTTTTCTTTGACCCATTCATCATTCAGGAGTATGTTTTTTAATCTCCATGAGTGGGTTTAGTTACTAGAGCTTCTTTTGGTATTGATTTTAAGCTTTATTATGTTGTCATCTGATAGAATGCATGGAATTATTTCAATGTTTTGTATTCATTGAGGTTTGTTTTGTGCCCCAGTATGTGGTCAATTTTAGTGAAAGCTCCATGGGGTGCTGAATAGAAAGTGTATTATTTGGTGCTTGGGTGGAATATTCTGTAGATGTCTGTTAGGTCCATTTGATGTATAATATCATTTAATTCAGATGTCTCTCTGTTTATTCTTTGTCTGGTTGACCTGTCTATTGGAGATTGTGGAGTATTGAAGTCTTCTACTATTATTGAGTTGGGGTTAATCTGTGTCTTAAAATCCTGTAATACTGTTTTTATTAAGTTGGGTGCACCAGATATGGAGTATATATGTTCATGATAGTAATATCTTCTTGGTCAATTGTTCCTTTGTTCATAACGAAGTGACCCTCTTTATCTCTTCTGATTAATTTTAGTTTGAAGCCTATTTTGTCAGATATTAGAATACAACCCCTGCTTATTTCTCACTGCCATTTGCTTGGAATATATTTTTTAGCCCTTTCACCCTAATGTAGTGCTTATCCTTGAAGGTGAGATAAGTTTCTTGAAGACAACACAAAGATGGATTTTGTTTCTTAATCCATTCAACTAGCATGCTTCTTTTGACTGGGGAGTTGAAGCCATTTAAAGTTACTTAAATGATATTTAAAGTTATTATGGAAAGATGTGTATTGGTTACTGTCATTTTAATTTGTTTCCACTTTTGGTCTAATTTTGTGCTTCCACAATATACTGTCATTTATTTTCTTTCTGTCACTCCTTGGGTATAGTCATTCCTTTCTTCAGCTCTCTGTATTGCGTCAAGTGTTCTCTGTAGGGCTGGTTTGGCGGACTTGAATTCTTTCAGCCTGTTCATGTCATACAAAGTTTTTCTTTCCCCTTCAAGTATAATAGACAGTTTTTCTAGGTTTGCTTCATGGCCATTTAGAATTGGGAATACTTTGGTCCCAGTTCTTCTGGCTTTCATAATCCACACTGAAAAGTCAGCTTAATTCCAATGGGTTTTTTACTTATATGGAGTTGTTCTTCTCTTTCCACTTTCAAATTCCTTCATTGTTATTATTAAAAGGTGTGTATTAGCCAGGCGTGGTGGCGCACACCTTTAATCCCAGCACTTGGGAGGCAGAGGCAGGCAGATCTCTGTGAGTTCAAGGCCAGCCTGGTCTACAACGTAGTGAGTTCCAGGCCAGCTGGGGCTACAGGGAGACCCTGTCTCAAAAAGACCAAAAAAAAAAAAACAACAAAAACAAAAAAAAAACCATATGTGTGTTGATTTCTGTCATTTTACTTTATGTTTGCAGTCTTTGTCTAACTGCATTTCCACAGTTATACCTTCATTTGGTTTCTTTCTCTTACCTTTTGGGTATAGTCATTCCCTTCTTCAGCTTTTTGTATTCCTTCAAGAATTCTCTGAAGGGCTGGTTTTGTGGACATGAATTATTTTTCTTTCCCTTTCAACTAGAATAGACATCTTTGCTGGGTAAACTATTCTGGGTTGGGACCTGTGGTCATTTAGAACTGGGAATTCTTTGGTCCAGGCTCTTCTGGCTTTCATAGTTTGCACTGAAAAGTCAGCTGTCAGTGGGTTTTCCTTTATATGTGACTTGTTGTTTTTCTTTTGCTGCTTTCAGTATTCATTCTTTGTTATGTACATCTATTGTTTTTACTATGATGTGCCATGGGTAGTTTCTTTCCTGGTCCTGTCTATTTGGTGTTCTATGTGCTTCTTGTATTTGTATGGGTGTGTCTTTTCTTAATTTTGGGAACTTTTCTTCTATAATCCTATTGAAGATTTGGTCAATACCATTTACCTGGAATTCTTCTCCATCCTCTATACCTATGATGCATAAATCTGATTTTTTTTTTGTGGTGTCACACATTGCCTGCATTTCTGGTTTCTTAAAATTTTTTAAAATATTCTTTGCATGAATGGTCCCGTTCTTAAACTTTATTGTCCAGTCCTGATACTCTGTTTTCCATTTCGTTCATTTTTATTGGTGAGGCTTTCTCTTGTCCTTTCAAACCACCTTACTGAGTTTTTCACTTCCTTCTTCATTTCAGCCTGAGTTTTCTTCAATGTTGCTATCTCTTTTGTGAATTCAGTCAGAAGTTGATCCCTATCTTCTTTTAGTTGTTTGAGTTGTTTGTTCTTTAAATTCTTTGAATTCTTTGATCATATTTATGGTTGTTCTTTTAAATTCTGTGTCCCGGGTTACCTCTAGGGGGTGTTCATTGTAGAACTATTATGGGACTGATAGTGTTTTGTGGTGACATGTTATTTTGGTTTTTCATATTACCATTTTTTCATTGTGTTTTGCCATGTGGATTTCTTTTTGTTGTTGCATGTGATTCTGGTATCAAACTTCACCCTTTGCTGAGTTGAAGTTTGATTCTGTTTGCATTATTGATGTACCTTGGTTGCTTTCTGATTGGGCATGAAAAGCTGGTTTATCTAAGCTTCAGGGTCTCTCTTTCGATTTTATATTAGAAGGACCAGATGGCCCTCGTCAGGGTACTCAAGAGCTCTCCAGGAGGGCAAAGCGGTCCTGGCTAGTTAGGGCTACTTCAGTGGCCTCAGATGGAGATCACCAAGGTCCAAGGAGAGAAGATGGGAAATGGATGTACTGGTCTCTCCTAGTCAGCAGAAGCCTAAGCCCTGGAGCAGAGGGAAGAACTGGTGGTCTCAGGCCTATGGGCCCTGCACGATTTGGTCACCTCATCCCAGAGTCTGAGTCAGGTACTCTCAGGCAGTCTCAACAGGTCTTCATGCAAGGAGAGGGTATGGGATGAGGAAGTCTAGGCCCCTACTAGCCATCAGGGAAGCCTGGGCCTGGAGCAGTGGTGGTGAGGCGGGGGGGCTTCAAATGGTCCTAGAGCAGGTCCCGGAGCAGGATGGGTGCCAGCCTTGATTTGGGAAGCTCATCCCAAGGTTGAGTTAGGTGCTCTCAGGCAATCTCAAAAGGTCTGCATGTGCAAGAGGTTATGGGAAGAGGGAGTTCAGGCCCCTTGAGCCTGGAGCAGTGGGACTAACTGCAGATGGTCCCCAAGCAGGGGGTTGGGCATGACACGATTTGGTCAGCTCACCCCGGAGGAGGCTGAGTCAGGCATTTTCAGGCAGTCTCAAAAGGTTTGCCCACTGTTGTGATTTTCTTCAGCCAAGATCAGTTTTGTGTGACCTAAAAGCTTGTACAAATGAAATAATGCGACCTGCTGTCCATAGTGAGCGATGAGTCATTGTGTTTTAAAGAATGGAAAATGGAAAGCAAAGGAAGCCTAGGAGAGAGGGGAGGGCAAAGTTCGGTTAGATTTGTGTCAGTACAGCCTATTTAGAACCAAGTTTGGTTAACTGCACAGAGCCTAGACTGTTTTCTTATGAAATACTGACCTTGACCTCTGACCAGCTATGATGAATCAGCAGTCAGGATCTTTCAAGTTATGATGATGTTTTAAAATTTTTCCTCCTCTTGCTCACAGGAGCCTTTTGCCATTAGTCTTGACATGACAACAGGGAAGAAAATTGCTTTAATGTAGCTCTACCTGTGAGTTGATATAAATATTAATGACATTTCTCAGTCCAGAAGCCTTATCAGTTTTAAATCCAACCACCTTCTAGTGATATAACTTGTCATCAAAGCTCCTGCATTCCAGTGCCGTGATTGTCTATACTCTCCCCATGTCTTGTGGTATAAAAGTTCAACCATGTGGGAATATTACCACATGAAGAAAATCCTAAATCAAATAAAAGATCTCAGCATCCAAGGTAGCAAAAGCAATCAATCAGATACTTAGTGTGCTGGAGAGTGTCCATTGTTAACTGGACATAAGAGAGAACCTCAATTGGGGAATTTCCTCTATCTGATTGACCTGTGGGCTTGTTTGTGAGACATCTTCTTGGTGGCTGAACGTCAGGGCCCACAGTGGGCGGTGCCTCCTTGGTAGTCCTGGTTATATAAGAAAGCAGGCTGAGCACAGGCCAGAGGAGCAAATCAGTAACCAGTGTTCCTCCATGGCCTGTGTTTTAGATCCTGCCTCCAGTGTCCTTCCCTGAGCTCCTGCCTTGGCTCCTCCACATGATCAACCATAAACTGTGAGGTGAAATAAACCCTTTCCTCCCCTACATGCTTTTGGCTAGTATTTTATCACAGCAAGAGAAAATAACTAGGACACTTACCCTTTAAAATAGCAAGCAGCAAGGAGGAATAGTACTACTTCCAAGAACAATGTAAGAATTAAAATAAGTATCCCCCCCCCTCAAATTTGGAATACTTTACTGAAAATGCATACTAGTACTCTAAGTAACAGTGAGACAATTTATATTTCAATTTACATATTTCACAGGTAAATTTGGACACAAACACCGTAGATATAGTTGTTTAAGCACTTAAGTAATTATTTTCATCCTTTCCTATCCTTGTAACCTAGTCACAACTGAGTTACATCATGAAATCATGAAGTAGTCAACAGTATTTGAAAGTATGAGCATGATATTCAGGAAATTTGGGACAAGGGGACTGTTTCTTTAGGTCTCCACCTGGTAGCACAATTCCCCTCAGTCTCTTTACACAACATAAGCCAGAAGCCAAGATTTGTCCCAGACTCACACTGAAAAGAGAAAAGTCTGGACTCTGTAGGAATCACTGCAAGTGTAAACATTCATCACAAGGATCGACTGAGCTACATTTCTGCAGGCTGCCTGTATGCCCTTGGACAAGTCTATACATTTCTTTTAAGATGAAGAACAAAGTGATCCTACTGTAAATAAAAATTTATTTAAAACACTAATCAGAGATTTTTAAAGAGATCTTTAAAGGTAAGCTTCATTTTTAATGTAATTGCGTATCTTCATTTCATGTGGGTCTCTGCATGGAGATTTAGCATGTTCTGATCATAAGAACTTTTTCTAGAGCCCGTGTTTCTGTATAGTCATTAATCATCCAATACCATATTACTGGGTTCCCTATGATGTGTTTCATATGATTCTACAGGATTTAGTTTAGTCAAGAGGGAAGAAATAGATGAACATTTGATTTGAAATAGAAATAGAATCATACTCTGAGAGTTAGAAACTGACAAAGTCTTAAGTAAGCCAGCTCTCTCTACAGCTTGATCACAGGCTCCCTTTGTCCCTGCTCCCAGGACCAGGCTCTGCCGACCCACCAAACACTTTTGTGTGGATTAAGAAAGAAACATTTTCCTAAAGGAAAAAAATCTATGTCAGTATACCTTCTCACTTAGCACAGTTGTAAACTGGAGAGGAGAGAACCATGGTGGTGGTGCTGTAGCTTTCGTTCAGAAGCACGGCTGACAGAAGCTCATTTTCTTTCCACACAGAACTGCATTTCAGGAAGCAAAATTACATATTATCAATTTGGTTCAGGATCCTGCAGCCATTACTAATGAATAAATTGGTTGCAGTTATTGTGCAAATAGTGGAAATCATCAGTTGGGGCCCATTCAGGTGTTCATAAGCTTGCTACATTAAATATAAAATCTGCAAGATTGTATGCAGGCAGAGCCCACATACTGAATTCCAGTGTACCTACAGAAAGTCATTGTACGGTTCTTCAGCTGCTGTGTCACATCCAACTCCCGCAGATCCCAATCCCCTTAAATTCTTATCCCAACTGGTCTTGATATAACAAATGTATTGGTCTTAATAGTAACAAATTTGATATAACAAATTTATCACTATTAAATAAATATTAATCTTTACATATAAGTCGATGTGATTTGTGTCTTAGGGAAAGTGCTTGTAGATTCTAACTGGGAAATCAACAAACTTTCAGGTAAGGTAACTGCTAAATGTTTCAGGTAAGGTAAATGTTAAATAATAAATGTAAAAGAAAACATTCAAACTATACAGACTAAACCATCAGGCTTTTTGAAAAATGCAAAATATGCTCTAATTAGTATATTTATCAAAAAAGCAGCCTCTCTTTTAGAAGTACAGGTTGCCGGAGATGTTGTGAGGTCAGTAAGATCTCAAGGCCCCCTTTGTCCCTGCTACTAGGACCAGGCTCTGCCGACCCACCAAATTCATTAACTGAATGACCATTACCTTTTAAAGGCAAAATGGGACTATCAGGACAAACTCTATAGGAATAAAGCAAATTATTCTATTTATTTATTATGAAACAATAAAATTACCATAAATATACCAGTTGCCCACCTCAGGATTAAAAAATTATGATGAGGCATTGCAGAGATGGCTCAGCAGTTAAGAGCTCTTGCTGCTCTTCCAGAGGACCCAGTTCAATTCCCAGCATCCACATGGCAGCTGATAACTGTCTGTAACTCCAGTCCCAGGGGATCCAACACCCTCTTTTGGCCTTGGTGGGCATTGCACACAAGTGGTGCACTTACATACAGGCAGGCAAAACACTCATACACATCAAATAAAAATAATAAATAATAGACTGGAGAGACAGCTCTGCAGTTGAGAGCACTGAATGCTCTTGCAGAGGACCCAGGTTCGATTCCCAGCACCCACATGGTGGCTACAAACCAGCACTCAAAAAAATTTTAACCTAGGATCTGGAGAGGTGGCTCAACTTTTAAGAACACTGATTGTTCTTGCAGAGGACCCAAGTTCGAGTCCCAGCACCCACATGGTGGCTAACATCCATAACTACAGTTCCAGGGGATCCAACGCCCTCTTTTGACTTCCTCTGGCACTGAATGGCATGCATGCCCTTACACATATGCAGGAAATACACTCGTACACATAAAATAAAAATAATAAATAAAATATTTACAAAAGATCACTTCAAAACTTTAAAAAAATAAAATCTTTTCAAAATCGGATGAAAATATGCAAGTTTGAAAAATAAAATCAGTATGAATTAAAATCCATGAATATGGTTCTTTTGTGTAGTGCAGAATGGTTTTTGTAGTACTAGTTTGTTTCTTGGGACACAGCTTGCATTGATCAGAGGAGATAGTTCCAATGTCCCTGTGGTTATGGAGTCAAGTGTCTTTAAGGGAGGTTTTAGTGTAGTGATTGCTTAGTTCAGGAACATGGTACTCGGTTCCATACTATGAGCACCATATGGTTCCTACAGAATTTCAGGGGGTAGTTCGGTCCCAGTTCCTTTTGCTTGGAACACCATGGCCTTCAGAATGCTGGCAAAGTTTGATTCATATTTTGGCAAGCAAGGAAGACTGAACGTATCTAGTGAGATCTGGAACTTTCTCATTCTGGTTGGTGACATATTTCTGCACATATACATTACACGGTTCTTTTAGAACTGCAAAAGTACTTACTAGGCACTTTTGTAATGTAATGAGTAGGATGCTCATATATGTAGTATTTGCTAGTCTCTATAGTGTGCACACTCCACCATGGCCGTTTGAAGCTGTCAGTGGTTTAACAAGTGTCTGGCAAAATAATTCCAAATGTTTAACAGCTTGTCATGAGCCTTTATTAGCCAGCTAAATTGAGTACACCAGAGGCTATTGTATTTTATCAGTCTCCTCTACTAGACTGCAAATTTTCCAAAATCAGGAATCCTGTACCATATATTTCTGTATCTCTACCAAAAAATCTTTAAAAAATCAATAAAAATTATTTAAAAGACAAGAAAGATTCTTGGTGTAAGTGTTTACAAAAAAGTTTTGAGATATTAGGTTATAAGAGTTTTCTATTTGGATTTCCTATTTTCTATTTGAATGTTTAAATGATTGATTCTGAGTTCACTGAACAGGTTATACTGTTGAAAAGAAATAAATTACAAATGCCTTACCTTTGAAAACTAAAAACCTGTTTCCCAGTGAAGAGAAAGACTTAGGGTCTAAATAGAATGCCCAGACATTAATCTAGTTAAATTTTTGTAAACATTTTTTGTGTTCTCCAATTACTGAACAATGGCTGTTTTTTTTCTCTAAAGCTTTTGCACCTCAGTAGCATTTTCTCTCTGATCCATTAACTGTGGTGTCATGTTGTCTTTGTCATAGAGAACAGATTTTTTAATTTCTTCTAAAGTTTTCTCTTTGGGTTGAGACAGGGTCTCCCTCCTGCTTGAGCTCACGTCAATCCTCATCTTAGCCTCTCAAGTGCTGGGATTACAGGCCTGAGCTACCATCCCACACAAAGCTTTATTATTTTTACAGGCAGCTTTAAAATTCTATAACATACATACAAAAATGAGGATGGCATTTCTAAGAAACCACAGTGTCCAGCCGCATGGATTATCAAAAATTAAAATTAACCAGGTTAAGACTAGCAGAGGGTTCTGTTAGGCAACCTCCAAACGCAAACTCGTCCTTCATTCCCAAAGGCAATACTGAGACTTTTAATGTCACCGGCTAGTTTTAGTCATTTTTGGAAAACACAAATTGAATTACACATTACCTGTTATTTTATATATTTGATGTATTTCAATCAACATTTTGTGTGTGAGGGTCTTTACTGCTGTTATTATGATTTATTCATTCTACAGTTCATGAGCACATAGTATTAGTATAGCATTATTTCTAGTATTAGACTTAAGAAAAATATGCTTTGAAACACATTTCTAAACATCTATTTAGGGTATACAACTAGTCGTAAAATTACTGGTAAGTAATAGCAAGCAGTTTCCCAAAGTACTGGGGCCAGTTTACAATCCCATCTACAGTGTAATGAGAATTTCTCTTGCTTAGCATCCTTACCAATGCCTGCTATTTTCACTCTTTGGTCTTAATCATACAAGTAGTATATAGTACTCTTTCTTTCGGTGTCTTTATAAAGAAAAAATTGAAAGTAATTGTAGTTTAGTGAGAGTTTTTAAAATGGCACTGAGAGTTCTCATGTGCTATTTGCCAAGTTTCCTTCAATGGTAACATCTCTGGAAACTTCAGTTCAGTACCACAGGGTACTGACATTAACCTCCTCATAAAAAGAGCTTCTCCCTCATCACAAGGATGCTGCACTTCATTGCTGTACATTTGCTATTTCAAGGAAGCCATACAAATAGAACCCTGTCATTTGGTCTTTTGTGGTCAGCACAGTTCTCTGGAGAGTTGGCCAAGTTTTTGCAGGTATCCATAGTGCGTTCATTTTTAGTGATGATCTTTCTTTTTTTTATTTTTTTTAAGAAATTGCCTTTTTTTTCTAGGTTGCCCCCCCCCCTTTTTTTTTTTACATTTTTAAGGATGTATTAATGACCCTTTGGTTTGTGTATAAACAGGGTATCACGTGCCCCAGGCTGGTCTCAAATTCCCTAAGGAGGTAAGAATAACATTGAACTTCTGATCCCTGTGCCTCTAACTCCTGAGTGCTGGAATTACAACTGTGTGCCATCATGTTTGACTATATTGTTTGCTTTTATGATGGCTGAGTTTTTAGAGGTTTTTTTTTTTTATGCTAGTCCTTTTTTGAGTAGGTAATTTAAAAAATTTTTTGTTTTTATTTATTTTATGTGCATGAGTGTTTTGCCTGCATGTATGTAAGTGCACCATGTGTGTGCAATGGCCAGAGGCCAGAAGAGGGTATTGGATCCCCTGGAACGGGATTAAAGGGTGTCATGTGGGTGCTGGGAATCAAACCCCATCCTCTGTGAATGGACTGTCGATATCAACATCCCTCATTTAAGGCTCAGGGAACTTCTCAGAAGAGTCAGTGAGAAGGTAAGAGCTGATAGATGGAATTGAGAGCTGTGAAATGCTGACTTCCAGACATGATGTGGCTGTTTCACATATCAACTCACAGCAGCTGTGATTATCTGCACGCGAGCAAGTGAACAAATTACCACATCATGGAGCAAGAAGGATTCTTGGGCCCCACCCTTATCAGAGAACCTATTGACAGTTGTTGGCTGCTGGGGGAGAGTCACTCTCCGGGGTGTGACACTGGTAGGTGCTCTTATCCCACTGAATGACTGAACTCTCATGTGCACTAATTGGACTTGGGGTTATTTTTTGTTACATTTTTGCAATTTCATATGATATGTTTTGATCATATTTAGACCTCCTCCCATAGCTGCACCCCTCTTGATGCCCCTCGCCCAATTTCAAGTACTTTGTCATATATATTAAGGCCTATTAAGTCAGGTTTATGTCCCCAAATGCCCTTCAGTGAGTCTATCCAATGGAGTCTAGTTAACCTGTCTAGTGTGGCAGCCTTACAGAAAACAAACTTTTCATCTCCCAGCAACTATTGGTTGCCAATATTTCCTCAGCTAAGTTTGGGGCTTCTAACCCATGTTTCCCACTTCTATGCTGGGATTTTGTCTGAGATTATGTGGGCATTGTCATGCTGTTACCATCGCTGTAAATTCAAATGAGCAAATTCTTACCTTTCTGGAAAATTGTTTCTTGGAGTCGTCCGTTACCTCTGACTTTTACAATCTTTTCTCCCTGACTTCCACGATGTTCCCTGAGTCGTAGATGGCAGAGGTTTGATACGGGTGTCAGGGATAACTACTCTGCAGTCTCTCACTCTCTACACTTTGGCCATTAGTGGCTTTCTGGGTCAATCACTATCTGTTGCATGTGGAAGCTTCTTTGGTGAGAGAAGAGAGATATGTTAATATTATTTCCTCCCCCTGTTCTGCTGTGTTCCCCATGTAAATATTGCACTGTAGATGTGTCACTTAGGGCTGGACACATCACAGACACATATTCTCTTCATTCAACCAACTGTGGCAGTTCATAATATTCTCCATCTGTTGTAAAAAGAAGCTTCTTTGATGAGCGTTAAGAGGTACATTTGTCTGTAAATATAAAGATATATATTTAGTATATAGTAAGAAATTACATTAGTCTAAGGATGTGACAAAAGTAGGTTTTTCTCTAGAGTCTATGACATTTCTAGCCATGTGTATGGCTATGTTTACAGTACTACACATGAGCTCCCTCCCAATGAGGGGGTCCTAAGTCCAAGTATACAGCTGTCGATTACCCCCAAGATAAAAGTGTCACTCCTCCAACAATAGGAGTTATCTGTGCCCATCATTGTTGTGGTTCATGGGCTTTATAGCTGGGTGGGATCATTGAGTGGTGTTCTCCCTTGGCAGCTTGTGTGGCACTGTCTGATACTATGAGAGCCAGTCTTCAAGGAGAGGGCTTCCAGGGCTGCTCCAGCTCAGTTGCTTCAGGATTTGAGATTATTAATAACAACACAAAAAGAAGACAGGAAGTCAGGAAGGAGGTAGGGTGGGGTACTAGAAGAGTTGGAAGGTGCGGCCATCCATTCGGGCCACCTTCATGGTCGTTGCTGCCGCCGCCCGGTCACAAACCCCAGGGCTGGTGAGGAGGCTGTGTCAGCGGAGCCGTATTCAGACATAGGAGACCAGGTTCAGTGATGCAAATCTACTTTATTGAGGAAACAGCGAGCTTATACAGGGTTCTGAAGTCATTCAGGAGAGTACAATGATCAGGTCATACATGGGCAGACAGCTTAGGTTTCTGTTTACAGTTTCATTTTACTGATCAGGACTAGTATTCCTATAAATAATGTGATCAGCCCTGTGAGGGAGGGCCGGTTGGTTCCCTGGGGTTAGGGGGCCATCTTGTGTCTTAAAAAGCTGTTTATCAAAGCAAACTAACATACTCCAACAGGAAGGAGGTAGTGGTGGGTAGATAGAATCAGTTATACATTGTATAAATACATGGAACTTTCCAATAATTTTAAAAATTATAAAAAAATAAATAATAAAACTAATGCCTTATAAAACCCTCAACTTTTTGTTTTCTTTCATAAAATTTTTAAAGTTTACACTTTACATTTAAGTCTATGCTTAAATACAAATTTAATTCATTTTCTGCCTAACCTATAAGGTTTATGCAAGGATTTTTATTGATTCTTTGAGAATTTTAAACAATGCATTTTTATCACATTCAGATCCTCTCCCTCATCTCCCTCCACCACACTACTCACCCCCAAATTCTCTGTCCTCTATTATAATTTTTCTTTTTAAAAAGAGTCCTATTGAGTCTAATCTGTTTTCCCAAAATGGGAAAGTATGGGTCTGTCTCTTGGAATCTGGTCAACCTACCAGGAGTCACACCCTTAAAGAAAACTAACTCTCCCTCTCCCAGCAGCTATCAATTACCAACAATTTCTGAGTTATGTCTTGGCATATTGACTACCTCCTCTATCCATACTGAATTTTTTTCTGGCTTGGATTTGCACAGGTCTTCTGCATGGTGTCATAAGCTCTGTGGGGTCCTGTGTGCAACTACGTCATGGTATCCAGACAATATGGTTTCCTTGAATTCATCTGCTACCTCTGGCTCTTACATTTTAGCCCCCTCTTCCACAATCATTCCTGAAACCTGGATGGAGAGGGTGTGATGTAGGTGTCCCATTTAGGGCCAAATGCTCCACAGTCTCTTATACTGTGCACGTTGACCAGTTGTGGGTCTCTGTGTTAATTGCCATTGGCTGCAAGAAGAAACTTCTTTGGTGAGAGCTGAGAGATGAACTAATGGGTGGATATAACATTAAGTCATTAGGAGTCAGTTTAATACTGTGTCTACTTATGGGTGGATATAACATTAAGTCATTAGGAGTCAGTTTAATACTGTGTCTACTTATCAGGGTAATATCAGCAGGTTCTCCCCTATGTCTTATGATCTGTCTAACCGCTGGTTCTTGACTCTGATAACAGTGCCAGATACGGGCTCCATCATGTGAATTGGGCCTTAAATCCAATCATAAGGTGGTTGGTTACTCCCACAACATTTGTACCACTATTGTGCCAGTGAAGATATCTTGCCAGACCAGTCATTATTTTAGCTTGCAGCATTCATAGCTGGGAAAGGTTGACGATTACCTTTCTTTGCCAGTAGCATGCACAGTACCTTCAATATTATGAAAGCTCACCAGTAGAGATGAAGCTTCAAGGTCAGTATCGGCTTGACTTCTCCTCCTTGTTCTATGATACATATGTAGTGTCCAGAAATAGGGTTTGACTGTCAAGTTCTGGAAGGTAACCAAGAGCAATGGCAGTAGCCAGTATTGTTTGAGGATCTGTGGGACTGCTCTGGTCAATAACTCCAAAGGAGGGAGCCCATTCCCCCGGCTGGCTATTTGTTAGCTGTGCGTCTGGTAGTGCCACTGAAGGTAGTTATAGGGTCACTATGTTTAATCTCTTTTTATATTGTATATGCACATATTTTAAGAACCTCTGTAGCAGTACGTTTCCATATGACTTTTTCAAAAGACTTTTAGTGTTAGTTACCCATCCCCTTACTCCATCCTCTGCCCTGTTCTCCCGTTCCCTGGCCCCATTTAAACCTTCCTATCCCACTTTAAATCTATGGAAAGTCAATTGTTCTTGCATAATTTGTTCAAAGTTTTCCTTTTACCCCACTGAATTTTCTCCACATTTGTCAAATTCCAGGTGGGCATATTGGTTCTCTGGAGTTTTCATTGTGTTCACTGGTCTATTTGTATCTACAGCAGACAATCTTAGTTATTATAGCTGTAAAATAAACCTTGAAATTGAGGAAACTGATTATTACCACTATATTCTTAGTTTTTTTTAATTATTTCAATGTACAGGGTCCATTGACTTTTAAATATATTTTACAATTTTATCCATACACACAAAAACAATGATATAATTTGATAGCAACTCTGTTAACTGTGATATTGAAGAGAAATATCTATATTTCACTACATTAACATTTTAATCCATGAAACAGTTGTTTCCATTTATGTAGACTTTCATCAGTGTCATATAATTTTTAGTATACAAATGCCATGCACTATTTCCAAGTTTTATGTAACTTTGTTTTTAGTGATTGTACATCATATTGTATTTTAACTGTTGTGTCCATGCATTAGTTGCTAGCATACAGGAAACAGTTGATTTTTTTTAATGTTTATTTTATAGTTTTGTGGCCTTAATGAACTCACTTATTAGTTCTTGGAATGTTTTGTCCCCTCCCCTTTTAGGTGACATTCAACAGAACAAAATGAAATGGGCCAGAGTTCCCTTTCTCCAAGTTCCAAGTTCCAACAGGAGATTAAAATCCAACACTGGTTTCAGGGGGTAGATGAGATCAGAGCTTTAGCCCTGGCAGGAGATTGTCACAGCATGACACAAATTCGATGGGTACAAATTCGATGTGACTGGCAACTACTGGTGTCAGCAGAAGAGAAAGAAAACTGAGTCTTTCATGGGACATCAACATGGAACTTGTGGAAGTCAGTCTCTCAAAAGAGCCACCACCTCTGTTTTAGATAAAGAAGACAAGAATGAAGGAGGTAAGAAGTTACAGCCACTTATTAATTCAGTCAGTTAAGCAGATGTTAGCATTTTCTTTCTTGTCTGTCTTATTAGCAGAGGAAGAAAATAAGTAGGAAATGTGTGCGAACAGACTGTCTGTTCTGGTTTGGCTAAGGATCTTTCCAAGTCCATGCATTGAAGGCTTGGTTCCCAGGGTGGCACAGGAACACGTGAACCTTTTGTGATAAGGAGGTAAGAAGTTACAGCCACTTATTAATTCAGTCAGTTAAGCAGATGTTGGCATTTTCTTTCTTGTCTGTCTTATTAGCAGAGGAAGAAAACAAGTAGGAAATGTGTGTGAACAGACTGTCTGTTCTGGTTTGGCTAAGGATCCTTCCAAGTACATGCATTGAAGACTTGGTTTCCAGGGTGGCACAGGAACACGTGAACCTTTTGTGATGGGGCATTTAGGGAGGTCTTTTGTTTTACTACCTTTCTACAATTATGGGTTTGTCTCACCAGAGGCCCCAAGGAAAAGGGCTTCCCTGTCTTAGATTGATAACCTCTAAAACCAAGAGCTTTAAAATTAATTTCTTTTTTTATAAATTAATTACCTCAGGTGTTTTCTTAAAGTAACACAAAGCTGAATAATAGAAATCATGCACACACATTTACACATACATATTTAATGGTTTCTTTTGTTTTACTACCTTTCTACAATTATGGGTTTGTCTCACCAGAGGCCCTAAGGAAAAGGGCTTCCCTGTCCTAGATTGATAACCTCTAAAACCAAGAGCTTCAGAATTAATTTCTTTTTTTATAAGTTAATTACCTCAGGTGTTTTCTTAAAGTAGCACAAAGCTGAATAATAGAAATCATGTACACACATTTACACATACATATTTAATGGTTAAAGACATTTGGGAGACACCATTTCAAACAAAGTGTGCATGTTTCTTTGCTGTACTACTTTTTGAAAAACTTAATAATATGAAATCTCAAGGAAGAGAGTATTATGCACAGTGTATCCCAAACTTAAATCTAAGGCACATAGTCCTTTAAAAAAAAAAGGAAATATCATGCAGGCCTATAATTTTTTTTTGAGAGATGTTAAACTGTCTATATACTGTCATGGAAAAAGTCATGTTTATTTTAATTCAGTAGCTGAATAACATCCATATTTCTTAACAAAAATATAATTAGGCAAGGACTCTGCAGCAGAAAAGGTGGAGGATACCAAGAGGTTCGGAGTCCTTTGATCTGTGTGCAGGCTGCAAATATTTGGAGCCTTCCGCAGGTTATCAAGTGTTTAAATGACCCTGTTTTCAAGAACAGAACATTCTTGAGAAAATATTTCTTTCTAAGCCTTTGGCTGCTGTAGAACAAGATAAACAAGTTTTATTGAAGCAAAAAAGGTAACTTTCATTTCAAGAAGTAAACATGTTATTCAGAAAATAAGTACATTTATCACCTGAAATTTCCGATTCTTTCCTGAATGTTGACTTCACAAAGATATTCATCTTTCAATCTGCCTTCCTACTGGAACCTTTCCCTGAAGCATACTCATTTCTAAATATTATTTTCTTTCTGCATTCTCAGTGATCTCTCAACACACACACATACACACATACACATACACATATACAAACACACATATATGTATATACACATCCATATACGTACACGTACAAACACATACACATCTTTTGTATCTTTCTCTAAATATACAGACAAGGTCATTTCTTACCATCAAATATTTCCCTAATACAATTATATTCACATTTTTCAGCCAAGGCAAAGGTGGTCTTAAAAGTGATTGTTTATTAATGATTAGATTTCTGAGAGGGGAAAGTTGATCATTGTAAATCCCCCCTTTATCCCCCTTTATCTCTAATGTATCTATACTTAAGTCACCTGACCTACAGCCTTGGAAGAACCCAAAATCAAACTGTAAGAATTGGACTGCTCTCACCTTGAGCGTCTGCATAAAACGCACTTTCAGTCACTTGTATCCATTCACACAACATTCACAAACTCTTCTCAAAGAAAGAAGTTTTTGTTGGAAGAACAAATATGACTGCATCCCAAAAAAATTAGATTAGTTTCTATCAGTGCACAGACTTTGAAACCTCCATATAATTTTAGTCAGTAGGATTAGTAAGAATCCCAACAGCTGCCTGAGTAACAGACCAGAGTCACGTGCTCAGCTTGCTTACCTCTTGTCTTCAGAGGAACACAGCAGTGAATAAGGTTGGAGAAACACACACACACACACACACACACACACACACACACACACACATGAAATAATTTCCAAGTCTTAACATTTTATTTTGAGACAATCTTAATTTCTTTCTCTGGGCAGCACACTGTCCCTCCAGAGAGCTTGTGAATCTAAGCCATCTCAAAGAATCTTTTCTTATTCAACATATACAAACACAGGATTTCAGGTATGGAAATGCCTCCTTTCTGAATTCCCATCACGTCAGACACACTCAAAAGCCCTGGTCTCATGCTGGGAATGAAGGTAGGAGTACGTTGCACATCTTTGTCAGCTGTTATTTGGGGGCTTTTCTTTAATTCGTTCTATTCTTTCTATGACCTGCTGTAGTAAATACTCTAATTGTTATCAGAGCCAAAACCAAAATACCATTGGGAGAAAACCAGAACCTTAAAAAGGTAATTGGCTTCATACATGTGGTAGTTTGGGTGAGAAGTGTCCCCCAGGGGCTCATGTGTTGGAGCACTTGGTCTGCAGTTGGTGGTGCTGTTTGGAGAGGTTCTGGAAGGTTCAGGAGCCTTGCTGGGGGCAGTGCATCACTGTGACTAGGGTTTGTGAATAGCCTGTCCCCACTTCTTGTTCTCTGTCTCTGCTTCCTGCTCTTACCACCATGGTTTCCTCTCCTGTTTTCATGTCGTCCATGCCATGGTGCACTCTATCTCCCTGGAACCATAAGCCAAAAGAAACCAGTTCTTCCCTAAGATGCTTTTTTCCAGGGTATTAGATGACAACAGAAAAGTAATTAATACCTCAATAAGGATGGATTTTACAAACATTTTAGAAAGTAAAATGGCTAGTGACTGTTGTATTAAAGAAATCCAGGGGCTGGAGAGATGTCTCAGCAGTTAAGAGCACTGACCGCTCTTGCAGAGGACCAGGGTTCGATTCTCAGTACCCATATGGTGGCTATGAACCGTCCTTAACTCCAGTTCCAGGGGAATCTGAAACCCTTTTCTGACCTCTGCAGCATTGCACGACATGGGTGCACTCACATACATGCAGGCAATACACTCATACACATAA
>NW_008334095.1:1440867-1452796 GCF_000622305.1 Nannospalax galili | reverse complement strand
TTGTTTCAGCATTATTATTTTTTTCTTTTTTGTCTTTTTGCACATGTGTAGGCCTCCTGAGTCAGTACCTCAGGGGCCAGGAACTCCGGGGTGCCGCAGAAGGTGCTTGTCTGGTCCCCAAAGTCAATCCCTTCCTTGCATAGTCCAAAGTCAGCAATCTTCAGGAAATCTGGGCATCAAGCAGAAGATTATCCAGTTTCAGGTTCCTGTAAATGATTTTCTTGTCATGTAGGAACTACGGCCCCAGGACCATGCAGGCCAGGTAGAAGTAGGCCTGGGGCTCAGGAAAGACATCCTCGTGGATTTGCATCATGAGGTCTCCCCCAGGCAGGAAGTGGGTCACAAAGCAGGTGTGGCTAGAGGTCTAGAAGGAGGCAAAGAGGGAGAGGAGGAAAGGGTGTCCTGTGCGACCCATGGCCTCCAGGATACGCTTCTCACAGTACAGGTTCCCTGTAGCCCCATCTGTTCTGGAACTCACTATGTAGACCAGGCTGGCCTTGAACTCACAGGGTCCCCCCTGCCTCTGCCTCCCGGGTGCTGGGATTAAAGGCATACACATAAAATAAAAATAATAAATAAAATATTTTTAAAAAAGAAATTCAATAGTGTTCAGTGTCCACATGAAACTTAGAGATTTGAGCTTGGTTGACTAACCCCTACCTTTCTGCATGTGTAACTAAGGAATATTTGGAATGACTGACTCTACCCAGTGAGGGGCTCTGATGACAATCAATGGCAGCAAGGACAGAGACTTCTACTAAGCATGCACTAGGCATAGGGAATTTTATATTATTTGTTTTATTATAAAAAATGATTGTAACAAAATATTGGCATGTCTATTTTACAAATAAAGGCTCAAACCCCAAGGTAATTAGGTACTTACTTTTCAAATTCATTAGAGAAAGTGTTTGCAGTGCTAATCAGCGAACTCAGGTGTTACCCAACAGCAAAGTGTGAGTATCATGTCCACTCCCCAAACTATGTAAATTCATCGTTTCATTTAATTGCTGAAAAGACGTGTGTTTTATTATGCTCCTAAGGTGTCAACTTGGATTTTGAATAACTACTTTTTTAGTCACTGCTATCTTTACTAAGAAAAGTAAACTATAGTTAAAATAAAAGAGATTAAAATGAGACTAAGAGCTGCAAAAGTTATCTAACTAACTACCAATTACTAGGAATCACTGCTTGATTTCCTCTAGTGTTTCCTTGGCTGTCACTCAAATTCTCCAAATGGCAAGTAGCAGAGATCAAACTAAATAGCATTCACATTTAAGAAATATTTTTTATAGAGACTGACAAATCTACCAGAGCTTAATGGTTCTTCAAGACATGAAGACTTTATCTTAAAGAGTGTAGCCAGATGAGCACACCCACATGGTTTGGCCTTCTCTGCACATTAAATGCTTTAAAGGAACAGCTAGCATTGCCTCTTTGTGCCCTGCTGTCTGGTCCAGGTATGACCTATCAAAGGAAATACACTGTACTCCAGGTCAGAACACCTAAAGCTGTCACAGATAGCCTTTACCCACTTCAGACAAATGGGCTGTCAAATAGTAACTGATTTAGTTGAGAATCTTACTGAGATATGAGCTTCAGAATCCTCATTGTCAAAGCTGGGGAACCATGCTCAGGGGTTAGGGTCATACATGAAGCCCTGGACTGGATTCGCAGAACCAAACATGTCCACTATAACTCACTGCTCTGCTGTGATCTTGAGAGTTCTAAGGACATCTGTGTTCCCATGGAAATGGTAATGGAATTCAGTTTAACTTGAGATTTGTCATCTCTGTGCCATCTATCTCATTTAATGTCATAATTCCTACTTTTCCTGCTTTTTCCACTTCTAAAGAATAGCTCCCCCTCCAATTTTAGTATCACCGACATCAAGTACATATTACAATTGAAGATATCTTGCAGTTCTTGTTGACGTAGACACAATTATGATACGGTTTCCTTTCTGGTACCTGTGTAGTTGTCTAAATTACTCCTGTTGGCATATCTGGACAATAATCTTTTGACATTTCAGTCAGGAAAACTTTTAAGACTCTCTTGAGGCATATAAAGTCCAGAATTGTCTAAAAGCTTTCTGCTGATACCTCCTGTCTACAAATTACCATCACTGAGGCTTAAAAGTTTAAAGAAAATCTCAGAAACAGTGGTGGAAAACCCTGATTGTCACAGAAGAAAATAATGATGGGAAAGTGTAGGTTCTGGCATTTTTGAGTGGGAACATGTCTTGCATGAGGGAGACTCTGCAGGGGAGAATTTGTTGGGGTGCTTTACCAGAGATGATTTGTTTATATTTTCCTTTTCAGAGGAGTAAAGTGGGGTCTTAAATTTTTTGTCCACATAAATCTAAAATCGTTATCTCAAAATGAGTGTGGTCAGGCATGTCTTTAGCCCCAGCACTCAGAAGACAAAGGCAGGCAGCCTGGTCTACATAGCAAGTTCCAGGCCAACTGGGGCTATAGGGAGACCCTGTCTAAAAATTAAATAAATAAAATAGTTCTCTTAGTTGGTTCAAAATACAAATTCTAAATGATAAAAAAGTGGCACATCAGAGTTCAATAGTTTTATTTTCTCAATGATACGTACAGTAAAAGTGTATTTTCTATAGACAGTGATGTCTTAGGTGGCTAAAAACATGACCAGAGGTTTCAGGGGTATAGATTGACAAACAGGTAATCACCATCTTTACTATGAACTGAATCAGCCAAATTGTCAGTTTTGCTTCAAAATAATTTTAAACTGATCCTCTGTTCTAGTTTGCTTTGTGTTGATGTGATAAAACACTGACCAAACTGAACTTGGGGAGGAAAGAGGTTTGTTTGGTTTACACTTCTACCTCACAGTCTATCGCCGAGGGAAGCCAAAGCAGGAACCCAGAGGCAGGGATTGTAGCAGAGACCGGGGGGAACTCTGCTTCCTAGCTTGCTCCCCCTGGCTTGCTCAGATACTTCTGTTGTACAGCCCAGGCCCATCTACTTAGGGATGGTACCACCCACAGTGGACTGGGTTCTCCTGCATCAACCAAGAATGAAGAACATGTCCCGCAGACTACCCCATGGGTCAGTCTGATGGAGGAAATCCCTCAATTGAGGTTCCCTCTTTCTGGGTGTCTCCAGTTTGTGTAAAGTTGACAAGAGCTAACCAGTGCACCATCCTTCTCCAGCCAGGACAGCGTCTTCCTAGATTGCTACAGTAGTCTTACATAGGGTTATTTGCCTTTGATTTCTTCACATATCAATACATCCATTTTAAAGGTTGAGTAATCTCTGTGAAGAAGCCACATTCAGGTCATCTCTCAAGTTTAAAGCTCATTTCCTAGAGCATGGTTGGTACCTTGGTTTCAATGTGAAATATTCCCCAGAGGCTCCAGTATTGGGGGTTAGACTGCCAGCTGATGAACACTGAGAAGTGATTGGATCCCAAGGGCTCTCAGCTCAACAACGGAATCATCCTGGGTGGATTCATAATCTAATAGCATTAATAAGAGATAGGCCCTAGTTAGAAGAATTAGGTCATTAACTATATGCCCTGGAAAGAAGTACCTTATCTTTGCCCCTTTCCAATCACCATGATACTCTGCCTTGACAGCACAGATTCAAAGCAGTATATCCAGTTGACTTTAGACTGAGATTTCTCAAAGTAAGCTAAAAATAAATACTTTCTCTTTTAAAATCGATTCTGTTGGTACTTGTCAAAAAAATGAGAA
The DNA here is from genome assembly GCF_000622305.1 of Nannospalax galili. Taxonomy (NCBI): domain Eukaryota; kingdom Metazoa; phylum Chordata; class Mammalia; order Rodentia; family Spalacidae; genus Nannospalax; species Nannospalax galili. The sequence goes on along the minus strand of NW_008334095.1, from coordinate 1,449,078 downwards.
AGATCTGACAAATAGTAAATATGCTCTAAACATGCTCTTTCTCCACAGAACCACAGCTACCCAATCAAGGGTCTTTCTTTCATTGCATATATTCAATGAGGTTGGACCTTGCGTCTACATTACCAACCCCAATCTTATTGACGGCCATAATAAACTAATGAATGAATGAAGGTGTTCAATATATTTCATACTGTATTTAAAAACTCTTATCTCTAGGAGCTTTTATTCAAGGTTAACTATCCCCAAACTACAAGATGAAGTCCTAAGCCTTTGAAAACAGTAATCACCATTATTCAAAGTCTGTCCAGTTTTGTTTCTTTTCCCGTTCTTTCTTGCATCCTTTACTGCAATCATATCAAAGCTTTAGCATTTCCAAATAGTCCTGCAAAATTCATTACTTCTTTCTACATACTACCTTTATATAACCAACTTGACATTATTGCATTGAGTTAAGAAGTCTGCTTGATTTCTAGAAAGTAAAATCTTCAAGTGTCCAATAGTTACCTTATATGTCCTCAAAGAATAGCATCCTTTCTTCCAGAACCATGTGCAAAAGTAAGATGCTTATGGGTGACTGTTTTAGTTTCCCAGGGATGCTGTAACAACTCCACATAGATGTGGCATCTGAAAGCACAAATGCATTCTCTCACAATTCTGGAGGCCAGAGATCTGACGTCAAGGTGCCAACAGGACTACACTTCTATCAGATGGTTAGGGGAGAATACCTCCACATCCCTTCCAGCTTGTTATGGTTTGAATTTTAGGGTTTTTTGTTTGGTCGGTTGGTTGGTTTGGTTTTAAAATGTTCTCCAAAACCTCATCTGCTAAAGGCTTGGCTAACAACCTGTGTGCTTTTGGGAGGTGGGAACCTTAAGGAGGTAGGGCTTGGTGGAAGGAAGCTTGGTCATTGGGAGTGTGCTCTTGAAAGGCTATTAGGGCCTGGTTTGTTGTCTCATTGCTCGCTGGCTGCAACAGTTTCCTACGTGCTTCTGCCTTCCTCACCACAAGCCCAGAGGTCAAGAGCCAAGCAGCCAGGGGCTACAATCACTGAAACCATGAGTCTAAAATAAGCGTCTACTCTTTCAAGTTGTATCTGGTATTTATAATTACAATGGAAACTAATGAAAGTTTTCTGGCTCCAGGTGTTTCTTGACTATTTTCACAGCCTTCTTCACCTCTCTGTGTCTCTGCATTTCTCTTAAAAAGACACTCATCACTATCTCTTGGGCCCATTCAGATAATCTAAAATAAGGACACGGGGCAATCCTTAGCTTAAATCTCTTTTCCACCTATGGTCACAATTATAAGAGATGAATGCAGCACTTTTGGGAACTTTCATTTTATCTCCTCAAAGAATTTCTAGCACACATCTTCTCACAAATATTTCTAGAATGTGAAATCAGGGAAACGTAACGATACCTCTCATGGAGAGCCCCCTCCCCACATATTTTTAATAGAATTCATCTCTATTTACATTGCTTGAATTTCAAGTAAATAGTAAAATTTCTATGCTGCACTTTACTGCTATCTCTCCACATTTGAGGTAAGCATTTTTCATATACGTGAATGTATGCATCCGTGTCTAGAGACAATATCAACTTCCTGATGATGCTAGCCCAAGGGATCGAATTCATCCTTTCTTGTTCTCCATTAACCTGCCCACAAATTTATATATAATTCCTTTATTAATTTCTTTTTCATTTTCCCTTTCGAGTATAACATGTTTTCTTCCGGGAGCCTGAAGAAAACAACTGGCGTCTGGAGTGACCCCAGGGAATATGCTTTGTTAAAGACATGCTTAATTGAAAAGCTAGTTTGCAGATGTCCTTGTCCTCCTAGGGAAATACAACGAAGCGTCCACGGCATGTAGTGTCACCTCTGTCACCTATGCGGACAAAGAGTACGTGGGAAGTAAATTACAAACAAAGAGGCTGTGGTGGTTGGTCATTTTGAGCACAGTGATGATTAAAAGACTGTGGGTTGGCCAGTGTGATGGTTGGCTCTGTCAACTTGACATAACCTAGAATCACTTGGGAACAGGGTGTCAATGCGAGAATGTCTACATTGGGCTGGCTTGTGGGCATGTGTGGTATTGCAGTTTCCTCTAGGATGATACATTGGTTCTTGGAGGGACGCTCCTAAAGATTCACAGTGTTCTAAAGGGGAGGGGGCTAAACATTCCATTGGATGGGGTAGCTTGTTAGACCCCAGAAGTAAACAATCTTCAGGAAGTCCCTGAAGCACCCCATATATACTGGACTCCTCCCTCCCCAAGCTTATATAAGCAGGATGAACCTCTGAGAGATACTCTCAGACTTGCTGAGCTACTAGAAGAGGTTCAGGTCAGCCCAGTTGCTTGGAAGAAGCAGATAGAGACTAGCTGAGCTGCCTGGAAAAAAACAGTCTCTGACTTGTGGCGCAGTCTACAAGTTGTGTAGTGAGCTCCAGGTTTCTCGATTTTGTGAGCGGTTACCCATGCAGCTATAGGCTTCGGCAGATGCAGCTGTCTTTGAATCATTCCTTCTGTAAGTAACCCCTGTCTATATTCTTGTAAGTAATCCTAATAAACTCAGTGATTCACTTGGTTGAACTTTAGTGTATGTTAATGCTCATATGGAGAAAATCTTAACCTGTGATGTTTTAGTATTAGGAGATGAAGTTACTGGCAGATGATTAGATCCTGATGGTAGAAGCCTCATGAAGGGGATTGGACCCTATAGAGCAAGCTTACTCCTCTGACAAGTGGTATTCATTATCTTGATCTCAAATGTTTCAGAAGTGTAAGAAATACATTTCAATGGCTTATGATGCCAGACACGATATTGTGTCAACCCCAGACATACCAAGGTAGAGCCTAAGCCCTTAGGATTCTGTGGGGTATTGCCTCATGCACTGGTCTTGGTTCTTGGCCATTTTCCACCTATTCGGCACAAGTCTGTTTCCATGTTGCTTCTGTCGTGTACAGGTCTTTCCACTCAACAATTCCTTTCCCTCAACCAACTCCCCCTACCCCGTTCCTGCTTCTCTTTCATTTCCATTGCCAACAACCTTCTTGAAAAAGTAGTCCAAATTCATGGGATTAATTTCCTTAGCTTACAGTGCTACAGTCCAGGTTCGGCTCCCACCTAACACTGCTCACACCACAGATGCCAATAAGAGGTCCTCAGGAGATGGGGGAGGCCAAGATCGTAAGTCATCTCACAGACAATTGAACCTGGACCTCCAGATGGGGCAATTAAGAGAAAGTTGACTTGGGCTGTACATCGTGCATTGTCCTGAAACACCCCTGTGATTTTTCTTATAAGAAATAACCCCCATAGATTCCAAGTATTTGAATACATGGTCCCAGATGGTGGTGCTGTTTGTGAAGGTTTAGGAAGTGTGAACTTGCTTGAGGAAGCACATCACTGGGGGTGGGCTCAGAGGGTTCAGAGTTTGTCTTTCTGCTTCCTATACCTCCTTGAAGATAGGAGCTTTCTGCTCTGACTGCCTCCCGCCATGCCTCCCCACCATGATGAACTCTTATCTCTCTGGAACCATAAGCCCAATAAACTTTTCTTTCTGTAAGCTGCCTTGGTCGTGGTGTTTTATCATCACAACAGAAAAGTAAGTAACATCCCCCAATAAAAGTTTCTACCCTAGAAAGGTAATATCTGTTAATACCCTCAGATGCATGATTTCTGATACAAAGACAACTTAAAACTAAAGTACCTAGCTCTGTCAAGCTAATGTAACACAGTCTTTCTGAGACAAGCCCACAACGTAAAAATAGACAAACCTTATTTTATTTTACAAAAAAATCGATCCCACTGCAACATAATTCAGTTGGGAAAATTGGTAGATCAGGAACAGGAAGTTGTAAGAACTTTAATAAAATGATGTGATAAAGTGAGGTGTTACAGTTTGAGTCTGAAATGCCCCCCACAGGTTCATATGTTTAAATAACTGCTCTCTAGCTGATGGTGATGCTTTGAGAGGCTGTGGGGCCTGGCTGCGGGAGTAGCCACTACAGCTCACGCTTTGAATGTTAGGGCCCATCCTGCTTCTGGTCCCATTCTGCTTCCGGTCCCATGTTCCAGGGCTTGGGAAGCGGGAGACACATGCTGCCTTCACTCCCAAGCACCAAGTTCTTCCAGCTGTTCTCCTGTCTCACGGTGCTGGTCGGGACCCTCTGAAACAGTGAGACACCATAAATCTTTCTCTTCTTTCAGACAGAGATTTATTTGGCCATGGTAATGAGAAACGTTACCAACACACAAAGTGTGGTGATTAGTATTAGTGGTTAACATGACAAAGTCTAGAATCACCTGGGAGATGAGCCTCTGGGAATGCCTGTAAAGGACTGTCTTCCTTGTTTAAGTGAGTTGATGTGGCAAGGGTAATCTTAATCTGGCTGGACCATTCCCTGGGCAAGAGAATGGGAATGTATAAAGTAGAGAAGCAAGTTGGTGGCTAGCCGCATACACTGATGTCTCTTCTTCAGACTTCAGATGTACTGTGGCTGGCTGCTTCAAGCTCACCGTGACACACTGCAACCTGGAAGCTTTTTACCTCCAGCTGCTTTCCTCAGAGCATCTTATCACAGCATCCAGAAAACAAAGTGACAGGCAAAAAGAGAATTAAGTATGATTATAAGTTTCAATACAACACCCCAAATTAAAATTAATTTCTCTGAAGGAACTACATAATATAAAAATTACATGTTAATAAAATTACCGGGGTCAGAAAAATCGTTCCTATTAACAGGGTGCAGTGTATAGATGGGAAACCCAGAAGGAAGGAATCAACAAAATTTAAACTAAAAAAAAAGTAGTCATCAGTAAGAATATATAAAATTTTAAATTGTCAAAATAAATAGGAATACTTTCATATGGAATAGAAATTAATACGGAGTCTGTAGACCTACCTCTTGCCTTCCTGGTATTTCCTTACGGTATTTCCTGAGCCTACACTGTACCCCTCCCTGGCTATTACCAACCCATCTGAGAAAGTGCACCAATTGCTTGTTTGCTCTGTAGGGAAGAGTATTCACCCTCCTCTCTTCTAGCACTTGAAACCCACACCCCAGGACCCTCTCAGAGGGCCTGCTTCTTCTACAAATAGAGCCCTCATCTGCCCTGCTCTCCAGCACCCCATCCCCATCATGTAAGGATCTGTACTGCATGCCTGCTCACTCCCCAGGAAGTGGCTTCACATTCCCACTTGATGGCACCCTAACAGGCTCCAGTTGTCTGCCTTCCTCCAAGGTCAGAGACCACCCCAGTCCACTGGCTCTTAATCCCCGGGGTGTCAGGAAACCCCAGATGCCCTTACCCCTAGCCACCCTAAACCTGCTATTTCAGCACCAGTCTGAAACACACTCCTCAGGTCAGATGCCACAGCTACCTGAGCCTTCGACACCCAAACTCCCTCCATCTCAAGACCCATTACAGAGTTCCTGCCTCCTCCCAGGTTAGAGGCCACACCCCACCAACTCTCCCACATACACCAATCTCTTGTAACCCACATGGAGCATCAGCTGGTGAAAGCACCTTGCTTCCCCAAACTGAACCACCTCAGCTAGTCCACTCACAAATTAACACTGATTGGTCACAAGACTGGGCTTCACGCACCTCCTTGCTAATCCCAAACCACCCAATTCAGGGTAAGAGCAAATATAGATACAAATGCTCATTCAATACAGAGAGGATAGAAACGCCTATCAAAAGACACAGTCAAGGACCTAACTCCAGATGCCCAGGTCCCACTGCAAAAATATTAGTACGAAAAACAACACCATAGTTATGGTCCTCAATTAGAAGAACTTAGATGAAACTCAAGACACTTAATTCAAAAGCTCAATTATAAATAGCTCAAAGAGTCCAAAGAATTCAAAGAGGACACAATAAACACTGAATGAAATTAAAGAGGACAGGAATAAAATACTGATTGAAGTCCGAGGAAACACAAACAAACAGCTGAATGAAATAATGAAGACAATTAAGGACATGAAAATAGACTCTGTACAGTGCAGAGATCCTGAAGAAAATCCAAAATGAAATAAAGTGGGAAACGAGAAATTCAACAAGTCTAATTGCAACCTTAGTGAAAAGCCTCATCGACAGAATGGATCATTTGGAAGACAGAATGTCAGGGTTTGAAGAATGAGTAGAGGAATTGGATCATTTAATCTAAGAAAATGGTAAATTTTTTAAATGTACTAATTGAACTTGTAGGATCTTTGGGACTCCGTGTAAAGACCGAAACTTGGAGTTGTGGACGTAGAAAAAGGAAAAGAATTCTAGGTTAAAGGCATAGAAAATATTTTCAATAAAATCACAAAGGATGGAGATGGATGCTGTGGAGTGCTGTCTGGACATGATCCAGCTGTTAGACTCATGGCTTACCTGCTCAAGACCCACACAAGTTCAAGCCGGCTAAATTTCTATCACGGTTTGGGGAGGGACTCTGAGGGCCCCACACCTAGCTGAAGAGCTATTGGCAGTTGATGGCTACTGTGGGAGGCAGAGGGAATACAACGTTTTCTTTGGGAATGTGGCCACTGACAGGCTGTTCCTGTTCCAGTAGATGGTCCCACATTCATATACATGTGGGAAACACTATTTGGACTCCACTGGTCATAATTCTTAGAGAATAAGTTATGATAGTTGTATAATAAAGTTACTCATAAAAGTCTACTAAAATCCAAAGAAAATACTCAACAAAAATTTGAAAATGATCAAAGGAACCAATGGATGAGTAGAAGGGAAAATATGATCTTTGTATTAATAAATAAAAAAATTCGCTTTCCAGAACAATGTTGAAAACATTTCTTCTAAATTGGAAAGATAACTTATAAGACATTAAAATTTTCTATGTATAACCAACTGCTGATTAATGGAGCTTCCTAAGAAAGTCAGATTTAAGAATAAGATCTGCTTGTGTGTCGTTCAGTTCCTGTCGCTATAAAAGAATATCTAATGCTGGAAATCCATGAAGAAATGTGGCTTATCTGGCTCCCGATTCTGGAGACCGGAAGGTCCAAACAGCATGGTAGGAGCACTCTGGTAAGGCTTCCTAAGCTGCGTGACAACACGGAGGAGAAGCAGAGAAATAGCCACATACAAAAGTGGACAAGCACATGGGGATGGTCTTGTCTTATCACAACCCTTCTTCACGACATAGCACTCACTCCTTCTGAGAATGAAGCCTGTCACTGAGTCCCTCTTTAAAGGCTCCAACATCTTAATGTCACCTGGGGACCAAGTGTCCAGCACATGAATCTTTGCAGGACAAACTGAAGGCAAACCATAGCATTTGCACGACCTTTTTTATTTTTCCTGGAATTCAAGTTAACACTATAAAACAGACCAAAAAAGAAAAGAGAGAGGAAGAGATGAACAAAAAAATAAGTGTAGCAACTAAAGGACAAACACGCATTTGGAAGTCATAAGATTATCATGTAACCTAAGAAAATGTTAGCTTCTAACAAAAACAAAAAGAATTTTTATGAAAACAAAATCAAATTAGAAAGTATATAACAAGATGTAAATAATTGGGATTTAATTCCTATTATCTTTTTATTTTATTTTGCTTAGACTCAGTATAGTAAGTATATTATTGCTCTTAAATCGATTTATATGATAGAGTTTAAATAAAAGCCTCAACTGCATTTTGAATCTACATTAAGGTTCCTCTGTGGTAATTCTGGAATAACATAAACAAATATTACAAAAACTATAAATGAAAAAGAATAATAAAGGAGTTTGCTGTGTTGACTGCAAGGGTGTCTGTAAGATGATAGTACTCACAGTTTTGAAGCATGTGCACTTCCTGTCAGTGTCACAAAATTCAAAGCCATGAAAGCAACACTTGTGTTCTGAATTATCTATGATTTCTCTGAGAAACTGGTACCTCAGCTGTAGGAAGTCAGCAGTGAGGAGGGAGCCCGGGGGCCTGAAACATCCCAGATGTCAATAAGAAGCCCCTGGAAAACCCACAAAAACAATCATGTTTGCTGGCAGGTGGAGTAGAAGCACACAGTAGGTAAATCAGCCTGTTAGGGTGCCCGCCTGTTATACATGAGGCCGTTAGGGTGTCCGCCTGTTATCAAACATGAGGCCGCTAGGGTGCCCGCCTGTTATACATGAGGCCGTTAGGGTGCCCGCCTGTTATACATGAGGCCGTTAGGGTGCCCGCCTGTTATACATGGGGCCGTTAGGGTGCCCGCCT
>NW_008334095.1:1439628-1440817 GCF_000622305.1 Nannospalax galili | reverse complement strand
ATACATGAGGCCCCTAGGGTGCCCGACTGTTATCATACATGAGGCCCCTAGGGTGCCTGCCTGTTATCATACATGAGGCCCCTAGGGTGCCCGCCTGTTATCATACATGAGGCCGCTAGGGTGCCCGCCTGTTATCATACATGAGGCCCCTAGGGTGCCCGCCTGTTGCTCTAAGTGAGACCAGCAGCAGTGTCTCACTGATATTCTAAATGAGGCGTCCAAGGGAGCGTGCCTCACACTTTAATGGAGCTGCTAGTGGCACATGCATTATTCTTGTTTTATGTGACATTTTTATTAATTATTTGAGATTTCCATACATGAATGCAATGTGTTTTTAACATATTCATCCTTCAGTCTAACTCCCCCAACTCCTTATTCTGAAGGAACCCCTAGGGACATCCTGTTATGACTATGGCAGAAGATTGAGACTGGGAGGCTGGGAGCTGGAGAGAGGGGAAGGTGCGGGGAGAGGAAATGTAAGGAGAAAAATCCGAAACTTAAGTATGTAAAAATTACCACATAGACTCGGGTGTGGTGGCGCACGCCCTTAATCCCAGCATTCCAGAGGTAGAGGTAGGCAGATCTCTGCAACATGGAGGCCAGCCTGGTCTACATAGGGGGGTTCCGGGCCAGCTGTGGCTACACGGCTGTCTCAAAAAAGACCAATACACATATACATACATACGGTCTTTTATGCATATATGTACATATATGTGTACATATATCACATACAATATAATGTGACACTTCAGTAGCTAATGATCGAATTATTATTTTAGTAATTGTTAAAATATTTACACTAATAAATGTCCGTACATTTTTATTTTTTAGGCATTTGCGGCTCAAGAGCAAATGGAACTGATATAAGACCAATTTGAACGATTCTGTCATTTATTGTATCTCTTTTATTATTTAGCTTCATTCCAAGTAGCAGACTCTGAAACGGTGCTGGATTCCACACACTCAAAGATTATGCTATACACGTTGGTAAACTTTTTGCAAACTAAGTCTATCCTGCAATGTAGTGACTCAGCATTAGGAATTCTTTAAAAATAAACTTCAGATGGTGCAAACGGAAGGTCATCGCCCCAAACTGCTCAGGATACACACACACACACACACACACACACACACACACACACACACCCCCCACATGTCACACAACACAAGACCCCCATATACTCTTCTT
>NW_008334095.1:1436027-1439572 GCF_000622305.1 Nannospalax galili | reverse complement strand
GACATTTTTTGAAATCTGCTCCTGTCAGACTGTTAAGCTAAACATGGTTCTGTGCCCTTGGCCTGAGATTTAAATATTATATGCCTAAAATAGTGCATTTTTTCTAGCTGAGTATCTATTAGTGATAGGTGACTAGTTTCTGCTTCTCTATATAATACTGACAAATGCAAATATTTAATGTTTCTCTGGATTATCACAAATTTGGAGTTGACTGAGAATTCTCATTTGCCATTGCTATGGTGAAAAACTTTTGGAAGTCTGAGTGTGTAAGAAATATGAGATTTGGTTACTAGTATCACTTTCAGAGTATCAACTTTTTATGGAAAGATGAAGTCTCCATCCTTTACCATATCTAGTCCCACAGTATTAGAGTCTACATTACACTATAGAACACTCTTAGGTTGTCCAGATTGCAGTGTTGTTTACTTTCTTGTTGTGCTCATTAACAATGCACAATCAGAAGTAAGTTAAAAAGTCACACTAGATATAATTTTAATACTTTTTATTGCAATGACTTTCCAATTTGTTTTAGCAGAATAACCAGTAAAGTTAATCCTCACATTGTCTTCAAAATCATCAACAATTCATAAAACACCTAAAACTGAAATGTTTATCTTTCATTCAGTGCCACAATCAGATTCCTGTGATGTTCATATTGTGCAGAAATTTGACTTAGATTCACGTGACGTTTCTCATACCACTCTCTGGTCTCATACATTTTGCCATGAAACAAAAACAAGCTGGCTCTTGGAAATAGTGTGATCCTAGACCGGACGCAGTCATTAACAAATATAAAGCAAGTTATAGAATTTTTTAAATTTCAAAAATGAATTAATTCCCGAACACATCTGAGACTATTGAGCTGCATTTGGATCTTCATTCATTCTGGGTTTTCTCAGGCCATAAAGATCACAGAGCTCATTTCCAGGCGCAGACACGGCGGGAAAGTCACCTTGCTTGCTTCCCCCGTTATGAGCTTCCCTGTTTGTCTTTCTGTTATTGTCATCGCTGCTCTTTATTGCTTTGGAATAAGCCACCCGACTCTTCACCTCCATGGTCACCAGCACACATCCTTGGCTGGCCCATTAGGGAAAGAGTCTGAAATCTACTGACCGTTTGACCTGTTCTTCTGTTGACTTTCCTTCCACCAAGTAAGTTTCTCTATTTACCCTCTCTCATTAAAAATTACAAGCATTACTGCAGCTTTGACCGCAGTCTTCCTCTTAATGAAATGGGAAACTACAGCCTAGTATTAAAAACTTTTGTCTCAATATATTTCGAGGCCAGGGGTTAATATATCAAATTGTGCTTGACCTTTTCACTAAGTTAATGAACTGAATGAACCTGATATTCATGGTTACTTCCTGCTTCAACGACCCTCCAAAACTTAAAGGATGGCTTTCCTTTGGGATTTGTAACATCTGGAAACCAGCTCAGTCAGTCTCTTTATCTCTGTCTCCCAAGGCATGGTTTCTTCATGTAGTTACCTTGGACTTCCTTACAGTGTGCTGGATCAGGTAGACAGACTTATTACAGAGTAGCTTAGGGTTGGGGGACAGAGCGGAGAGTTCGCTAAAATCCCGGCGTCATTTGTACCATACTTCATTGGCAAAAGCAGTGCAATTACCCAAGAGTTTGTGGTCGTCTTTAGTTCCATAATGACTAAGTCCTCTTTCTGCGTTTTTAAAAGTACTTCTCTTTCTTTTCACTTATGATCCTCTGACCTGATTCTACCACTACCCTAAGTTTCCAAAAGTTTCCTTAAGTTGTTTTTAAAGACTAATTTGTTACGTTCTTCCTATCTAATCCTGCAGGAAGGCTGGGAGGTGGCTGTCCTAGCTGTGCCTTCAATTACGTCTGGTACTTATTTGAAAATAAAGTGAAATCCCAAGAATGATATAGACTATTTTTGTTTTAATTTTCTTCTCAAAAGTCTCATGGTAAGAATATTGCAAATGCATATGATATATCATTATTGTTTTCTTATACAAGATTGGCTGTTAGAAAAAAAGAATTTTATGGAAAGAATCGAACATAAAAGATGTGTTTAAAAGCCCCTGATTTCTGTGCTGCAATATTACAGTACCCTTGAGGACTAGATTCAAGTGCATTTATTTTATAAGATATGACTAATATCCTTAATTTGAAACAAGAGAATTCACTCTTGTTTACAGAAAACAGATGAAGTATCATAGTAAAGACAGAAATGACTTGCAGAAAGAATCAATAAGAACTCAGGAGAGACGGCTGATGTACAGTCTGCCACCAGCATCTCTAGAATGATAGAGATATTGTAGTGGGTCAAAATGCAAAGACTTTTGCGCATAGTTGCTTCTGAATTGTCTTGCATGAATGTTTCTGGTTGAAGAAACCATAGCTAACTGTCTGCCCCTGAGCTATAAGACATGTAGTATATTGTATATAGAGCTAATCATGAAAAAAGGCTTTAAAATGTTGTACAATATCAAAATGCAAAATGCAAAGGAAACTTCAAAATTTGATAACCACATGGAAAAGAGGTAGCTAGTTCACTCTTTTTTACTTGATAAGCATCAATACATTTCATCAATATATATTCTTCTACCACATTAATTTCCAAACAATATATCAACAATATTCCTCAATCTAATAGTCTAAATATAAAGTATACCTGACAGTCTCTTTTGTTTTTCTGAAACAAATACCTCAATTCTTCTCAGTGACTTTATCGAACTTCATGGCTGAGACCATGTAATATTCATTTTTATTCTGATGTATTTATAATGCACTTTGGTATTTCCCAACCTATAGACCAAAAGTCAATGTTGGATAAGGTAGGACATTCATACATAAATAGCATGTACGATCATTAAGACTCTGAGGCTCCAGCAGAGCCTGTGTCCACAGTAGACCACTAATGGGAAGGCTCACATGGGCTAAAGCATTAAACACTCCCAGTGGATCCAGTTGCCAGTCTAACCTCTCTGGTGTTAGGCTGCAGAACAGATAATTCAACTCCAAATACCATATAAGCACCTATGAACTCAGGATTCAGACAGACTGTATAGACTCAAGTTTCACAGCTGCCTAACACCAGGTAGGCATGTTAGTATATGAAGGCCTAGACTCTAGTGGACACTGGATTCCGGCCCATCTCAACAGATCCTAGAGCCAGGCTCTACCGCATGGACCAAGGCTCACATGTTCTACTCATAAGTAGAGGCTATCTTTGAATCTTTAGATAGGTATACTTCTATTAGAAAATCCATAAAGGTCAAGAAACTAGTAAAAGGCCATGAAGACTAGGGGTGGAGATTCATGGGAAGGGAGATAGAATGCAGTGCTATAAAAGGGGAAAGGGGAACAACAGAAATGTAGTAATGGGGTAAGGAACTGGAGAACGGGCAGAGGAGCGAGTAAGGAGAGGTATAACTAACATTGAAGTCCTTTGAAAAAGTCTCAGGGAAACATTCCATAGAAGATTCTTAAAATATATACATATACAATAGAGGGGCTGGAGAGATGGCTCAGCAGTTAAGAACACTGGTTGTTCTTGCAGAAGACCC
>NW_008334095.1:1430770-1434448 GCF_000622305.1 Nannospalax galili | reverse complement strand
CCCTCTCTCCCTCTCTCCCTCTCTCCCTTCTCTCCCTTCCTTTTTTCCTTCTTTTGGTCTTTCTTTCCTCTTTCAACTTTTTTCCCTTCTTTCCTCCTCTCCACTCCACCTCTTTTCTTCTTTCTTTTTTTCTTCCATCTCTTCAGGATTGTTTTGGCTATCGTGGTGTGTGTGTGTGTGTGTGTGTGTGTGTGTGTGTGTGTTTCTATGTGAAATTTGAGATGACTTTTTCAATTTATGTGAAGAATTATGTTGGAACTCACATTTTCACAACATTAATCCTATCAATGGATGAATATAGGAGGTGTTTCAATCTTCTATTTTCTCCTTTTGTTTCTTTACTCAATGTCTCAAAGTTTTTATTTTAGAAGTCTTTCACTTCCTTGGTTTCAGTTACTCCAAGATTTTCGAGGCTATGGTGAATGGGATCATTTCTTTCTTAGTATGCTTGGTATACAGTCTTAGTTGTTGGTGTATAGTCAGACTACTGATTTTTTTTGTTAATTTTGTATCCTCCTACTTTGCTGAATGTGTTTATCAGCCTATGGAGTCTTTAGGGTCTTTTATGTATGGAATCAGATCATTTGCACATAAAGATACTTTGGCTTCTTTCTTTCCTTTTCTGTACCCTTTTAGCTCCTCCACTTGTTTATTGCTCCAGATAACACTTCAAGTACAATATTGAACAGATATTGAACAGAAATGGAGAGAGTGGATATCTTTGTCTTGTTCCTGGCCTTAGTGGAAACGCTTTGAGCTTTTCTCCATTTAGTATGATGTTGGCTATAGGCTTCTATATTGCCTTTATTATGTTGAAACATGGCCCTTTATTTCCCATGACTTTTATCATGAAGGGATATTGGATTTTGCCAAAGGCCTTCTGCATCTAATGAGATGATCATGTGGCTTCTGTCCTTGAGTCTATTTATGTGGTGAATTGCTTTATGATTTACACATGCTTCACCACGCCTGCATCTGTGGGATGAAGCTGACGTGATCATGGTGGATAATCTTTGTTTGCTTCATTTGGCTAAAGGTGTGTCAACTTTGTTAATCTTTTCAAAGAACCAATTCTTCATTTCATTGAGTCTCTGGAACTTTTTCCATTTCTAGTCCATTGATTTCAGCCCTGATTTTAATGATCTCTTCCCATCTACTGTTTTTGGGTATGGTTTGTTCCTGTTTGTCTAAGGCCTTCGGGTACATGGTTAAATTAATATGAGAGCTCTCCAGCTTTTTGATGTAGGCAATTAGTGCTACAAAGTTGCCCCTTAGGATCGCCTTTCTTTCTATAGATTTTCTTATGTTGTGTCTTTATTCGCATTCAATTTTAGGGATTTTCCAACGTCTTTCTTGATTTCTCCCTTGACCTGATTTTCTTTCAGTGGTGTAGTGCTGAGTTTCCATGAGTTTGTGTTCTCTTTCCCCTTTCTATTGTTGTTGATATCCAACATTCTTCCTTTGTGATCAGATAGACTACAGAATATTATGTCAATTTCCCCATATTTATTGGTAATTGCTTTGTATCCTAATACGGGGTTAATTTGTAGAAAATTCAATGGAATGCTGAGCAGAAAGTGTATTCTTTGGTGTTTGGGTAGAATGCTCTGTGAATAACTGTTAGTGCCATTTGATTTATGATGTCATTTAATGCCAGGATTTCCCTAGTTTTTGTCTGGATGACCTGTCTTCTGGTAAAAGTGAGATATTGGAATGACCTAGTGTCACCGTTTTGTAGTCAATCTGTAATTTTAGATCGAATAGTGTCTCTTTTATGAAATTTGGTGCCCCGTGTTTGGTGCATATATATTTAGGTTGCAATATTCTCTTGGTGGATATTTTTTTTTAATGAGTGTACATTTTTCTTCCCTATCTCTTCTGACTAATTTTAGTTTGAATCTATTTTGTCAGAAAACAGAATTGGAGTGCTTACTTGTTTCTTAGTTCCATTTGCTTGGAATACTTTTTTTTATCCTTTTACCCTAAGGTGGTGTCCATTATTGATGGTCATATGTGTTTCTTGGAGAAAGAAAAAGCTCCATCCTGTGTTCTGATCCAATCAGTTAGTCTGTGTCTTTTGATTGGGGAATTGAGAGTGTTAATATTGAGAGCTACTATTGAGCAATATGCATTAATCTCTGTCATTTTGGTGTTTTGTGGTGTTTTTCTTGGATCTCTTTTTCTTAACTGTTCTGAAAATGTTTATTCCTTTTGCCCTCTTGTGTGTGTTTAATCTTCAGACCAAAACAGTCTTTCCAGTATCTTCCGTAGATCTGGTTTAGTGGACATACACTCCTTACATCTGTTTTTACCAGGCAATGTTTTTCTCCTTTGATTACAACTGATAGTTTTGCTGGTTATAGTAGTCTCGGCTTGCATCTGTGTTCTTTCATGGCTTGTAGGCTATTGACTGAAGCCCCCCAGCTCTCATAGTCTCCAATGAAAAGTCAGCAGTTATTCTGGTGGGTGTGCCTTTACATGCGACTTGATGTTTCTCTCTTGCAGCTCTCAATATCTTTTCTTTGCTCTGTACATTTGCTGTCTGACTATTGTATGATGTGGAGAGCTTCTTTTCTGTTCCTGTCTACTCGGTATTCTGTATGTCTCTTGTCCCTTGATAGGTATCTGTTTCCTTCGATTTGGGAAATTTTCTTGCATGATTTTGTTGAAAATATTTTCTGTGTATTTGACCTGGGTTTCTTCACCTTTTTCTATGTTAATGATTCATAGGTTTGGGCTTTTTATAGTTTCCATATTTCCTGTATCTTCTGTTCTGGGTTATTTTAGATTCAACATTTCTTTTTGACTGAATGATCCATTTCATATACAGTCCAGGACCACCTTCCTAGAGAAGGCACTGTCCACAGTGGCCTGGGCCTTCCCACAGCACTTATCAATTGAGAAAATGTCCCACGTATATGCCCACATAGGTCTCTGATGAAGGTAGTTCCTCACTTGAGGTTCCGTTTTCCCAGGTGTTTCTACTTTGTGTCAAGCTGACAAAAACCAACCAGCATGAGACCAAAGGAAGTGAAATCCAATGCTGGAGAGTCATCTGCATTATTCTCCATGGCTAAGCGATGGTCAACCTAATTACTCATCAAACCTAGGCACATGTCTTACACCCAAAGAAATAAATACTGTGAAATGATCAAAAAGAAAGAAACCTTGTCGTTTGCAAAAACGTGGATGAAAGGAGAGGATTTGGTGCTAAATGAAATAAGCCCCAGCTTAAAAAAAAATACTACATGCTGTCAGTTATGTATGGAATCCATGAGAGTTCAACTCCTAGACGTGGGTGCAGAGTGGTGGCCTACAGACACTGGTTATGGATAGACGTTGGTCAAAGGATATTATATGTCAGTCAACCAGGAGAAACAAACTTGAGAGAAACTGAGTCTCTAATAGTATACTACCAAAAATTAAAATTTTTATTTTTATTATTTTTAATTATGGGTGTGTCTGTGTTTGGGTATGTGCACATGAATTCAGCCTGTTGGAAGCCAGAGGTGATGAGTCCCCCTGGAGCTGGAGTGACAGGAAGTTTTGAGTCCGTGCTATGAACCTAATCCAGGTCCTCTGCAAGAGCACTACATGCTGTTAACGGCTGAGCCGTCTCTACGTCCCCTGAAAATGACCAAATCTTAAAATTAAATCATAACAAAAAGTACACAAGGT
>NW_008334095.1:1416297-1430745 GCF_000622305.1 Nannospalax galili | reverse complement strand
CATCATTTCATATGTAATTCTACCTAGGCCTGGCTTGGTGAATCAATGAATTTACTGAGCTTATTTACAGAGTATGTATGAGGGGTTCCTTACAGGAACACAGGTGAGTCTAAACCATGAAAAAGTCTCACCCCAGCACGCATGATGACTTCCTCATAGCTGCATAAATGAAATCTCTGCTTCAGTTAGCCTTTACACTGTCTATACTCCATCTAGCACCTTCCAGACCAGAAGACCATTTGCACCTGGGGCAGAACTGCCCACAGGGAGGTACAGGAGGGAGTGGCGGAAATCTCAGGTGAGACCCTAGCGGCCCTTCCCAACTCTCTTTCTGTGAGGGAATGTCAGCAGGTCTCATTTTGAGCATCTCTTGTGTGTAGTTATAGCTACTCTGATGAACGTGAGAACGGTTCTCTAAGAACTTCCTGCGCATAGTGGAGGAGAGTCACATAGGAATCAGTATTTGTCAGTCACTGAATCCACTGTAGAGACTCCAGCCTTTAATGTTTCTCCTAGAATGCAATGCAGCTTGTGTTTCGCTGTTTTCCTGGAGAGTTAGGTCTCTGCTGCTTTTCACTAGCTGAGTTGTCTTTGTCTTCACTGCACAGGTAAAGCAGCCAGTGTGGGGCTCTATCATTCCCTGGTACAGCTCTTTGACCCGAATCTCGGGAACTGAGGGAATACCCTGGCATGTGCTCACAGACACCGGAGTTTTGAGGGTGCAGACCAAGCCATCTGCACTTGCATTGACTGGAATCCTGAGAATGCTTCTCGTATGTATTCTTGAAGGCTTTTTTAAACCATTACAACTTGAACAAATATTACATTCTTTTTGATGAATAAGCCTTTTCTTCCTGGATTTACTTTACAAGGCTTTTAACCTCGGACTCCCTTGACCCCTTCAGCTTGTGTAGAGATCCTCTCTGGCCAACGAGACACTATAGTATTTTGATCTCTGGGGATTAGCATTATGTCAGATGTCTCTGACCATGTCCTCCTCAATGTGTGACTATAATATGTGTTGTCAGTGCTTTGAGTACAGGTCAGTGATAGTCAATAGTGATCCATGTGATGTTTTCAGTGGCCTCTGCCAATGGTCCACCTGCATCTGCTCAAATCTCTTACCAATTCTGTGCCATCCCCCCTTCCACAGCAATGTGTGCCTGACTGTGACTGTAATGCCCAGCCACGGGCATTTTTCTGGAAACTGTCTTTGGCTTCACGGAGCCACTTTTTCAACAGGTGCAGAAAACCAAAGTACCAAGGAGGATATACCACTGCCTCCAGGAGTCATGCTGAGCCAGTGTCTATGGGTGCAAGGTATGAAAGCCCGCTGCTGAGGGCCTCTTTCCTCCACTGAAAACAAACCTGAGGTCCAGTTCCCTGCAGTTCCCGTCTATCTGGCTGCACCCCGTCCGACCATTCCTTTTCTCTCACCCAGTCAGGTTTCTTCATTTGGTCTCTTTTGAATGACCTTTTTTTTTCGAAAGGCATTTTAAAACACATCACTGGGCACAGCAGTCTCTACTTAAGAATCTGCTTTCAGGAGTTCAAGGTCAACCTGGTCTACATAGTAAATTCTAGTCAACTAGGCCACAGAGTGAGCCCCTGTTTTAAAACAGAAAAAGAAAAGCGAGCAGAACAGAGTTTGCTTTCTAAGGAACCCAACAGAGAACAATATCACCACAGGTTTTTCCCCAAGCATTCCCAGCTTAATCTTCCTGCAGAAATGGCTGTGAACCGAGTAGGAGGAGGTGCAGTCCTGGAGTCTGTGGGCCAGGCTGCATTGCTGCTGCTGTTAGTGAGGACAGAGCTTGTCCTGCAAGGCAGGTAGGTATCTGGTGTCAGAGGACTCTGCTGACCCTGTGCGCTAAGTGCTGCCGGTGAGGGCCACCTCAGTGATCACAGCCTCTTCCATTGTTGCTGTCTACCTGCAGAGAATACACTGCATGCTTTTCAAAGATGTTCTGTCTGTCTGTCTGTCTGTCTGCTTCTTTCTCCCTCTTTTTTTTGTTTTAGAATTATATCGTTTTATTTTTAGGGGCCGCTCTGGTAAAATTTTTGATCTTGGTTCACGTGGAGTTCCCAAACCTAGGAGGAGAGCTATAGCACAGATGCAGAACTTAGAGCTTTAGTCACTGATATTTTTCCTAATTAAGGGTTTTCATGAACACATTTCCTTTTAGTTTCTGAATCTTCAGCTGTAGAAAGACACCTTTGAAGGTTGGAGAGATGGCTCAGTGGTTAAGAGCACTAGCTGCTTGCAGAAGACCCAGGTCCGATTCCCAGCACCTACCTGGCAGCTAACAACCGTCCACAGCTCCAGTTCCAGAGAATACAGCACCCTCTTCTGACCTCTGCAGGTATTGCATGCATAGGTGCACTTACATGCAGGCAATACACTCACACACATAAAAGTTTTAAAAATATATTTTAGAAAAGAAACACGGCTTTGAGCCCTACCAAAACCAATCCATCACTCCTGATTTTTAAAAAGCAAAACCAACAAGATTCTGCTTGTTAATTCAGTAACTATGCATGTTCATAGGTTAAAACAATTGCTCTGATCTTTCTCTTGGAGGTGCCTGACTCCGTGACCGGACTTCCCATAGTTTGGCTTCTTGACTTTATCTACTTTTTAAGCAAGAAAGATACCTCACACCTTCGTGCCCATCCTGTCACATGCTAAGATCAAGACTATACATTTCTGCCACAGAGGAATTTTTTTGTGCGTGTGCAGGACTAGGCATTGATTTTTGTATCAATCTTGTCAAATAGCTTGGTGATCAGCTGATGAAAGAATATGCATATCTTGGAGGGTTTTTTTTTCAGAGTTTCATACATATTGTGTTTGCATAATATTTCCATCTCTTCCACTTGTCCTCCACCTTTTCTCGTGTCCCTGGCTCATTCCCTCAGTTTCTTGTTCTTCTCTTTGATTATTATTGCCACATATACACATATTTATATATTACATATTATGTGTAATGCATTGAGTCCATTTAGGCTGTTCACTTGGGATTACCTGTCAAGGAGCTTGTCCCTGGAGAAAACAGATTCTCTCTCCCTCAGCATCCATTGATTGGCTGTAGTTCTTTATCTTGAGGCGGGATCCCATCACTCCCCCCCATCCATCTTGGCATGTCAACTGGTTTTGTCATTGTGCAGATCTTGTTAGAGGACCATAATGTGGAGATTTCATAGATGCAATTTCCCTATCATGTCTAGAATACCTTAACTGGCAGCAGATGTCTTCTCCTTTGGCTCTTAGCATCTTTGTGCTCCCCTCCTTGGAGATGTTCCCTGAGCCTTGGGTGTAGATGTTGCATTGTAGATGTGTCACTCGGGGTACTGTAGAACTTTGAACACTTGTAGAACTTTGAACACTTATAGAACTTTGAACACTTGTAGAACTTTGAACTAGTCTCCATCTGTTGCGAAAAGAAGCTCCTAAATTTTACTCCATCGGTTGGAGAAGCTTCCTAATTTTACTCTTTCTGACTTCTATTTCAAGCTTTTCCACAGTGTAGACTATATTCCACTTATCGCAGTGCAGCAACTCGGATTACTTCCCCACATGCGTTCCCACAGTTGCATCTACCAATGTAACACAGAAGAATATTAAATTCTTTTATGGAAGGCAAGCCTTTTCTTCTTAAGTTTAAGTTCTCAGTGTTTCCTACCTCAGAATACTTTCCCACCATGGACTCCTCCAGGCTTTTGCCAATATAACTTGGGAAAGTATTTTGTTGTTTTAGTGGATAAGCCTTACTTCCTGGGTTTAATTTTCCATTGCTTCTTTTATGCTGGATTCTGACGGGAGTTATGAGCCTAAGAAATTGAAGGGTATCAGGACTAGATTTTGAAGAAAACAGCATCACCTAGTGAGGCCACTGCCTCAGGCACCGGGTTTACAGAGTTTTCAAGAAAGGCAGGAATAGATCAACAGATGGTGGAGACAATGCTCTTTATTCTGTGAGGGCTACTTACGGGGTCTGAGGAGGCAAAGGACTTGGCTTCAGGTTTTCCGTTTGTCTTCGATACAAATCTCTCAAAGGCCCTAACTTTCACTAGGAGTGGTACCTTCCGAATTCAACTGATGCAATTCAGGAAATGCAGGATTAGACCGTGCACTTAATTTTCAGTTTCATCAGCCCTGTAGCGATGAGAGCTAATTTTAGTGTAATCACTTTATCGCCCTGGCTTTTTTCCACTCCTTTGAGCTAGGAATTTTAAACTCTTTCAAGCTTCAGCACATTTAGAAGAAAAGTCCCTCACAGTCTTCATGCAGAGCACATTATTCTTAGACATCAACCATTTTGCCCCACTTCCTTCCCTTCTACACACACATATTATCTCAGAGGACAAGACTGCAGATGGTAAAAAGAGGTAACTATTTCCCTTCAGTATGGCCTGGATACCTACTGTGGGCTGGGTTGGTTCATCTCTGAAAGGCTCAGAGCTGGAAGCTTGGCCCTCAGTGTGGCGGTGTTGAAGGTGGGAGAGCTTTGAAGAGGTACCCAGGGGGAAGTGATCCTATCGCTGAGGATGCTCTCTTCGGGAGGGATCAATAGTGTTCTCTTGGGATCCCAGTTAGTTTCCACAGATTGAGTTATGAAAGGACCAACGTTGGGCCCCGGAATCTCTTCAGTTCCTGGTCTCTGATCCCTTTGACGTCTGTTCCTGTTTGTCAAATTGAGACCTCTCTCCACCATAATATCCTCACCAGAGGCCACACAGAGGAGCCTCCAAAACGGTGAGTGAAATATGCCTCTTTTATTTATAATGTGCCTAGCTCCAGTAATTCTGTAAAAGCAACCGGAAGGGAACCAAGGCCCGCCCGTGGTCTTCTTCTCCTTTGTTCTTTCCTTCTTGTGGTTTTACGAGACAAGGTCTTAGCCTGTAGCCCAGGCTTGCTTGGAACTCACTAAGTACCTCAGGATGGTCTTGAACTTGTGGCACTCTTCCTTCCTTAGATTCCCAAGCGCTGGAACTACAGTCATGAGCTACCATTCTTGGTCTCCGGGGTACTTTTCTCTAGAGGTGACTATCTTCTGAGCTTCTAGTTCCCATTCTTTGAGGGCTACTTATGATTCAAACAGAAATCATTTTGTTATTAAGAACTTTTGCTGCAAACACATTAATTCTATCTAGTTTCAGTAGAAAAGGCATTTATTAATGATACAAGATAGGGGGAAAATAGCCTAGAGCAATATCCATAATCCATTGCCCATTTCTGAACAGCTTCAAGACAGATCCAGGAGAGAAGTTACTCCTAACAATGGCAACGCAATAGAGTTGGGAAAATACTACCCGCCCTGCCAGCGGCTTTTCTTATTCGTTCACTTCCAAATTAAAGATTTATATGGGTGGAAATTATTGGTAGAAACTGGTCCTCTGCTACCGTGGGAGCAAGGGAGTCTGGGTAGCCAAGTTTATAAATTCTGTCTTGGGAAAACAAGTTATTTTGTGGTAAATACCAAAGCACAAAGCAGGTTTCCGTGAGTCCAGGTGCATCGCACTCACAACTCCAGGGTTGTATTTGACAGAAACAGAAGATTTTTGTAGGCAATTAATCATCAGATTGATTGTGTTATTTTCCATCTGTCCACAGACATTATCAATTTAAGAAGTACAACCCTTCATTAAGATATAAATAGATGAGGCTGGGGAGATGGCTCAGCGGTTAAGACCACTGGCTGCTCTTGCAGAGGTCCTGGGTTCGATTCCCAGCAGCCACATGGCGGCTAACAGTCATCCATAACTCCAGTTCCAGGGGAATCTGACCTCTGCTGGCACTGAGTGACATGGGTGCGCTAACATACATGCAGGCAATATCGTGAAATCAGGTGAGGGTATTAGGAGAAAGTACAGATGGGGAGGAGTTCTAAATATGCTAAAAATATATTGTATGAAATCCTAAAAATCAAATTTAAAAATGGAAAATTTTCTTTTAAAAGATAGGGGGGCAGCAGATGTCCACCTCCAGCTGATGATTGGCCTGAATTGCCAGATCTTCCAGTGTTCCAAAAAAAAATCCAAGCTCTGAATTCTTTACTTTAAATGTCCTGATCCTGAAATGGTCACTCTGTTAAAACATGCATAATACATATAAGTAGAGGACAGCATGTCGAATTCAGACTGTAATTTGTAATTTACAATTAATAGACTCTGCTTTCCTAGCAAAAACAGAATTAGGAGCCTGAGCTGGCTCAGCAATAAAGCGCTTGCCACCAAGTCTAACAACCTGAGTTAATCCTCAGGACCCATATGGTGGAAAGAGAGAACCAACTCCTGCAATGTTGCCCTCTGACCTCCACATGCACACTGTGGCATGGACATACACACACACACACACACACGGGTTTTTTAAAATCATAATTAGGGGTTTTGCTAAAGATTTTATACCCCATATTCATTGCTGCTCTATTCACTACAGTAAGGAAATGGAACCAACCTAATTGTCCCACCAACAGATGAATGGATAATGAAAATCTGGTACATATATAAATGGAATATTATTCTGCTGTAAAGACAAATAAAATTGCAAATTTTGCAGAAAAATAGATGCACCCAGAATGTATAATATTAAGTAAGGTCACCCAGTCTCAGATAGAAAAAAATTGCATTTTTCTCCCTCATGTGTGGATCCTAGCGTATAATGTATACGTTTATATATGTAAGCAAATGCATGTGTGGGTATATATTACATTTAGAAAAGAGAAGAAGAAAAAGTGATTTTAAAAGGCATACAAGGGGCTGGAAATGGCTCAGCAGCACTGACTACTCTTGTAGAGGACCCAGGTTTGATTCCCAGGACCCACATGGTGGCTAACAACTGTCTGTAACTCCTGTTCCAGGGGAATCCAACATCTGCTTCTAGACTCTGTGGGCATTGTATGACATGGGTACACTTACACACATGCAGGCAACACACTCATATACATCAAATAAAAATAATAACTAAAAAATATTTTAAAGGTATGCTAATTAGTTCACATATATATAGTATATTTCATATGAATCCTTTGACTATTCTCTCAAGCTATAACACATTTTCAATGCAAAATAAGTCCTTAAGTTAGAGTCTACATGTGCAATAGTACAGACAGTCTATGTGGATGCAAGTGGACATCACTAAAGAACAGCACCCACATGGCAGCTGACAACTGTCCATAACTCCAGTTCCAGGGGATCCAACGCCTCTTCAGTCTTCCACAGGCATTGCACGACATGAGTGCAGCTCAGTAGTGTTTGGAGGTTCGTTCTGTGAGTTCCTACAGGAGGACTGGACAAGGCTGGATGGGATTTGGCCTGTCACTGTCTGGGGGTGATGTCTGCCAGAGGCTTGTGGCCCTCCAGCCTGCTCCCTTAGTTGCTTGCTACAGATCAAGCATGTTGATGGTTAGACAACTTGGTGGCCTGTTGGCACTTACACAGAGTGGGATTCCACCAGGGTGTACAAGGTTCACTTTGACTTCTCCCTCTGCCTCGAGCACAGGGGTCACTGAGATGGATTTAATGCACACAGGCACTCATGGGAGTAGTGTTTAGTAGTCCCTGTCACTGGCAAGGTAGAGCTTATGGATGTACAAGGGGTTTCACATCCTCTTGCCTTCTAGTCAGAGGAGGTAGGTGGTTAGCAAATGCATCTTACTGTGCTGAGTTTCAAGTAAAGGAACACAGTCTCAGCCTGGTTTACCAGCCATGTGCCCCAGTTCCTCCTCTATACAGGGGAATAGAAGGCAGCTCCCCACAGACCACTATGAGCACTAACCACTGCCTCCAGGCTCTGTGTGTGGCCTCAAGCCCCTGTAACTGTGATTTAACCCCTCATTCCATATTTGACACTGGCCCTCCTCCACACAGCCTGGTCTAAAGTTCACTCTGCATATGTTGGGATGTTTCTTTGGCAGATGATCTGGCTTCCTGCTGCTGACTTTTGGTAAGAAGGACATTAAGGAATGTGCCTCAGTTTCCTTATCTGTAAAATGGAACAGCAAAAGCTTTTATAAATGGCTCTCCCCTTGTGGCTATGAGGATCCTACATGGTAAACAGACTGAGAAACGAAAAGTTCCCTGCATGAGGTGGTTGAAGCCAGAATGGGTGTTGAATGCTGGAGACAGGATATCACAAGTTTGAGAGTGGCTTGAGTATTGTGGCGAGACCCAATTTCAAAACATAAGGACAGGCAGGAGATAGAGCTCATTGGGTAGAGTACTGAGTTCCACCCCCAAAACCCACATGGAAAACCTATAATCAGGGCTTCAGAGATGGCTCAGCAGTTAAGAGCACCGGCTACAGAGGACCTGGGTTCAATTCCCAGTACCCACATGGTGTCTAACAACCATCTGTAACTTCAGTTTCAGGAGATCTGCCTCCCTCTTCTGACCTCTGTGGGCACTGCATGTGGTACACTAACATACATGCAGGCAATATGTTCATATGCATAAAATAAAAATGATAAATACAACCTAAAATATATATATATTTCAAATACACATTTTTATATGTTTATATATATGTATATGAGAAAAAGGAGTCTGGCTCACGTGGTTGTGTTTAAAGGAATTCAGCATGTTAGGAAGATCTGTATGCTCTATCTAGCCTCTATAGACATAAGTAGACACACACACAAACATTTACATATACATATGTATGCACACATATATATGTATACCATACCCAGAAATGTAGGAACCTGAAGATAAGAGTTCTTTTATTATTAAAACATAATAATGGGGGCTGGAGAGATGGCTCAGTGGTTAAGAGCACTGACTGCTCTTGCAGAGGACCCAGGTTCGATTTATGAATCCTTTGACTATTCTCTCAAGCTATAACACATTTTCAATGCAAAATAAGTCCTTAAGTTAGAGTCTACATGTGCAATAGTACAGACAGTCTATGTGGATGCAAGTGGACATCACTAAAGAACAGCACCCACATGGCAGCTGACAACTGTCCATAACTCCAGTTCCAGGGGATCCAACGCCTCTTCAGTCTTCCACAGGCATTGCACGACATGAGTGCACTTACCTAGATGCAGGCAATACACTCAAACACATAAAATAAAAATTAATAATAAGAGGCTAGAGAGATGGCTCAGCGGTTAAGAGCACTGACTGCTCTTGCAGAGGACCCAGGTTCGATTCCCAGCACCCACATGGCAACTACGAACCGTCCTTAACTCCAGTTCCAGGGGACTCCGACGCCCTCTTCTAACCTCTGTGGCATTGCATGACATGGGTGCACTCACATACATGCAGGCAATACACTCATACACATGAAATAAAAAGAACACAATAAAAAACAATGTCACACACTCCATTAAGGATGACTCAGCGTTCGAACCTCATTCGTCTGTCCTTCCTCTTTCAGAGTCACATATGTGGTCAGATGTGTTGCAAACATCAATGTCAGCTTCAAGCTCTGATTCTTCCTTCCAGACTTCATGTGTTTGCTACCTCAGAGTGACCACCACCATCCTCATACCAGTCCAAGCGGGCGGTTCTCCCTGTGTCCTTAGGTTTCCGTGTTAGTTCACCACGTCCTGCCCCTCAGGGTCCTGCCCTCACGGAGGTCACTGTGCCAACACGCACTGTGTGGGGACAGACAAATTCATGCACCTTTGCTCCAGGAACAGGACGCTGTCAAGAATGATGGGAATTCATATGAAGCAGAGTTTCTTTCTCTCACCCTGATCCCGGGCTGGTGGAATAACCGTGAAAAGGATCCTGCATCCAACTTCTCCAGTCAAACCAAGCTTTCTAACTTGTTTGATGCTGTGCTAAGTTACAAAATGGGGTCATACTTCTGTTGTCTTCCAACACAAAGTAGAGTACTTTTCATTTACGGATACTATTCATTGGAACATTGCTTTGTATAATTTCCTAATTGTTCTAGGGTATTAATGCATATCTAATATGTATTTTATAATTACATATTACATGTATGAAAATATAATCTGTGTAAAACGTTTTATGGTTTACTATTATTGACATTTTTCTGCTTTACATGTACAAAATCTTCCCTTTAGGTACTTTGAGTCTCCCCACATTTCAGATATAATTGTCTGAGGTACATCCTCTCAATGAACTGCTTACCACACTAATAGTGTTAGAGTTTTGGCCTCAACCATGAAATAAGATTTAATAAACTCATGAGAAACATAACATTGACCATTATTTATATACATTGTGGTGTTCCTTCTTTTCTGAAGTTAAATTTTCTGTCATAATTTCCTTGCCAATTTAGAGAACATCTTCTCAGTTATTTTGTAACAACAGATTTATGAGATACAGATTCATTTGCATTTACCTTAGAATGTTCCGATTCTCCATTCTCAAATGACGTTTTGGGCAGATTCAGGGTTCTCTACCAATTGTTCTATTCACTGAGCACTTTTAAAATGAACTGCTTTTTGTGTGTGTGTGTGTGTATATCGTACAGAACATGTCAAACAATCGTATTCATCTATATACCCACTTCCCAAATGGCACCCTCCCATAGCCTCCCCCCCGCCGGAGCGCATATGCTCTGTCATCCCTGTTACTGTCCACTGTGTTGTTGGCACCCCTAGCCGTTCTCCAGTGCTTCTCCATCCATGAATCTAGTCATCCTATCTAGAGATCCTGTTCTAGGAAGATCAGCTGTTCCTCATCTAGCAGCAATCAGTTGTCAATAATCCTTTAGATAAGATTGGGGTCTGCTGTTCATTTTCCCAGTTCTATACTGGGTTACTGTCTGGGAGTCTCTTGTGCCACCCTGGACATCAAATTTAAAAAAAAGAGAGTTATATTTGAGGAGGAAGCATAAAAATTTACTTCATGTTAGTTAGTAGAGGTGATAAACATTCATTGAAATCTACCTGATGACTTTATATCTATACTCAGGTGCCAAGGATCTGAGTGTAATCAATACTGTGATTAGTAATAAACAGATACATAGAGATTAGAGATGTATGTGCAAACATCTATGTGGCAGTAGCATTAAAAATGAGTCTTTCTGTAGGAAACAGTATATTTTAAAATGAAATGGAGATCTTTTTTAAATGTTAAAACCTCATTCAATTTTATGTCTTACAGGGTTTATACTGAGTTCAGTGTTGTATAACTATATTACTTCAACTATGAACCTAAAAATTTACAGCCACTTTTGAAAGAGATGCATCTTTTTTTCTGGAAATTATTATTGAATATGTTAAAGCTGTAATGAAATGCTTCTAGTCATGTGGTTATTAAATAAATAAATAATAACTGGAATTGAAAAAAAAAACTAAAGAAATTTAAAAAGAAAAAAAAATGAACTTCTCTTATTGGTCTCTCCTGGTTTCCGGAAAAATCTGCTGTCATTCAGGTTTCCCTGCAGGTGTGGTGTCATTTCTCTGGCATCTTTCCAAGTGTTCTCTTGGTCTTTATTTTTCAGAAATTCTTTAGATTCATTCTGTTTAGAATTCAATCAGCTTCTTAAATCTGCATGTTTTCTTTCATTTGGACATTTTCTTAATATTCAAACATTTCAAGCTATAATTTTTGGATATGTTTGTGTCTCACTATTTTGTTTATCCCCCATTGAAACTCTCACCCATATAGTAACTCTGTATGTGACCCAGCAGTCTGATCTTTCTTCAGCTTTTTATTCCATATTCTTTGCACTGTTCAGATTAGATAAATTCTATTGCCCTGTGTTCATATCCACCGTTCGTTCTAGTTCTATCCTGTCATCAGGTCTACTATTGAACCCACAAGGCAAGCTGTTTCTTTCTGTCCATTGATTTATTTTATATAATTTCCATTTTGTTTTATTTGTTTTTAATTTTTTCATTGTTAAGAACTGGAAGGGCTTATTGAAGTATTTTATAATGGTTGCCTTAATTCTTATCAGCTAATTTTGATGTCTGACTCTTCCCAGTTTTGCAATCCATTGGCTAATTTTTTAAATATTTAATTTATTATTATTTTTTATTCTTTGTGTATGAATGTATTGCCGGCATGTATGTGAGTGCACCCACGTCGTGCAATGCTGCGGAGGTCAGAAGAGGGTTTCAGATTCCCCTAGAACTGGAGTTAAGGATGGTTTATAGCCGCCATGCGGGTTCTGGGACTCGAACCCGGGTCTCTGCAAGAGCAGTCAGTGCTCTTAACTGCTGAGCCATCTCTCCAGCCCCCCATTGGCTGATTTTTGTCCTTCATGCTATGATTTCCTGACTCAGTGTGATGAATTACTTTTTCTGTATTGTGTATAGCCTCGATCTGTGGGACTATGAATCCTTTTACTGTTATTTTAAGGAGAGATAAGGTGCAGTCCAGGGGCTAAATGGTGTGTGCACCCACCCACCACACCCATGCAAAAAAGAAGTGCTTACAAAACACTCATTCCCTAGTGATTCCAGGTAAAAAGTGGCAGGTTCAGCTAGGCCAAGGTGATTCAAATATTGTCAGCAGACCTGTTCTAAAAGGTTCCTAAAGAAAGGAGGCTGTCCTGACAGGGAAATGGCACCAGATGGGAACATGGAAAAAAACCCAAAACCTGGTAGTGTGTAGGCAGCACAATGCATGGAAGACTTACACGGTGGTCAGAACAAGGGCATGCGAGACTCACACTACACGGAAGCACATGCTGGGGGTGTAGAGCTGTGGGGAAGCAGGCAGAGTTGGGTGTGGGCTTAGGCTTGGGATTTTACAGCTAGCAGGATAAATGATGACGGGAAGTGGGGAACTAAGTAGGCATTTGTCTCTTGTGCCCTGTGTATATATCATGTTATTTTAGCTCTTTTACAGCTCTGAAGAGTGTTTTAATGTCTCATAGTATACCGTGTAAACTGATGTTTGAAAAGAACGTGCACTCTGATGCTCTTTCCTTGATGCTGTGTTCCATAAATGTGAATTTGATGTTGGTTGATGGTGCTACACGTGCTGATTTTCTGTGTAGTTGTGCTATCAATTATTAACAGGAGGATGTTGACGTTGTAACTCTCAGTGCGAGTTTACTTCTTTCTCTTTTCCCGGCCATCAGGTTGTTTGCTGAGCTTTCGCAGCTCAACGGCTCGAGGCCTGGATCTGGAGGATTGCGATGTGTCCTTGGTGTTCTGACCCTGCATGCAATGTCCCTTTCTGTTCACTCTGAAGTCTGCTTTATTTCATATTAACATAGTCACCCACTTTGATTTTATTAATACATTTTTTGCTCTCAGTTTTCCCATATTGCTATAGTTGAAGTGATTTTTTTAAAAAAATTGTATGTATGGTGTTCACGTGTGCATGTATGTGCAAGCATGTGTGTGGGTGAGATATTGCCACAATGCGCACAGAGGTCAGGAGGCAGCTTTCGTAGGACTTGGTTCTTGCCTCCGTCTTGCTTGAGGCAGTGTTTTCTTCCTGCTGTGGCACTGCACAGGCCACGCTGGTTCGCCTGCAAGTGACTAGGAGAGTCTACTGTTCCCTAACTCCACCAGAGGTGTGCTGGGGTGACAGAGGTATGCTACTGCATCTGACTTTTTATGTGGGTTCTGAGGATCCGAACTTAGGTCATCAGGCAAGTGCCTTTACCCACTGAGCCATTGCCTGGCCCAGATGAAATGATATTAGTCCACACTGACAATCCCTGTGGTTTAGTTAGTGTATCTACTGTATGAACACTTAATATAGCTATTGATGGGGCCTTTCTCTGCTGTCTTATATTCTATTTTCTTTTTATTCCTTCTGTTTTTCTTTCCTTTTTCTCCAATATGTTACCTGCTCCTGCCTAATTTGCTGGGGCTGCTGTAACAAAATGCCAGACTGGGAGGCTTAAGCGACTGAAATGTATTTTCTCACAGCCACGGAAGCTGGAAGTCTAAGATGAAAGCCTTGGCAGTGTTGCTGAGCTCTGTCCTTGGATGGCAGACTGCCACCCCTATTTATTTCCCATGGTTCTGTATGCGTGGACACACCTCACATCTGTGTGCCCTAAACTCCTTATTAGGACGCAAGCCAGATTGGAATGGAGCCCACCTTAATAGCCTCATTTAAGCTTAATTACTTCTTTTAAAGCTCTCTCTCCAAAATATAGTCACATTCTGAGTTAGTGGTTTTAGAGTTCTAGTATACACATTTCAGCAGGGATACAATTCTGCCCATATATCCACATTCAACATTTTGTTATGACAAAAGTATACTGTAGCCAGGCTTGGTGGTACACACCTTTAACCCAGCATGCAGGAAGCAGAGGTAGGCAGAGCTCTGTGAGACTGAGGCTAACCTGGTCTACAGCAGGTTCCAGGCCAACTGGTGCTACAGGGAGACCTGGTCTCAAAAGAAAATTGGAGTGACATTTATATTTCTAGCCAATTAACAAAGGACCAGAAAAAAATGAGTGGAAGGAAGATGGAAAAGAGCTAATCAAATACTTTATAATTTTATTTGATACTGATCAAGCTAATTACTTTCTGTCATAATAAAATACAGGAA
>NW_008334095.1:1413506-1416220 GCF_000622305.1 Nannospalax galili | reverse complement strand
AATCTTAATTAAAATGATTTTAAAGATTTTATGTCATTTTAATGCATTTCACCATCCTGTTTGAAAAACTTTTTCCATTTTTAAATGATGCTATTTTTAAAAACCCTAGAAATTTCTTGTTAGCAGAGTTTTTTTCCCCTGGAATTGTCTAAATCTTTATTTAATGAGTATAAACTCTGGTCAAGTAATAGTGTTTTAGCAGGACACAGGAAGTAAATGATCTACCACAGCAAGTTGCAGGTGATGGGTCTATAGCATTCTGCCAACACCATAATATGACATGACTTTGGAAAATGCTTTGGTATAGTAAGTTCAAAACTCAGATTATAAAATAATACTTTCAGTACAATTCTCCATATGTGCAGTTGGAAAAATAAAAGACCAACTATGATTAACGTATTATTAACTATGATTTAGAAGAGTATAATTTTCAGTTTAACTTTATACTTAATTTTTCAAATAATCTAAGTCAGCAGATATTAGCTGGTCCTCATATCAAAAAAAGAACAATATACATTATCACAAAAATAAAAATGCTGCCGGGATGTTTTTCTTTATTTTTTATTTTTTGGAAGCTATATCACTAACTGATGCTGTGTATTTTCTTGAGGCATTTTAAGCTCAAGACATTATGTCACTAAATGATCTCTGAACTATTATCAAACATCAGAACATTATACGCTGGGTAGAATACTTGGTTCCCGAAATGCTTAAAGAGGGGGATGTGGAGAAGATTACAACCTGGTTGCACAAGTTCTGGAAGGAAGTGAAATCAATACTGTAGGCTCTGAGCTAGAGTCACCTCACTAAGCAGGGTTACAGCCCTACCAGGACAAGGACACTAAACATGCCCCTGAGAATAGCTCCAGGAACAGACCTTATCTGGACCTCATTAGGTAGTCCCACAGGAAACATGGTGATCTCGGCTCTGTGACCTGAGCTCTTGAACAGGGCAGATCTAAAGAAGGCCATCTTGAAAATAATGCTTGTAAATTTTCCATCTGCAAGCGAGAGTTAAACAGTTTCATTCAAAAGTCACATTAATGGACTTGTCTATTGTCCTGTACTGAGACATATCTGCATAAGGACGCCTATGAGAAGGGCTTGGGTCCAGGAAGTCCAATGTCTAAACCAAATGCCTGTCTATGTTTTGTATAGTGTGTGCAGTATACTCACATATAAAATTGTTTAAAATGAGACAGTGACTAGGAAAACATGTCTTCTTTCTCGTGTTTGAGCTGTGGTGCCTCCTAGAACACTTTTTCAGTCATGCATATTATTGCAAATATTTGTGCTATTATTAATTTTGATAAAACATTCCCTTTTCATTAAAATAGCCTTATTGTTTTTGAACACAAATGGAAAATTACAAATTAGAACCACATAAACAAATGTGTCATTTAATTATGAAGTATTTAGAATTCTTTGCAAAACAAAGACAAGTTGTTTGGTGCAGAAAAGTCTAAAAGAAATCTTTCTCATTGCTAAAAAAATTGGTTTTTCAGAGCAATTAAATTTCATTTCAGTAACTGAGTTAAGTTCACTTTGCAAGAGCAGATCTAGATGATGTGTACTTGAATAAAGTTAAATAAAGAAGACAAAGATGTTTTGGGCCTTGATAGCAGTGCTGGTGCATGAAAAACCAACAGCATTCAAATCCCATCATCCATACTTGCCAGGCTGGCCCTCAACAAAGGCGTGGAGTGCAAAGGGGAACGCCCCAGGAGCATCTACTATAGTCCTTTTCTCCTATGTATTCTGAAACAAATCTAAGTTAATTTTTTTTTTCTAGTTTCTGATGACTTCATCTCTTCTGGGCAATCTGGATGACTGGTGGGCTCAACAAAACATGTTTATTAAAAAAATATAGAGAGACTATATACATACGGAAATATTTTCTATAGCTAAATACCTAATAAACATTTAATTAAAGAAGCACTTATAGCTATATAAGGCAAATGTTTTTATTTGGAATGATTATGACATTATATGAAATAATTAAGCTCATACTTCATTATTTTTTAAAAATATTTTACTATTTTTATTTTTTATGTGTATGTGCGTATTGCCTGCATGTAGGTAGTGCACCTGTGTCGTGCAATGCCCACGGAGGACAGAAGAGGTTGTCGGATCCCCGGAAACTGGAGTTACAGACAGTTGTTAGCTGCCATGTGGGTGCTGGGATTCGAACCCAGGTCTTCTGCACGAACATTCAGTGTTCCTAACTGCTGAGTCATCTCTCCAGCCCCCTAAGCTCAAACTTTAAAATAATGGACACAGCAGGTGGAAATATGGCTCAACAGCTGAGATTGCTTGCCGCTCCTGCCGAGGACCTGTTTGACTCCCAGCACCTCATCATGTCCTTTAACTCCAGCTCTAAGGGATCTGACTCCCTCTTTGGCCTCCTCAGGCACCTGCATTCATATGCACATACATACACAGACATGTACATAATTAAAAATACACATAATTAAAATAAAAACAAAGCTTTAAAAACTTTAAAAAATAAAACAAGGGGGGCTGGAGCAATGGCTCAGCAGTTAAGAGCACTGGTTGTTCTTGCAAAAGACCCAGGTTTGAATCCCAGCACCCACACGGAAGCTAACAACTGTCCGTAACTCCAGTTCCAGGGAATCCGACAATGTTTTCTGTCCTCTGCAGACATTGCATGACATGGGTGCACTTTCCTATATGCAGGCAATAAACACATACCC
>NW_008334095.1:1412533-1413080 GCF_000622305.1 Nannospalax galili | reverse complement strand
AATACAATGAGCACAGTGGTATTCACATTAGAAAATATTTGGCTGTGATCTGGAGGAAAACTTTCTACCCTTGGAACCACTGGGCTTTGGAAACAGGATTAGAATTGCATTGTTACAAAAAATAAAAGTGCTGCTGTTCATGGTTTCAGAATCTGAACATTGGAGTTACTTAGTAAGAGGTGATGTACACGATTAGAGTTGGCAAGTTCAGCAATTGTCTTCTAAACACACTCCAGTCAAAGGAAAAGCTGTTTAAGTGGTGATTTTGGACTGATTTCTACAGGGAATTCTGAGTAAATTTCATGATACGTCGAAGCCAGCAAATGTTAGTTTGTATTAGTAGAGTCAAGGTTTTCACTCTTTGGGACAGAGTGATATTTAAGGAACCAAATGCAACTAAAACCAATGGGATAGAACAGAAAGGGAAATGTAGGTATTTCGCATGTGCATAAAACATATCCAGTTAAACTTATGGGCATTTTGGAAAAAAAAGTAAAGTTTCATTCCGGAGTACAAAAATGAGAGAAATATATATATATATAATATA
>NW_008334095.1:1412193-1412500 GCF_000622305.1 Nannospalax galili | reverse complement strand
TTAATAAAGGTATTAATTGATAGTAAGATCTCTGTAAATATCTCTTCTCAGGTTAACAACTACCTTTCTAACAAATGTGTTAGGGCAAACGTGACATTCTGAAAGCAGCTTAGGGAACACAATTTCACAGAATTAAAAGATAAATGATGAAAAACTAGATTTTTAGAAATAAATTTGTCAGAATGATTTAAAAATCCAAGAGATCACTTTTGGAATTTAAGTAAGTAATAAGAGCTGTGATTAAAGTTTTTTTTTTTTTTTTGTTTTTTTTGAGACCGGGGGAAAGGGGTTTAATTTGTTTCTTTTC
>NW_008334095.1:1411619-1412173 GCF_000622305.1 Nannospalax galili | reverse complement strand
TTAGCTGCCATGTGGGTGCTGGGATTCGAACCCAGGTCTTCTGCACGAACATTCAGTGTTCCTAACTGCTGAGTCATCTCTCCAGCCCCCTAAGCTCAAACTTTAAAATAATGGACACAGCAGGTGGAAATATGGCTCAACAGCTGAGATTGCTTGCCGCTCCTGCCGAGGACCTGTTTGACTCCCAGCACCTCATCATGTCCTTTAACTCCAGCTCTAAGGGATCTGACTCCCTCTTTGGCCTCCTCAGGCACCTGCATTCATATGCACATACATACACAGACATGTACATAATTAAAAATACACATAATTAAAATAAAAACAAAGCTTTAAAAACTTTAAAAAATAAAACAAGGGGGGCTGGAGCAATGGCTCAGCAGTTAAGAGCACTGGTTGTTCTTGCAAAAGACCCAGGTTTGAATCCCAGCACCCACACGGAAGCTAACAACTGTCCGTAACTCCAGTTCCAGGGAATCCGACAATGTTTTCTGTCCTCTGCAGACATTGCATGACATGGGTGCACTTTCCTATATGCAGGCAATAAACACATACCC
>NW_008334095.1:1408872-1410176 GCF_000622305.1 Nannospalax galili | reverse complement strand
CAACATAAGAGCATGCTCCCCCCCCCCCGCCCACTTTCTTTTAACATGGGCTCTGGGGATCAACCTCAGACCTTCAGTTTGCTTAGCAAGTGCCATACTGATTGACCATCTCCCCAACTTTGAATTTCAATTTTTTTTGGTCTTTTTGAGACAGGGTCTCCCCGGCCTTGAACTCAGAGATCTGCCTGCCTCCCAAGTGCTGGGGTTAAAGGCTGCACCACCATGCCTGGCAAACTGATTAAAGTATTAAAAAGAAAAAAAAAACAATTTCCCTGCCAATTTATGAATACAATCATACATGGATAATGACCCAGTGGACAACAGTATGTGACGGAGACTCGGCCGCAGAACCACATAAGAGCATGCTCCCCCCCCCCCGCCCACTTTCTTTTAACATGGGCTCTGGGGATCAACCTCAGACCTTCAGTTTGCTTAGCAAGTGCCATACTGATTGACCATCTCCCCAACTTTGAATTTCAATTTTTTTTGGTCTTTTTGAGACAGGGTCTCCCCGGCCTTGAACTCAGAGATCTGCCTGCCTCCCAAGTGCTGGGGTTAAAGGCTGCACCACCATGCCTGGCAAACTGATTAAAGTATTAAAAAGAAAAAAAAAACAATTTCCCTGCCAATTTATGAATACAATCAAACATGGATAACGACCCAGTGGACAACAGTATGTGACGGAGACTCGGCCGCAGAACCTGTCACTTTGCCAGACATGTACATAATTAAAAATACACATAATTAAAATAAAAACAAAGCTTTAAAAACTTTAAAAAATAAAACAAGGGGGGCTGGAGCAATGGCTCAGCAGTTAAGAGCACTGGTTGTTCTTGCAAAAGACCCAGGTTTGAATCCCAGCACCCACACGGAGGCTAACGACTGTCTATATCTCCAGTTCCAGGGCATCTGACATGCTCAGGACATTACACGACACAGGTGCACTTACACACAGACAGGCAATACACTCATACACATAAACTAAAAAATAAAATAAAACAAGGGATGGAGATTTACTATATTTACAATATTATTTTAGGGATTATATGTTTAAGGATAAGAATTACTAGAGAAACAGTCTATGATTAGAAAAACATGGCTTCAATACCATATTAATAACTTTATTTTAATTACATAGACCTTTGTACTAGTAAAATGTACACATTTTACAGTAATAAAGAGTTTTAGAAATAGTGCCATTTAAAATTTTTCTAAGCCAAGGAAAGCACATTATTTCTTCTTAAGCCATTAAAAACTATTTTTCCTAGTTATGTCAGTAAGAAATAAATATGCTAGATTCTTTC
>NW_008334095.1:1406258-1407682 GCF_000622305.1 Nannospalax galili | reverse complement strand
ACTGATTAAAGTATTAAAAAGAAAAAAAAAACAATTTCCCTGCCAATTTATGAATACAATCATACATGGATAATGACCCAGTGGACAACAGTATGTGACGGAGACTCGGCCGCAGAACCAGTCACTTTGCTCTAGATGGACGCTGTCCTCATTTGGTTTCTAGTGCAATTCTTGAAACGATCAAAGACTAGTACATATTCATTAATGTTGTATATTTTATCTTGTTCATAATAAAGTTTTTAGATCTTAGAACAATAATTCTACCTAAAAATTTTCAGTAACCACTTTCTAATCTGTGACCGCAAATGGTATTCATGCCTGCTCTGTACTTAGTACTCCAGGTCTAAGTCCTTGATTGGAATACTGGGGGAGCCTCAGAGGGAGCATGGGGCTGCCCTTGCAGGCTGACACCAGCATCTGAACAGCAGTCTCTTCCCCCTGGACTTACTCTGTTCTAGGATGGTCTGGAGGAGGCTTGATTTGCCTAACAGTTGCAATTTTTAATACCTTACTCTCCTTCATTGGGTACCAAGAGGAGTGTAATTTTAGTTGAAATTCGGATAAACTAAATGTCTGAAATCTCCAGTCTGAAGTTAGGAAACCAAGATATATTGCAGTATCTGTGAATCCACACAGTCACACATGGCAGATCCAGCACATGAACCCGGATTAGTCTTTTCTCCAAAGCTAATTTGCATTTCACTCTTTGATGAGTTCCAGATTTCTTGTTAGCAAGAGGAACTTTTCTCTGTTAAGAAATTTGTGAGGCCCTGATATATTAGCAAAGGAAAACAGAGATTCCTGCTTGAAAGTGAGGCAGGGTGTCTAGAACTCTATGTTCTTCATGAAAAGCAGTTTATAGACCCGTTATATACCGTACACCATTAATGTATTAAAGAGGTCCCATAAAAGTCATTTCTTTGCCTTTAGCACCCATAACTCTTATTCTTAATTGCTCCTCTTGTGTGCCACATCTCTGTTCATTTTCTGTGGCTCTCCACTCATCCAGAATTTTTGAGACAAATGCACTGGTTTCAGAATTTATTCCTAAACTGGATCACTTTCCCTAAAATTTTTCATTTTCCAAATCAATCATCAGAAGCCACAGTCAAGACATTTCAACTGAAAAATATTTTTTCCAGTGAGGGACCCAAAAATAACTTTGGGTTAATTGTACCTTTTTTATTCTTTCTTATTAAATTTTCAAAATTTATTTTTTTAAGATGTACTAGAAAAAGAATATAAATGTTCACAAAATGACATGGATGGGAGAGAATAAACTGGGTTATAGAATACAATGAGCACAGTGGTATTCACATTAGAAAATATTTGGCTGTGATCTGGAGGAAAACTTTCTACCCTTGGAACCACTGGGCTTTGGAAACAGGATTAGAATTGCATTGTTACAAAAAATAAAAGTGCTG
>NW_008334095.1:1400403-1405050 GCF_000622305.1 Nannospalax galili | reverse complement strand
CAGTTGCAATTTTTAATACCTTACTCTCCTTCATTGGGTACCAAGAGGAGTGTAATTTTAGTTGAAATTCGGATAAACTAAATGTCTGAAATCTCCAGTCTGAAGTTAGGAAACCAAGATATATTGCAGTATCTGTGAATCCACACAGTCACACATGGCAGATCCAGCACATGAACCCGGATTAGTCTTTTCTCCAAAGCTAATTTGCATTTCACTCCTTGATGAGTTCCAGATTTCTTGTTAGCAAAAGGAACTTTTCTCTGTTAAGAAATTTGTGAGGCCCTGATATATTAGCAAAGGAAAACAGAGATTCCTGCTTGAAAGTGAGGCAGGGTGTCTAGAACTCTATGTTCTTCATGAAAAGCAGTTTATAGACCCGTTATATACCGTACACCATTAATGTATTAAAGAGGTCCCATAAAAGTCATTTCTTTGCCTTTAGCACCCATAACTCTTATTCTTAATTGCTCCTCTTGTGTGCCACATCTCTGTTCATTTTCTGTGGCTCTCCACTCATCCAGAATTTTTGAGACAAATGCACTGGTTTCAGAATTTATTCCTAAACTGGATCATTTGTGATTTCACAGCTGGAACCTTGTCTCAGAGTCCTTCAGATTCTTTTGAAGTCTCTGATTCTTGGATCATAGCTCCCTTTCCTTCAGGTTTTGAAATCTACTTACTTGAAGAGCAAATCAGTTTTTCCTCTTGTTGAAAAATTAAGTTCATAGTTTTTTCTCTCTCTTTGCATTTCCAATAAATTACCAGCAAGATGAAGCTGCAATTTGTCACACGGGCTTGGTTTTAGGATAAGAGTTTGACAGATACCTGCGTGACTGACCTTTTGAAGTCTCTGATTCTTGGATCATAGCTCCCTTTCCTTCAGGTTTTGAAATCTACTTACTTGAAGAGCAAATCAGTTTTTCCTCTTGTTGAAAAATTAAGTTCATAGTTTTTTCTCTCTCTTTGCATTTCCAATAAATTACCAGCAAGATGAAGCTGCAATTTGTCACACGGGCTTGGTTTTAGAATAAGAGTTTGACAGATACCTGCATGACTGACACCTTCATTAGGACCTTATTTTTCTTTTGTGTCTGTTTTGTGCCATTATCCTTATCTAACCCTGTTGACAGGTGATTGTATATGAACACTAAAAATGTTTATCCTCCATCCATCCATGCACCTATTGATCCATCTTTATCCTTATACTACAGCTTTTAGTGCTCAGTAATATGGAAGGAAAGGCGGGCTATGTTACAGACCCTGCTTCACATTTCTGACTCATATTTTTATATAACTTCTCTACTTTTCACTGTCTTAAACTGTAAAATGTTTGGAGTCCAGGATATCATCCCTTCAGCCACAGAACTGCATTTTTTAAGTTTTCATTTCCTGCTTCTGCTGTCCATCCCATCAGGACAGAGCACACAGGGCTCCTAGACTTACCTCTACTCAAATCAGGTGATTTTTAACCCTCTTATCACTGATTCTGAATTACTAGATAATTCCAGAATTACTTGGACATATAACCATCTTTTGAAGATTAGCATTCCCCTCTGAAAATTGTTCTAAATATCTCTACATATCCTAATTACTTTTTTTTGTAGCCTTTCAGTTAAGGCTTTGAACCTTCTAGGATGGTATCCAGAGTCATTGCCAGAGGCCCATTATTCCTGCAATGCCAGTCACAATTCAAAGGTGCGTGCTCATTTCATGAACACGTCATATCTGCTCCAAAGTTAAACTATCTAGAAGGTTTTGAGGCCATTAATGTTCTCCCATATCCTTCACATTTTTGATACTTAGTTTTCAAGTCACCAGAGATGTGTATCTTGTTTCTTATGGCGGTATCTATTCATTCCTTTGCCATTCAGCAAAAGTTGGGAAAAGTTGGCAAAATGTCAGTTCTCAGGTGCCTACTGGGAAAATTTCCATAAGCACTGAATGGTCCATACCTGTAATCCCAGCATCCGTGGGGAGCAAACAGGAGGATGGTTTGAGGCTATCCTTGCCTAGCCTGTCATAGCCCAGGCCTCTCTCTTACTCAAAGGAAAATAAAAAAGTAGTAACAAACTCTGTAGGGATTTTCTGTTGGCTATGGAGGGTTCAAGTAGTTTTAAGATTTTGACCTTGTTTTGCTTTATTTTTTCTTTTGTATTCAATAATATTTTAGCTTCTTAAAAATAATTTCCATTTTCCAGTGCTGCTTCTGTCTTCTGGTCCCTTCTCCCCTTATTCCCAGCACCCCATGAGAATCCTTCACATTACCGATACAGCACAAGGAGTTATTCACAGCTTTTTCTTCCAAAGTGGGACGCCTAACTTCCTGTAATCTCATATAACTGATGAGTGTGTTAAGCTGTTTCTAGAAATCTCATTGAACACAGCTTTGGAATGATGATTTCCAAGTATAGTTCTGACCCCTCACGTACTTGCTCTATTTGTTATTTTTAGATGAATGTCTAGTGTAATTTCAAATTCAACATTCCAGAGCATGACTGACTCTCCTTTCTCTGCAACCTGCTTCTTTCCTGTCTCCTGCCCAATCATTTGCAGCATCATCAGACCACTCACTCAGAAACATGGACGTTCTTCACAACACTGGTTATATTCCTTAAACATCTGACTTAGCAGCAAGACCTTCAGCACTGCCTCATTCATTTCTTAGCATCTCCATCACAATCAGACCTTTATCCTGGACACCACCAAGTATCTCTGCTTTTACTCTTTTCTCTTGTAGTCTGGTTCCTGAACAACAATCAGAGAGCGATCTTTTAAAAACACATTAATTAAACTGTTCACCTGTTGGTTAAAATCCTTCCAAAGGTTCACCAGTACACCAGAATAACTGAGAAGCAATTTACCATGGCTTTGATGAACTGACTTCGCTCAGCCCTCTAACCTCATCTCATCGACATCTACCTCTTCCTGTGCCTTGAAAAGAACAGTCTTGTGTTGGGGTGTTTTCAGTTTCTGATAACTGGAAGGCCATCCCTTCAGACCTTCTTAAGGGCATCCCCCTTTCTATCAACCAGGTTTTGGCTCAAAAGGAAGCACCTCAGAGAAACCTTTCCTCCACTGGTCCAAGTACTGTCAGTCACTGTTTTTACCTCTGCATTATTGTTTTTCCTGGCAATTATTGTTACCAGAAATAACCATAGTTACTGTTTACTTTTCCATTTTCAATGCAATCTGTTAGGGCAAGAGCCCAGTCTGTCTCTGTAAGCTGGAGAGCTGGCATCAGCAGAGTCTGGAGCACAGAAGCCCCCAGTTCAGGGCTGTGATATGTAGAAAACACAAATGTCTCCTGCTGAGCCTCAAGTGAAACTAGCTGTCTGTAAGTACCTTGTAAACTTACTAACAAACTTTCCCCCGGGAACAGGAATCTGTAGACTACTGACCTCATTCCATCTTGGGAAGTAAATGAAATATATTTTTGATATTAAAACAACAATATATACATTCAGAGAAATAAGGACATTACATCAAGAATTATCCCATTATTCTTCCGGCTTAGATGAATCTGATTCATTAAGGAAATTTTACTCTACCACAGATACAGAGGACCACCTCCTAAACAACCCAGCAGGAAAAAATGCCAGCACACATGGATGTCATCAAAGCATCCATGCCCGGTGCAAATCCAGATCTCTTCCAGAACAGGGAATGAAACAATGTAGTTGGGAACTTCGGCATTTCATTATTGATAGAACCCACTCTAGAGAAAACCACGTTCTAATATCCTGGGTGAGAACCAAAGAAAGAGAAAAAAAAATAACCCACTCGAAAGAAAATATACACAATGGTTTGCCGGGACACAAAGGGGAACCTAAAAGTGCCAGGCAGGGCAGGAAATGTGGAGCTCTTCAGAATTTAAGAATTCCAAGACAGTGTCAGCAGACTCTTACTGCAAAGCATTAAATCAAGTGAAGGTGGACCCTGTGCACAGCATCCTGATAACAGGACAGCAGAATTCTAGTCTGGGAAGCCAACAAAGCAATCACAAGCATCATTAAATAAAAATTAGTGCAGATGGTGCCCAGTATGGGGTGGCTTCGGGGTGGAGCTGCGGACAGCACTTCCTGGAAACTGCCTTCAGCGGGACTCAGGAGGAAGCAGTTTTGAAGCTGGGGATACAAGGTGACCTGCAGGAGCCCTTATTTATCCGACCTTCGGGAGCTGGTGGCACCCTTTCTAACAGCCATCACCTGAATTACGCTACTTGTGTCTGGGATCTTAGGAGCTGGGGGGGTGGGGGTGGATGGAAAAGGGCCTGAGATAGACCCCTGAAAGACAGGTTCGAACACATTTCCGCGGGCTGGCTGCTACCCTCCTTTAACAAACTCCAAGGCTCCCAGGGCCCCTGTGTAAGAGGCTCCCGGGTGACCCGCCCCATCACCTCTTTATTCTCTAAAGGTAAGAGTGTGGGGACCTGCGGGGAGGGTGCACCCAGAGTCCCCTCACTAATGGAAGTGCCTCTAGGAGCACTTGGAAGAGGTGGCCGGGACTGCAGGGCTGGGCGGATCCAGGCTCCAAGCAGTCAAGGGAGGTGCACGGAGGCCTGGGGCCAGGAGGGGAGGGCAGCGGGTGGGCGGCGGGGTGGGCAGAGGGGAGGGCTGAGGGAGCTCAGAGGGGAGGGCAGAGGGGAGG
>NW_008334095.1:1400210-1400314 GCF_000622305.1 Nannospalax galili | reverse complement strand
GTGGGCTGAGGGAGTGCAGAGGGGAGGGCAGAGGAGTGGGCTGAGGGAGCGCAGAGGGGAGGGCTGAGGGGAACGCAGAGGGGAGGGCAGAGGGGAGGGCTGAG
>NW_008334095.1:1368442-1399440 GCF_000622305.1 Nannospalax galili | reverse complement strand
CGAGATGGCTTGCTCCATCGTGGACCAGAAGGTAAGGCGTCCGCGGCCGCCGCCCCGCGCGCCCCGACCCCCCACCGTCCCCGGCCGCCTGGCTTCGGCGCGCACCCCGGGCGCCCGGTGCTGCCCCGCGTCTTCCAGCCTCCTCGGCTCCGTCGGCCTCCTCTCCTCCTTTCCCATCACTCCTGTGACATTTCTAGGAATCTCGCACTTCTCCCCTCCCGCCCCCCCTTCTCCTCGCGGCTTTCCGGCTGCCCGGCAGTGGCCGTCCCGACTTTCCTCTGGACCCAGGACCAGCGCATTCCCGGCGCCAGAATCCCCTTTCCTGCACCGGAGTTCCCCTGGGACGGTTGGGCGCCTTTGCAGCACCGCTCCCTTTTCCTCCAGCCTCCCTTCCCGGCTCACGTGGATGCTGGGGAGTTCCTGGGGTGACCTGGTGACCAGAAATTTCTCACCTGTCAATCAGCTTTTAAGAAAGGGTGACCGAGCAGGCCAGCTGTGAAAACAAGTGAGCGGCGCACCACCCCCCAAGTCCCCGCTGGGTTTAGTAGCCCCTCCGCGTGATGGTAGAAAGAGATTTTTCCAGTAGTAAACCCTGAAATTTACAGCTTTCCTATTATTCATTTCCTGGGCACTCATGTTCGGAGACTGAAGTAATGAAGGTCTGGAGTTCTAGGAACACCCGGTGCTGGCTGTACTCTTTATTTTGAGGCTGTGGGACTCTGGACAGCGGCCACCAAAGGCAGGCTGGGGAAAGGGCCGTT
The DNA here is from genome assembly GCF_000622305.1 of Nannospalax galili. Taxonomy (NCBI): domain Eukaryota; kingdom Metazoa; phylum Chordata; class Mammalia; order Rodentia; family Spalacidae; genus Nannospalax; species Nannospalax galili. Next base: position 1,398,679 of record NW_008334095.1, on the reverse strand, counting down.
ATCCTGGGCTAAGCCACCCATGTATCACTGTTTGCAGAGCGGTTTTGAATTTAGATTCTCTCCCTAGCTGTCCAGAGGGGCGCTTCATAAAAAGACGCGGTAAGATAAAGGGCAAGGCTTAGTGCCAGTCTTTGGGGAGGAGTTAGCTAAAAGTGTTGAATTTCAACCCTGGAAGACACACTGTGTCCACCTTTTAATGAATAATCATGAAAGATTTCCATGAACTATTTGGAATAAAGTGTGCTAAACTTTGAGGGTTGTGATGGTGACCCTGAGCAGAAGGATACAGGGGAAAAGCCATGGATCAAGAAATCACTCGTCTAGGGAGTGAGAATTCTGAAGGTCAGATTCAGGTTAACAGTGTGTGTTTATTGAAGGGAGTGATACTTTCTATCAAGTGTAACTTAACTGTTGCAGCTTTCCTGTACAAGATCCAGTTTTTCTAATGCTGGTACTTACTGAATGCTGTCCAGTTCTTAACCTCAAGAATATGAGTGAATTGGGGCATTCTTGACTCTGACTACCTTACTTTAAAGGAGGTTTTATAGGCTTCAAGAAACTGTTAGGATGCAGATCAGTTAATTAAAAAGCAGTGCTCCAGAAGTATACACCCCACGTGTAATGAAATTTTCTAAAAAGCTCATGCAATTCCATAAAATTTAATAGTAAACTCAAAAGAGAATGATACCGTGTCAAAATATCCAAACCGGGCTGAATTAATATGGACAAACTTTGCTTTGACCTGCTTCACACACACATACACACACACAGATGACGTTTCAGATGGTTGACCCACATGAGTGGGTCAGAGAGTGAGTTCTGGTTGACTTGGGCTGCTACTTGGAGGGAGTGTGCTGTCAGTGCACAGGCTGAGAGGCAGTAAGTACCTGTGGGATGCAGCAGGCTGGAGGGCATTAGGATATGTAGGGCCAGTTCACTTATGAAAAACAGCCTTGAGATTATGATAACCCGCATTGCCAAAAGACACAGTAACCTTTCTCAAAAGAGGTATCATACCAAGCCTATCAGAAATCCACATTAGCGGTGTGGAGGATGTTTTAGAATGGCAAAAATGTCTTGGTGTAAAGAAAACTGGAGTTCAGTCATGAGCTGCTTAAAACCTGAGCCAAGACTTGGGGAGAGGTTGAGGGATGCTGGGAAAGGTAGGCGGTGGCCCCGGGAGCTTTATAAGGGGAATCCTTTCTTTATTGTGTTTATTCTGCAGCTCTTCTCCAAAGGAAAAGTTTGAAAAGTTTTCCTGGAACAGCTGGGATATACAGACCTCATTTTTAGCCTTTTTTTTTTTTTTTTTGACTGTTATTGCAAAGTGAGAGATTGGGACATATGAACTTTAGGCTTATGTATATCCAGAATACTGTAAGTAAAATATACCTGATAGGGGGTCTAGATGGCATTTTTTCTGTTATTCTAGTATCCATCCATCTAGATATCAATCATCTAGCACGTGCTATTCATCCTTTATCTATCTGTTGTGTATCCATCCATCATCTATCATCAATATATCTTCTATCATCTATTTTGGGATACATTATTAGCCCAGTAGAAACAAAGTTACGGGGGCTGAACATCCATCTCAGGGATCTGTGCTGCATGACAGCAGGGTTGACAGTCCACTGGGAGGTAAGGAAGTGGGAGGAGGTCCTTGCACATTTCCTTCAGTACCTTAGGAAGCCATCAGCTGTGAGGAAGGATGACACGAGAGAGGAAAGGGAAGAGGAGAGAGATAGACTGGGAGAGAGAGAAAGAGAGAAAGAACTGAAATAGGTATGAAACAGGGAAATGAGGATTTGAAATCATTCATAATTTGCCATGTATGCTTTGCAGCAGAAGTCTCTCTTGATTTTCAGTTTTTCCTGTCTATTCTTTCATCTAGCCTGCATATTCAAGCACCCACTAAACACTAACATGAATAGCTGAAATCCTTAAAAGTATTCCCTGACAGTTTGGTTGATTTCAGCACTATTTACGTGGCCTTGTCTGTGGGATGAGTACCTAAGGTGGACAGGTGCCTGAGGAACTTGGCTCAAAGTTATCATTGCTGTGTAGAAATTAAGGTATAGTTTCTCCTTAATAATATAGGTTTGGAACATAGCAGACATATGATTATATTTGAAAAAGTTAGACAGCAACCCCGCAGAAATGCTTTTTATATTTAGGTGTTGTGTTCTAATCATTTACCAAGTTACAAAACTGAATATTTTTTATCTTTTAGTTTAGTCCACTCTGAATCTCCATTGTATGCAAGAATTTATGAATAGATATTATTTACTCTTTTCTGGACATTGACCTAAGGTTTTACTTTATAGTATTTCCTTTATTTATAAATATGTATTTCCTTATGTTACAGGTACATAACATTGGAGATTAGTTGTATATGATGTGTTCTTTTAATTGGTATACTTGGTTACTATTTTCAGGAGGGTAAAATGACTATTGGCTTCACTGTGAAACCTTTTTACTTTCTCCTGTCAAAGAACGGTTGAATATATAGCATGTAGGATGAGAAAGAATTGTTTTGAGGCAAGGAACAGTCTTGGGAAGGATAACTTAGTTTGGTCTCATAACATTATTTTCCTATGTATGCATGCATGTACACACAGGTGCATACGTACACTGAAAAAAATAAACAGCATTGATCGAGCAATATATGATACAGTTATTTGACTGGCTGATCACTTTGAATTTTTATCTTATTAAAAAGACAACTAGTACTTTCTCTGGCTTTGAAATTGCTACATAGGCCAGGTTGGCCTTGACCTCACAGAGATCCACCTGCCTCTGCTTCCTGAGTACTGGGATTAAAGACATGTGACACCAGGCCTAGCTTTGCCCTGTATCATTTCTTTTTAAAAATATGTTATCTATTATTTTTATTTTATGTGTATGAGTGTATTGCCTGCATGTATGTGAGTGCACCCATATTGTGCAATGCATCAGAGGTCAGAGGAGGGCATTGGATTCCAGTGGAACTGGAGTTAAGGATGGTTTGTAGCCGCCATGCGGGAACTGAACCGTGGTCCTCTGCAAGAGCAGTCGGTGCTCTTAACCACTGAGTCATTTCTCCAGCCTCTAAAGAATGAGCTTTTATGTGGAAATAATGGAAGAAACAACAAGGTCAGTGCCTTGATTTGTCATTAGTATTATTTGCTTGTAACTGTTTCCTTAACAGTTGTTGTATCCTTTGACATTCTTATTGTTATCTTTACTCCACTTTTGTGTAGATGGAGTGAGCTGGGGGCGATTAGCTGCAGTATGAGTGTGTGTAAATGGCAGTCTCCTTTTACACTAGTGCTACTCTTTGGGTTCTGGGTATTTTTATTATAATTTTATTTTGGGCACATCTGATATATCTCCTGACTACTGATTTGATAGTACAATGTGGAGTTTTGCATTTTTAGGTGATTTAAAAATAATATTAATAACACAAATTGCAAATTTAATGTTTTTTTCAAATTGTACAGTGCAATAGAATAGATTTTTGGAGTTATATAGTATGCCTTCTACACAAGTATCCTGTACGTTTTGATGATCCCATATCCACAATTCTTGGGATCAGAAGTGTTCTGAACTTTGGGGATCAGGCAGCTTGGGACTTTGGATTCTTTTGAATTTTGTAATATTTGTATGTGCATAAAGAGAGATCTCTGGGAATAGATACAAGTTTAAACACATAACTTATTTGTACTTTACTATACTTTGTTGTATAAATTTATTTTGTCTCTCACTGGTCACATGAAGGCAGGTGTGGACATTTTCTTTTGTGGCACATATTGGTACTCAAAGAGCTTCAGTTGGGGATGTTTATATTAGGGATGCTGTGTGTGATGTTTATGTCTAATGTATACATATATAAAATGTATTAGCATGTGTTTTTTTAAGTATCTCTTAAGGGCTGGCAATCCATGTACAATTCCTGATGCTGAAGTGTTGTTTTGGATACTATATTGTGGGCTGAGAAATAGGGCTTGCTTCTACTCCTCCAGCTCAGATGCAGAGTGGCCTCTCAGCTTGGTTTCTCTCTCACTACAGAGATAGGCACACCTTTTCTGGAGGTGTTAACTCTGTCACAGCCTTTGAAACTCTTAAGTTAAAAACATTATGCCTTATAAACTTTATGGTGCGAAGAGTTGGGCAGTCTCTTCCATTCCATTCAAGATTGAGATAAATTTGAAAGAAGAAAATTATAGTGTGTGAGTGGTGATGATTGAGATTAGAAGGACTTTTACTAAAGTTTAAGACTTGCCCAGTGATATGGTATTTAATAGTGGTCCAGTCTCATCAAACTCCTGCCATAACTGTTAAGGGAGGCTGAAATTTTTATTTGGCCAGTTATTATTACTTTTCCCCCAAGATGATTACATTTAAGTATTCACCATTTCATGCTTGTTTTTTAAATGGCCTTATTAAATCATACAAAAAATTTGTTATGTCTAGATATGTATGGTTATAATTTTTCTAAGATTACCTTTGGGATTACTGTTGATCATGTAAAGCTTCTGGTATACACTGCTAGCCAAGCAAAATAAATGTATCATTTAAAAAAATTATCATTTTTATTTTTTCTGTGTATGAGTGTATTGTTAGGATGGATGTAAGTGCACCCATGTCATGCAATGCTGCAGAGGTCAGAAGAGGGCTCCGAAGTCCCCTGGAACTGGAGCTGCAGGTGGTTGTTAGTTGCTATGTGTGTACTGGGAATCGAACCTGGGTTCTCTGGAAGAGCAGCGAGTGCTCTTAACCCCTGAGCTATCTCTCCAGCCCCAGAAATGTATCATTAAAATTGCATCATTAATCTGCAGTATATCTTTAAGGTCCCAGTGACATCATCTTTTCTCTACCCTCTGTCACAGACAAATATTAGAAGTAGTTATGGCTTTGAAACAGCCTCTCAAATCTCATCTTTTCATAATTTCTTAAAGGCTAATCTATTTCCACTGCACAACCAAATAAAATCACACTTGCTGGTAAAAGTAAAGCACCCACAACAGGAAATTAGAACAATGATCATGGGAGCAGGGCTGGACTCAGACTGGAATAAAACCAGGGAAAATGCAGTCCTGCTGGAGTTGGTGACATGAGGTTCTCTTGCTTTTCTGTTTGTCGTTTGCTTTTATGTGTTGGGAATAACATTCACCTTGGTTAATGGGAAAGACGTGAGCCCAATCAGAAGTCAAAGAATAGGATTTTTTTAACATTTTATTTATTGTTTTTATTTACTTTGTGTGTATGAGTGTATTGCCTGCATGGAGGTAAGTGCACCTGTGTCGTGCGAAGCCTGTGGAGGTCAGAAGTGGGTGTCGGATCCCCTGAAACTGGAGTTATGGACAGTTGTTAGCTGCCACATGGATGCCAGGATTTGAACCTGGGTCTTCTGCAAGAACAGCTAGTGATCTTAACCACTGAGCTGTCTCTCCAGCCCAAAGTATAGGATGTTTCTAAAGGTAACACCCACCTTTTAATTCAGCAGCATTAGTCTGTAGAGGAGGTTTAAAAATGAGATGCCATCGTTTTGACCCTTTTGTTGCTGTTTCAGCAGGTTGGAACCACAGAAAACTAAGAGCACATTATCCTTCTTTCTCATGATAGAACTTAGAAGCAAAGATGGCATTTATTTGGCTCACATAGGGAAGATTACTTTTCATGTATTAAATCGTGTGAAAATTTCCCCAGAAATTCCTCTGATACTGTGAAACAAATATTTTTGTACCATTAAAAACCAGTAATGCTAGCAGCACTTGAAGTTCCTTGGCAGTAGAAAACCCACATTGTGCTGTTTCTTACTTCCCTTGTTTCACACAGAAGACAGATATCTAAATCTACAACATCTTCAATTATACGGTCACCCTGTAATTGTGGCATATCATGTAATTTGGATTGTTAGAAAGGTAAGATCTGATGTAAATTGCTGCACCTTCAGGAACAATCATGCCTGTCTGAAATTATGGTTTCCTGTATAGAAGTTTTCCCCCAAAGTTGCAAAGGGTTTTATTTGGCTTAAGCTAGACAGTTGATAGAACAGCTTAACAGTGTTGGCAAATATGCAGCTTAGATTTTAAAATATGCAATCATGCGGGAATTTTGTTCAACTTATTTTGGTGAAAAAGAAAAAAAAAAAAAAAAACTACCCGTCCTTGGTACATTGGCATCTGCTCTCACTAAAGCACTGATTGACGAGGAATTTGTTGAATTTGCTGCTTGTATTTAGGCACAATTTCAAGAATTTCCAAGTGTTTCTCTCCTTAATTGTCAGCAGCCACGTCTTCGTGTAGATCATAAAATGATGGAAAAGTATGAATGTGATCATGAAGATATTAGTGAAAAGGATGAATGTTCAGGACAAATTGCATGTTTGACAATGGAAGGCTTTGTAGATAAGTGTGTCATCTTATTAACAAAAGAAACATGTATTATTAGTTGAATCTTCTCTAACTTATTCTGGAAAAAATTGAAAGTTACCTACGTATCCCCCAGTGGTTCAGATAATTGGAAGGGCGGTATATATAGGAAACCTTCAATCTTGAGACCACTGAAGCTTGCTTCAGTGTACAACGTTATCTTAGAGTTTATTCTGATCGTTTTTCTACATCCAGTATCTCTACAGTTGCTTAGTTTATTGTGGAAAGGTCAAAGAGATTGTTTATTTGCAGTGATGAAAATATGAGTGTATCTTGGACTTTTTATCTTTTAGTTTCTTTGTTTGGTACCATATCAGCTCTGCTCAGGAATTGACATCCATATAGTTTCTTGAGAATGTATTGATGTGGTTTCTCATGGTGCTGAACTGGGGATGGGGAGTGGGAAGGGAGGAGTGAAGGGCAGTTTAAAAAGTAGCAATAGCCGGGCATGGTGGTACACGCCTTTAATTCCAGCATTTGGGAGGGAGAGGCAGGTGGATCTCTGTGACATTGAGGCCAGCCTGGCCTACATAATGAGTTCCAGGCCAGCTGGGGCTACAGGGACACCCTGTTTCAAAAAGACAAAAACTAAACAAGCAAAGAAAGTAGAAATGAGGAATCCATGATAAATATCAAAGACTTGAAAAATGGAACAGTAAATTAAAGAATTGCAAGTTCTTACTTCAGCAAATATTTTAGCCTCTGAGCAGGTGACTGCCAAGACCTAGTGGTTATTGCCATTTCAGAAGACATCTATAACTTCTTTGTGTGTGTTTTATTTGTAAGTGCGGGTGCATATGGACTACAATGTGTGTATGGAGGTCAGAGGACAGTGTCAGAGTCTACCCTCACCTTCTTAGTGGTTATTGCCATTTCAGAAGACATCTATAACTTCTTTGTGTGTGTTTTGTTTGTAAGTGCGGGTGCATGTGGACTACAATGTGTGTATGGAGGTCAGAGGACAATGTCAGAGTCTACCCTCACCTTCCGCCTTGTTTGAAACAAGGTCTCTTGTTCACCGTTGTGCACACCTGACTGACTGGTCCATGAGCTTCTGTGGTGTCTCCCCTGTCTTTCATCTCTTTACAGGAGCATTGGATGCTGAGACTGTAGATGTCCTCTAGTGCATCTGGCCTTATGTGGGTTCTGGGAATCTGAACTTTGGTCCTCTTGCTTGTACAACAAGCACCCCATTCTCTGAGCTCTCTCCCCTGCGCGGATATTTTGATATTGCACATGTGGTGCACACTTTGGCCTTCATTAGGATCATCCTAAATCAGTGGTTTTCTGTTGTTTGGAGTTTTGATTGCTTTGACTGTTTGAAATACCTTTGTGAGTTTCTTTCTAACCCTGCAGGGGTAGGTAATCCTACAAGATTCCCTTCCTTATCCAGCTTTATCAAGGTGTGATTGACATAAATTGTACATATTATGGTGCATAATGTGAAATTTCCATCTGCATATACATTATGAAATGATTTAATAAAGCTAATTAACATATCCATGGCCTCACATAGTTATCTTTTTTGTGATAAGAACATTTAAGATCCATCATAAGTAATTTTTAGGTGTTCCATAAGTAATGACTATAGTTTCCATGACAACTTACTCATCCCGCTTAATGGAAACTTCATTCTGTTTGATCAGTTATTTGCCCATTCCTGGCAACTTTGGCCCTGGCTGTGACTATTGTTCTACTTTGTGCTTCTGTGAATTCAGCTTTTAAAATTTCAACATACAGCTGAGCTCATACAGTGTTTATTTTCTGTGCCTGGCTCATTTCACTTAGCACCCCATACTCCAGCTCCATGCATATAGTTGCAAATTGGGATTCCCTTCCAAGACTGAATAGTCTGTGTGTGTGTGTGCGCGCGCATGTGTGCGCACCATGTGAGTGCTGGTACCCTTGGAGGCCAGAGGTCTTCCATATCCCTGGAGCTGGAGTTACAGGCAAGTGTGAGCCTCCTGATCTAGGTGCAGGGCGCTGAACTTGTTCCCTCTGTTAGAGCAGTAATTTCTCTTACCCACTGAGCCACCTCTCCAGTCCCTTATTTTGTCTTTTTATAATAGATGTTCTACCAGGCCTGAGGTGGTGTGGTCTAAGTTTGCAGTCCCCTGATGATGAAATATTATTTTTTTTACCCCTGTTGAAACTTTGTAGGTCTTCTTTTATCTGTCTTCTATTTTTTTAAAATTATTTGTTTTCTTGTGATTGAGTTCTGTTCCTTATATGTTTTGGATATAAACCCCTCAGGCTCTAAGTCTTCCTCATTTGAATAACTCATCAGACATTTATCTCGTACTGTTACAGAGTCAAGTGATCTGGCTCAATTTTCATTACCCTTTGGCTCTATTTTTCAGTGTTGCTCTTAAAAATATAGGAAGTACATAAGACCCGGCCACGTAAAAGCTCTGGAACCACAAGCTTCTGGAAGGAGGCCAGCCTGGCCTTCATGCTTGACTCCTCTCTTTGTAGTTGTCACTTAACTTTCCTTCTAAGCCTCAGGCTCCCTCCCCATAAACTGGGGACAGAATCTCTCAAAAGGCTATTAGTATTTGAAAGGTATGAAACGAAATGTGTAAAAAAAGCCCTTAGTGCTGAGTGAGAACTTGGTCAGGTCACATATTATTCCTGTCTTTAAAAACGTCTCGTTCTTTAACTTTAAAAACTTTATGTTTGCAGATTAGTTATAATCACAGTCTTTGGTTTATGATAGCCTTTTCCCATCCATCTATGGAAAACCCTTATCTTGTTTCATTATTTAAGTACTGATGGGATGTGGCAATGTCTGAGTTACCCCTTGACAATGGAAACTTGTGTCAGTAAGAAAAATCTAATCGCAGAAATAATAAATGGTTAAGACTCAAAAGAGCAACTTTAAAAATAAAGATCTAGGTTTGTTTTCTGTTTTCTTTTTTCTTAAACAGTGACATAAACCTGTCATGTTGGCACACAAGGTATAATCTCAGAACAGGCCTAAGGAAATGGAGGCAAGGGGGGTCAGAAGTTCAAGGTCATATTCAGCTATATTGGGCATTCTACCCTGGACTTGAGCCACTGCCAGAGAGAGAGAGAGAGAAGGAAGGAGTGAGGGAGGGAGGGAGGACAGTAGATCAGAAAGAATCTGAGTATAATGAGTCATATTTGATGTGTTGAAGACAAAACATATTTGTACATCAAATAAGATACCAATTTATGCCTGTGTGAAATAAATGTGCCTTTACATGAGATTGCTTTTTAAGTATTTTTTTCTAACTGATTCAAAGTTGGCTTTACACCAATATTTTTGGATTTAGATTTATTCAGCTACTTTTGTGTTGGTATAAATTTCAAACTTCCTTAAGAATTAAAATGTTTTAAATTAATCATTAAAAGAGGTTAATCCATTTGGTCAAAGTGTTTATATTTTCACGCTATTAGTGCTGGACATACCAACAAGTTAAAGCTGCTGCCTAAGTCGTTTAATCTTAGTCTTTATTAATGGCATAATAAATGGGGTGATCGTGAGCTGTCTGTTTCAAATGGATGACTGTGACCAGAGAGACCGGGTCCCCTTCTGGTGCTTGAGGTCAGTTCTGCAGAATTCAGTTGATTGAATTAGGTCACCTGCCACTGCTCATCTCAAACATTTATTGAACATACTGTTTCTCAATGTCTTCTATCAATTAAATTTGAGCTCCCCCTCTGTTAATCACCCAGATTACTGAGAATGGCTGGCTGGAGAGATGGCTCAGTGGTTAAGAGCTTTGCTGCCCTTGAAGAAGACTCAAATTCCATTCCCATCACTCACATCCAGCAGCTCAGAACCTCTTGTAACTCCATCTGCAGGAGGTCTGACCTCCGTGAGCATCTACCCGCACACACCAAGAATATATTCTAGAGGAGACAAACATGTTCAAATTCATGTAGGCATACACATGTGCACACACACATACACACAAATTAAAAATAAAATCTTTGGGTTGGAGAGCTGGATCTGCAGTTAAGAGAGCTTGCTTCCTTCTCTTGCAGAGGAACTGAGTTCTGTTCCTAACACTCATTTCTGGATCCAACACCTCTTCTGGCATCGGTGGGTACCTGCACACGTGGCATTATTCTCACACAGACACGTAAACGAAAATAAAATATCTGTAAGAAAGAGAATGTTGATAGGCTAAGGTGCTTGAGGGGTTCTTAGGTTGGAGTAGAGAGTTCCCTATAATCACTAAAAGTGGCTGTATCCTTCTCAGAGCTGTGGATGTCATCTCCTCAGTTTAAAGAGGGCCACCTATCAAGGCTCTGAAACATTGGGCATAGAGGCTAGGAGGACTTCAGAGATAGCTAACAGTGATTTCTTTACCACAGGAAACAGATTATTGGGGTAGGACAGGAGACATCAGCTCAGGGACAGAAGTCTGTCTATTCTCATCAATCTTTATTTTCTGTGCTGAAAACATGATCACTTTGGTACTTAGCACCCTGAAAAGGTTTGGTCTGAATTCCTGCTGTAGAAAGCTCAGCTAAGAACATGTATGGGAAAAAGAACTCTAATTCTTTAGAGGTGATTCAGTTTACTCTGATCTTCAGCATAGTAAAACCAGAGATCAAAACCCCTTGACCGTGATCAGTGGTCTGAGGGTAACTATTGCCCAAAGCAGGAAGTAGGTAGTATCCTTTAGGCTTTAACGACATTTTTAGTTTGTGTGTGTATGTGTTCATGTGTAAGTAGGTGCACGTGTGTGTGGTGTCTGGGTGGACATGCATATATGTTCACAGGCCAGAAGGCAACCTCTGATATCATGCCTTAGGTGCTGTCCATCTTGGAAGTTTTAGATTTATTTATTTATTTTGTGTGTGTTTGGGATGTTGGTGTGTGACGTAGCACTTGAGAAGGTCAGAGAACAACTCAGGCGAGTTGACTCTCTTCAGCAGTGTGGATGCTGAGGATTCAACTCAGGTTGTGAGACTCGGCAGTAAGTGCCATTAACCACTGAACCATCTTGCTGGCCTGTACCTTGTTTTTTTTGTGGCAAGGTCTCTCACTGGGTCCTGGGGCTCTCTGATTAGGATAAGCTGGCTGGTCAGTGAGGTCTAGGCATCTACCTGCCTCCGTGTCCCTACCAGTGGGATCACAAGCACATCTGTTACACCTGGCTTTTTTATGTAGATTCTGGAGCACTGAAATCAGGTCCTTATGCTTTACAGACTGAGCTATACGTCAGCCCCATCCATGAGGCTTTGGTGGTGACTTTAAAGCAGTGGTGGTTAATAGATCTGAGCTCACTGCAGTTGGTAAAGTTGAGCTGTTAGTGGGACTTTGGTAACAGTAGCACTTGAGAGCAGAAAAAGAAAGAGCCAGTACTAAGTACCTCAGGAGCAGCGTGGGCTGGGGGAGATCTTAGAGGTGCCCCTTTGTAATTGTCTGAGTGTCACATGTGACGCTTCGAGGAACAACTCCATGGTGGCCTGCCTGAGAGGGTTTGAGGAAGAGCTCGTCCCTGGAGCATTGGGTCATAGTTGACTAAGTTCCAGGGCCTCCTCTGGAAAATTCCACCCAGTGGCAGAGGACCTTGAGCTGACTGTTTCTCTCATGGTCCAGTGGCCAGCAGAGGGGAGACTCCAGGGACAAGACCTTTCTGCCATTCTGTCTGTGCCAGTCGGGACCTCAGCTTCTTGGGTTACTGTCTCTGATTCTCAGAGCAGCTCTAGTCTTTTTTAGCAGTTAGGAAACAAATAAGCCAGAGAACTTAAATCATTTACCCTGAATCTCAGAGCTCCTAAGTACAGCTTGCCCCTCTTCACCCCCGGTGTCTCACTCACTGACTGGAGTGAACACAGATTTGTGAAGAGGGTGTGGAATTGCCAGGTGGTTGGGGCTGTGCTAAACATTCCATTATATTGGCTGAAATGCACCTGAAAATACTACAGCTTTGGTACTTAGTACAGTGCTGTGTGTAGGTTAGTTCAGACTATTTTGTAGTCCAGAAGGCTTCTCGCATCTGGAGTTCACGTTGGCACGGTTAGTGGTCACCTAGAATCCTAATGACTTTGGAGGCAAACCCTAAAGGAGTCTAAGACACCCCACCCTGTTGACACTGTTATTGGATGTAAGGAGAATTAGAACTGGGCTGTCCTTGTGGTATTGTTAGTGCTTTAGGGAAATATGATTGTGTGTTTCAGAGAGTCTCTTTAACCTTGAGGTGTCCTAAGGTTTATAATGCATTTAATTGTTAATAGTTTTTAAGTAACAAATATCTGTATAGTAGACTTGATTTGGAACATGCTGTCATTATATCCAGATAAGAGAACACAAAATTGTGAGGCTAAGTAATCCTCATCCATCTTTAAAGTGTAAGATGCCACTGTCTGAAGACGTTAATTATTTTGTGTGGTATAATTAAGTTGTTGGTTCAAAACGCTTCTTTCCAATGAGACGTGGATCCAGGAGTGTTTTGGAAGATTGGGGTTAGGCTGTATATTGATTGTGACTACGAAGTGCTGGAGGAAGGAGCATCCGAGGTGCTGGTATGAATTGATGAAATGAATCATTCTTGAATGGTCACTGATTCTGCGTAGATTCTAAGAAAATACTGAAGGGTCCTTCAGGAAAGTGCCTCTTAGAGTTGCTTTTGTTTGAGAAGTAGTTGTATTTGAGTTGCCCATTTGCTAAGGATCATGCTTTGCAAATGTTTGTTCTTTTTATAAATTTTTGTTTGCTTGTTTTTTGTCAAGGGTGAATGAACACACCCTAGGTGGACTTAATCCCATTTTCCTGTAACCAGTGACAAGCCAGGTGGAGGTTTTTCTTGGACTTCACTTGTGCTCATCAATCTCAATCGTGATTCTTCTTCCGTTCCTTTGAATTCTGTACGGGGCTCTAAGGTCAGTACTCCTGGAGCCTCATTGTACTATCCTCAGGCTTTACAAAAATAAAGTGTAGGTGTGTTGTAGGTAGACATGATTGGATCCAAGAAATAGCCAGAATTTAACTCAATTCAGCTGTAAATCCTCCTGCCTTGAGTGACTCCTGCACAGCATATAATGAAGCAGGTTGGGCAGGTGGCTAACACATTGCTTCTTTTGGATGTATTTGGAACTTTTTTTTATTATAAAGATTTATTTTATATTTTAATCATGTGCATATGCATGTTACTGGGTATCGATATGTTTACATGTATACGGGTGCCCGTAGAAGCCAGAGACACTGGATGCCCCTGGAGCTGGAGTACAGGTGGTTGTGAGCCGCTTGATATGGGTGTTGGGAACCAAACTTGGGCCTCCTGAAAGAGCAGCAGGCACTCTAAACTGCTGCAACGTCTCTCCAGCCTGTATTTAGAACTTTTAAATTTTCAGCACAATGGACAAATTTCCTGGAGAATTTTCTTTTGTCATAACTCATTGTTGCTAATCAGAAGGCCGCAGGACTGTCCAGCTGACCTAAGCTTTGAATTTCCTACATGCTTACCTTGTCAGGGACTACTTGTAAGGTTATCCAGAGATAACTTTAACTAGTAGCACACAGTGTACTCCCATTGCTCAGACAGTTGTAAGGAGGATCACTCACGCCTAGCTTTCTTTACCAAATTGCAAGTGTTGAGAAATAATTGATTGTCTTCAGAGTAGCCTCTGTCAGGAAGGCTGTATGCCTTTCTCTTGACAGATGTTTATTTCATCTGTGTTGTAGATCTTGGGATATTGATACACTTCTAGTAGCTTGTCTAAATTTTTGTAGAATAAAAGATCTGATCTTCCATAATCTTTTCTGTAATTGAATTCTTTGGAAGAATAGGGAACACAAGGGGTAACCCAGTGAGGTTGGACTGATAGAGCCAAAAGACTGACTGTGTGCCCTCCTTGTCCACAGTGGCTTCTGTGTATTCCATTGTCTATCTTTTAAATAGTATGTTTGCTATTTAAAAACTGGTATTTCAAGTTAAAGACACAAATAATATCAGGAGGTGGAGAGATGGCTCAGTAGTTAAGGGCATGTACTGCCCTTTCAGTGGACCTGAGTTCAGCTCCTGGCACGCACATCAAGAGGCTCACAGCCCCCTGTAACTCCAGCTCCACAGGATCCAAAGCTCCTGGCCCCTGCAGGCATCAGTACCCACATGCAGAGGCACACATACACATATGATTAAAAATACAATAAATCTTTTAAAAAACCTCCCATAAGATCAGAAAGCAAAGCTTTACTCAGGTCATGCAGTTTTGGCCCCAAGTCCTTTTACACTTAAAGGCACAATTTACACTATTTATTTATTGAAAGTCATCAAATTTTACATATGAAGGGTTTAATATTATACATAACAAAAGTACTATTTTGTAGAACTAAAACATTTTGTAGAGCTAAAACTAAGCTAAAACAAAATAACGTACTACAAGCTTTGCTTATTTGGTTAGAATGTTGTCTGAGACCAAAAGTTTCTGTCTCACTCCATTTAGAATTCACATCATAGACTACTTGATATTCGTAGTCTGTGTACTCATAGCTTCAGTATCATTGGTGTCCTATAGTTTTAACTGTAAGGGCAGGGTTATTAATTTCATCTATTATGTAAAGGATTTGAATAGATGGTAGGGCAATTAGAATTAGGATAACGGCTGGTAGAATAGTTCAGATTGTTTCTACTTCTTGGCTAAAGTTTCCAACTCATTGCTATAAACTGAAATACTGCAATAGAAACGAACATTTTTGTGCCAAATAGCAAATAATTTTGCTTGTTCTGGTAGTTCTGTGTTCTCTAATGGTTGAAGTAGGTCATAGAAGTGCCTTGCCCCGCAGTTTCTGCACCACTGGCAGCTCCCAGACACAGGACTCTCTTCTGGTTATCACTTGTTTGTTATTAATTAGTCTCTCCCCTGGATACACAAAACACGGTTAGTAAGAGAGAGAGACTGTCAGAAATGCGTCTGATTATCCTGAAAGCCTGTTTTTTCTTTGAAGGAGCGAGTAAGTTGGATAGATAGAATTTTGGGAATTGCATTGTCTCAGAATAATCGGTTGTGGATCATACGTTCCAGATGTTCATAGTTATAACCTGGATAAAGAGAATACATGATGTACGCCTGTTGAGTTACACTCCGTTTCTGTTGACAAATGTACAGTTGAAGTAAGATGAAGAAGAACAGGTTTGGAAGTCATACCATCCTTGTGGCTCTTGAAAAAAATGCCAGTGGTCTGAGGCCATTTGAAAATGGAACTTGATTTTGCACAATCAATTCTATTTAGAATATTCCCCACATGGAAAATGATAATTCTTTTGATTCAATTAAAATTATTTTTATTTTATTTTGGAAAATTATTGCTGTGTGTGCTCAGTGGAATAGCCTGTAAAGCTGTCTGCACCCCAATCCCTGGAGCCTGTGAGTGCTCCCTTTCTTTTATGACAAGAGGGGACTTGTAGATGTGATTAGAATTTTGAGAAAAGCAATTATCCTGGATATTCTGGCGAACCTCGCCAATTGCAGGAGTCCATCAGATTTAACAGTCTTCCCTTCTGGATGAGTCTGGGCTGTGAGAGCAAGCCATGTGAACACTTCAAGGGCCTGGATTCCCTGTTGCTGACCTTGAAGGAAGGTGGAAGAGATGGGCCAGGAGCCAAGGAATGCGGGAGTCATTTTAAATGGAAAATAGAAGTTGGAGCCATAGGAGTGGGAGGCGTGAAGTAGTCACCGGAGATTGAGAAAGGGGAAATGGGCCAAAGAATACAATCCAAACTAGACACTGAAGAAACGGGTTTTCTCCTCTGGCCTCTCCTGAGGAAGTGGACCCTGACCGTAGCCTAGGGAACCTGTTTTTGGTCTTTTGGTCTCTAGGAGTATAAAAGAAGCTACTAAGTTTGTGGTAGTTGGTTACAGCTACAGTGGGGCTGAATAGGGCAGATTAGTGCATAGAATGTGAGAACTTTAGGCCGGGTGAGTCACACCACTCAACTAAGCACAGCTAACACTTTGGCAAGTAGCTTACTAACTTTTTCTATAAAAAATAATGCTCATTATAATTTGCTATGCTCTTCATACTTTCTGTGCTGGTTTTTAAATAGAAAATGTTCAGTATCCTTATGACCAGATTTACTATGGGGGTTTCATAAAGTTATTAAGAATAGGCTCAGATGTTCTAATACAATTACTTAAAAAAAAACTGAAAGATTTTAACAATCACATTTAAATGCCTCTAAAGAATTAAAGTATTCTACGCCAGGCATGGTGGCGCATGCCTTTAATCCCAGTCCTTGGAAGGCAGAAGCAGGCAGATCTCTGCATGATTGAGACCAGCCTGGTCCATATAGTGACTTCCAGGCCAGGCTGAGTCTAGGGGGACCCCGTTGAAAAAAAAAAGAATTTAAAGTCTTTTTACTAAATTATTTAAATGTTTTAAAATTAAATATGATGGTTTACCTTTAAATGCTTCAGTAATGCTTGAGTGTTATGTCTGCATGTAGGTAAGTGCACCTGTGTTGTGCAATGCCCGTGGAGGTCAGAAGAGGCTGTCAGATCCCCTAGGACTGGAGCTGCCGTGTGAGTGCTGGGATTTGAACTCAGGTCTTCTTCAAGAACAGCCAGAACCAGTGTTCTTAACTGCTGAGTCATCTCTCCAGCCCCAAAATCTTTTTTTTTCCTTAAATACAGGGTCTCTCTGTGGCCCCAGCTTGCCTGGGATTCTCTATGTAGATCAGGGTGGCTTACAGATCTCTACCTGACTCTGCCTCCTGAGTGCTGGGATTAAGCTGGCTCTGTGTCTAAAATATTCTTTAACTGATGAAATGATTGTGTGGTTCCTCACACAGTTAAACTTCATGGAATACCGAGACCTCATATTATTCCTCTTAGAGCTCAGAGATATTCAGTATGCCATTAATTGATTGTTGGTAGTTTTACAAATCTTTGTCTAACAATTTAGTCACATCTTACAAGATTCTACTTTTGGAAATTTATGGTTCTGTTTTTGTTTGTGACTTCCTTTAAAATGTCCTTACGCACGTGTGGTGACATATCTTTCCACTTGCACATGTAACGTCTTCATTGAACTTCTTTGAGTTTTGTCTGTTACTATCCTTAATGTTCAGGAGTAGTTATAGCTTTTAGTTCGGAGGTAGAATGATTCTTTGCATGTCTCAGTTTGACAAGCACAGCGTGAAGGTGTTTGTTTCTGTGCTCAAAAAAAAAAAGAAATCAAGTGATGAGTAGTAAGAGCTAAATACGTCGAACAGCCCACTCTGACTGCTGTGTAGACAGCAAGAAACAGGCCGGCAAATTTACAGCGGACTCACATGGGCTAATAATAAAGTGCATGCTTACACGCTCAGTTTCCCTGTTTTACTTTTATGAAAACAGGTTTGATATTTTCTCTTTGTATTACAATTCTTTTTTGATCTTTAAAAGAAAAGCAGTTTGAAAAACATACATTCCTATAAATATTCAAGAAATTCCAGAAAACAATGGCTCAAGCATAAGGTTTCATCCTATTTTATTTCTCTCCTCCCTCCCTCCCTCCCTCCCTCCCTCCCTCCTTTTGCGCCAGGGTCTTGCTATGTAGCTCTTGCTGGTATGGACTCACAGAGATCCTCCTGCCTCTACCTCCTGAGTACTAGGATAAAGATTAAAGGCACTGCCGCCACTCTAAGTCCTATTTTATTTTTATTCAGTTTGCTTTAGTCTATAGTATTTTTTAGAAACATGAAGCACAAACCTGAAGTTTTTTCAGAGGCATGAGTATAAATATTATCTTTGACATGTCCATCTTTCCCCTGAAACAGTTGCCTGGCTTATTAAATACTGTAGAACTGCCTTTGATAATTTGAAATGTGTTTTGATTTGGAGCACTTTGGTTTATACCCAAAGGCTCAGGGTCTTTGTTGAGTAACTTACATGTGACGGCTAAATCACAAGCCGGCAAAGAACTATAGGAGCCAGGATCTCTGCCTGGTCTGGATGTCCAGAGCTGTGCCAAGCAGAGGTGTGTGTGTGTGTGTGTGTGTGTGTGTGTGTGTGTGTATGTGTGTGTGTGTAGGGAGCTTTGAGAAGCACTCAAGGAAAATGTGGGTGTTTCCCCAGGAAGTAAACAACAAACAACACACCCTGGGTCTGAGTCTTCTCTGAGGAACTGTGCTTCTCTCCTCCAACTGGCCATGGATTCAAAGCAGTGCAAAGACTTCCTTCCTGAACGCATTCTATGGTAGGGCCTCAATAAATATTTGTTGAATTGAATGGAGTCCTTGGAACAGAAGGAGTCCTTGGTGGTTGTTGGTGGACCCCTATTGAAACTATGAAAGACACTTCAGTGTTTCACTTGTCAAGTCTCAGCCTGATTTTAAATAATAAAAGCTATGACACATAAAACATAGTGGTAGTAGAGACTGGGATACAGAGGAAGGAACGGGTTTGGGACGAAGAAAGCCTCAGGTAATAACACAAGCTGGAGCAGGGTTTGCTGGAAGGGCTCTTTGCTGGGTTTGGCTTCCCATTTACCTGTGAATTTGAGAAGGCTGATGGGCTGTCGGAGAGCAGTGAGGACTGGGCTCCAGGGAGGAGCCTTCAAAATAGTCAGCAGTCCCAATTTTGGCAGCTTTGGTGAATTAGTAGGATTAGAAACATGTAACTTGTCTTTACTGTCAGTTACACTTTTTTATTTTTGAAAACAACTTAGAAATTATTGTTTATTTTTGAGAATTTTATACACGAGTATTGTGTTTGCATTATTTCCATCCCCCCAACTCCTTCCATGCCCCCCACTACTACCCAATTACTTGTCTCTTAAAATTACTATTACATATGCACGTATATATTACAGATCTATTTAAAGCACCAAGTCCATTTAGTAGCGCTCCTGTGCACCTGTGTTTAGGGCTGCCCACTTGGGGTTAGATAATCTCTCAGGGAGCTCGTCCCTGGAGAAAACTGTTCTCCCTTCCTCAGCATCCACCGATTGCCTGCAGCTCTTCATCTTGAGGTGGGACTCCACGACACTTCCCTCATCCACTGTGGCATAGCAACTAGTTTTGTCATCACGCAGATCTCCTTAGGCCACCGCACTACTGAGATTGGAGATTGTTCCTGCAGCAGCTTCCCAGTCTGGTCTCGAAGGTATTAACTGGCAGCCAGTGTCATGTCCCTCTGGCTCTTACATCCTTTCTTCATCCTCCTCCTTCAAGTTCCCTGAGCCTCTGGTGTAGAGGCTGCATTGTAGAGGTGCCATTGAGGGCATTTCTTGTTACATTAGATTTCAGCTTTTTACATGATTTAAAATTATTCTTTAAAAATCATTTTAATTTATACCTTCTATACTTATGGTATTGCAGGTGAAACATTCTATATGTGTGTTTAAATCCTTTTTTTTTCCTGTGTCTCTTATTTTCTAAGATAATCTTTTTCTAATCCCTTCTCTGTTCATTGATTTTTTTAGCTCTAGTTGTCTTAGATTTTATGCCCTGCTGTTTTATCTTTTCTCTTGTCATAATTTACTTTCTCATGCAGCTTGGAGCGCCTCAGGACTCTGGAGTTGACCTCTGGAGGTCTCACAAACAGAGGCTGTATGGAAATCATGTTTGATTTTCCTGAACCCTGTTTCTTGCTCACATAACATCCGGTTCTTGAATGAGGAATCTGTGCTCTCTCAAATACTCAATCAGTGCATTTTGGGCACACAGCCGCATGCTGTGAGCCTGAGGTGAAGGTGCGTCCCACAGTCCTTCCAGAGTGCTCCTGCTTTCATCTGTTACAGGAAGTTCACTTTCTTTTCCAGGCAGGGTTTTTGGAGAACTGAGAAGTTAAGAACAAGCACTAACCCAACTTGGATTTTCGTAAGGGAATCTGTTTTTTCCACTGGCAAATGGTTATATTAAGATCAGCAAGTGGGACTTTTATGTAGACAATATAAAAGAAGATCTTAGCTGGGCGTGGTGGCGCACGCCTTTAATCCCAGCACTCAGGAGGCAGAGTTCAAGGCCAGCCTGGTCTACATAGTGAGTTCCAGGACAGCTGGGGCTACAAGGAGACGCCAAAAAAAAAAAAAAAAAAAAAAAAAAAAAAAAAAAAAAATGAAAAAAAGAAAAAAGATCTTTTGACAGACAAAAAAGATTCATCACATTCTTCTGACTTTTGACTGCAGTTTCTCTGTCTCTGTTTTGGGGTTCAGGGATTTGTAAGATCAGAATTGAGGGGCTAGTCAGAATGTAGAAACAAGGCCATGTTGAATCACACCTGGCCATGCAGTGTGAACTTTTAAGCTTCTTTGGAAGTTGGTATCTGATTTTCCTGAGAGTACGTTCTTTCATCTCGGGGAGGGTGGTCTGTCTCACTTCCTGTTAAACAGTGTACACCTCAAAATCAGCCCAGGAAGTGCGATTGCTTACCTTCAGATCCAGACTTCAGTTAAATGACTTTAGAAAACATGACTCTGTTTTCTACTAATAATTGATTTATTGTCTTTTTGTCTAAACTAACTTCTAACTGGAAATCTACATCTGGGTATTGATTTTACACTCTGCTTGGAGCAGTCTGAAGCTAGAAGCCATTATTGTGCTACATCTTTTAACTAGAAATAACAGCATTATGCTGCCAAGTTTTATTAATCGCACCAGTGGTCTTTGAGTTCATGGCTAAGGATGAATTGGGAATCATGCCGTTTGAATTTGGTGTATAGCTCCTACTTTTGAGAAAAGCCTTTTTTCCTTTTTCCTAGTAAGTTGATTTATATATTAAATTGGGATCGAAGTAATGAAATATTTCAAGTTTATTTAGAAATGTATCTAAATTTCGTGTCAAAAATAATGGATTTTGAACTAATGCATTTCCCTCTGTCATACCTTCTAAGTGTTGTTTATCTCTCCTCTCACTCCTCCTCTATCCAAGGGGATAAAGGGGAAGAAGGAGCTCAAGGGAGAGGGACGGTAGGAGACAGGACTTATCAAAGGGAGAAGGGGAAGGGGGTGTCTCCCGATTGGCTGGTTCCTCCAACCATGGGATGGAAGCCAGGAGCCGCAGGTAGAGTGTGTGATAAGGCGTGCTGTGAGTCGCTGCCGCGCGAGGCTAGGCACTGAGTACTTGTTCCTTTGTAAGTTAATAAATACACATAAAATATATTATATGGTTTGATCATGCAGGAGACCCAGAGAGAATTTGGGCCACAGGGGGGTACTTTAACCGGGGAAGTAGGGAGGGTTGTACATTGGTAGTGAAAGCAGAGATAAATAATGCTTAGATGGTATGAAAACCAGAGGGAAATGTATTAGTTCAAAGTCCTACTGAAAACTGTACATCTAATAAATATATGAGTGCATGTGTATAGCGGAAGGCTGTATAACAACAAACAGGAGAAACCTCCCTTTGATTTGTTGGTCAGGGTGGTCCAAGAGACTCCTAAAATAACACAGTCCGTTGCCACAGTCCTGATTACCTCCCAGAACTTGAAGGTAAGCACCTATTGCTGGAGGCAGGACACACTTTGGACACAGGACTTGGAGCAATGGAGCTGGAACTGACCTGGAAGCCTCATCCCTGAAGACCAGCTCTCATGGTATCAGAGGACATTATATAAGCTGCTAAGGGAGAAAATCAATCAGTGGTCCTACCCAGCTGTAAAGCCTAAAAAATAATAATGACTGGCCCAGCAAACTACTGCTGCTGGTGCAGTCCTAGACCTTTTATCTTGAGGGTAATTAATAGCTGTCTAATCGGAATCAAGGCCCACTCAATGGGAGGGAACTCATGTGCAGTAATGTAAACATAGCCACATACACGTGGATGGAGAAGTCATAGATTCTAGAGAAAAACCTACTTTTGTTGCATCCCCAGACCAATGTTAATTTCTTACTTTATTCTAAACATGCATCCTCATATTTACAGACAAGAGTACCTTTCACCCCTCATCAAAGAAGCTTCTTCTTGCAACAGATGGAGACTATTACAGAGTTCCAGAACTGGTCAAATGTAGAGAGTAAGTGTCTGTGAGATGCTTAACTCTACATGACACATCGTCAGTGCAGTCTCTACACATATGATGAAGGCATCTCTCACCTCTCACCAGAGAAGTTTCCTTATGCAGCAGATGGTGATTAACACAGAAACCCACAATTGGTCAGTGTGCGGAGAAGACGAGGCTGCAGAGTGCTTACCCTGAATAGGACACCGATTTCAAATCTCTGCCTCCTGAGGCTCAGGGGTCAGGAAGAAGAAGATAAAAAGATCCATAGGTGGTGGATGACCACAGGAAACAGAGTCTTCCAGACAGCTGGTCAGTTGCTCATATGAACTCTCAGCAATGGTGACAGCTTGCACAGGCCCTGTGCAAGCTCAAACCAGACAAAATCCCAGCAGAGACATGGGGAAGGAGGGAGGTGAAAAATCCCATCCCAACCTAAGGAACTTTTGGCAGTTGATAGCCTCAGAGATGGGGAAAGACCGTGTCTAACAGGCATGAGAGTCTTGGTGGGCCCGGAGGATTGACCCACACTGAAGGACTTTAGGGGACACAAATCAGACTCTATAGGCCATATTGCATATATGAGAGTGCCTTCAATTGGGTGGGGGGGATAGTTGAGGAAACGCAGATATGGGAGGGGTGTCAATACTGTCAAAGCATATTGTATGAAAATCGTGAACATTCAATAAAAATATCATTGGCTACTAAAAAATAGTGGATTTATTTGGTGTCAACTGTGTTTTGTTGATGTGTATTTTATTGATTTTCAGTGAACTGTCAATTGAATTTAAGTTAGCAAGTGCTAACTTTGACAAATAGTTTAATCTTTGCAGCATGAATATGAGAACTTACAGTTTAAAACATTTCAATGTTATTAATCAATTAACTTCAGACACTCCAGTGATCAAGATATTGTGACTCACACACTTTTGCCGCCCCGCAGAGGAATTATCATCCTTCTGTACTCTAGATAGCACCCAGAGAGTAGTCTTTACTATTGATTCTTTGAAATTTATCACAGTACCTTTTTGTTTATAAGAAACTATTGAAAATTGTCTGCACTAACATCAAAGGCTGAAGCAGCTTGTATCTGTGGGCACAACTGATAAAATAATTTAGATGGGACTGAAGCCAATTTTGTCAAATTCTCAGCCAGCTCAATTAAAAACAAAACCAACCTGAGCCGCAGTACCAGGGGCTCCTGTTTTGATGAGCATCAGTAACCTTGTTTCAGGAAGAAAATCACAGGCTGAGCTGATGGTGACTTTGTGTTGTTGGAATTCTGATGATCACATGAAGTGGCAAAATGTGATAGAAGTTACATTTTTATCAAAACCCTCATATTTGAACAACATGGGGTTTGTTAAGCATTTTTGTAACACCTTTGCCTCAGGCACATGTAGACAATGAAGAACAAAAAAAGTCCTGACCGCCCGGAGGGGTTAACGCATACCTCATGTATTTTCAGTCTTTTTAAGAAGCGGATTCTAGTTTCTTTACTCCCTCACACCTAGATGGTTATTGCATTTAATGATCGCTATAAACGCTACACAAGTTCTTTTGACTTAATGTGCAAACTTATGTATAAATGTGATGCTGTTTCTTCCTAAGCAAAAAGCTGTGTACATCACTGATTTCAGAAAGACTAATAATAACAACAAAAACTGTTTTCAAATTTGGGAAATTGAGAAGTGATTTGTCGTGTCAGGTTATATTAACTTTAGTTTTAAACTTGCTCTAAATTTAAAGAAATAACATATTTCATGTTTTCTTGTATTCTTTAAGAAGCAGATAACCGAACAGCTATTACTTTGAGCAAAGATGTACAGGACTACGTAAGAAAATGGTGCTGTTTCTTGATTATTAGCATCCCAGTTTTTGTTTTAGCAAAGCATACTGAGGACAACTGGGTAAGAGAACTTGCCAAACAATTTAAAAGAGACCCCTGGGAACATGCTTGTATGATTCTATGGCAGTGGTGTCAGCATACACAAGTCCCATGCAACTCAGGCAGACAAAATCCCAGCACAGAACTGGGGAAATGAACAGCAGACCCCAATCTTACCTGAGGAGACATAGGCAGCTGATTACTGCTGGGTGAGGAAGAGCTGATCTTCCTAAAACAAGGGACTGTAGACAGGCTGACTAGACTTATTGGATGGACTTGCACAGGGGAACGGCTGGGGACACTGACAAGAGTGGGCCTGAACAGGGATGATAGAGTATATAGGCTCCAGTGGGGGGGAGCTATGGGAGGGTGTTGGTGGTGAACGGGAGTATGAAGATGATTAAGATCATTTGAGATGTTCTGTATGAAATACACAAAAAATTCAGTAGAAAATTAGAATATCGAAAAAGAGACCCACATGTTTTAAAGTAGTTTATCAGTCTGAAATGATAAGCTACAAGCAACCCCCATATTTTAAAATATCAGCCCGAGATGATGCAGCGTATATGACCAGCTTACGTTCTGTTGTTTTCACATTTAAGTTAATTTACTCTAGAAAGGGAAATGTCCTTAGTTTTCTGTTTTTGCATGAAAAGCCTTATACATTGATCTTTATGCATCAGAAGTTTAGATAGTAAAGACTCTCTTTTTAAATTTACACATCCTAATTTCTTCACTGAAAAGCTGCTTTCCTTGGATGATTTAACAGGCTTCGGGTACAGTTCGATTTGGCTTGATAGCTTTCTGTCACTATTATGTACCAAAAAATTATTTGAATTTACAAGAATTGTGAGATCATAGTTAAGAAGGCAGTTTCTGCCAAGAAAATCTTTCAAACATGCTTCTTCAATTCCTAATCACATCTGAGAAAATCAAATCGTCAATTGCCGGGTACTTAGCACCTTACCTACTTTCTGCTTGGTTTTTCCTAATCTTCTAAAAATTCTGAGTTTGGAATTAGTCTCATTTTACAAATTAGGGAACTGTGACCTAAAGGATTACTAATAGTGCTGCGTAGTGAGTAGACAACAAAGGTCTAATTGCTCTAAGATACCTGCTTTCCCACCGCATCACATCACTGCTCCACACCTGAAATCAGCCTGCAGGATGAAGTGTGACTTTGCCATCTGGAGAACCCCCCACTTTCAAAGAACAGCATCTGCCCGTGGCTTTCAAGTCACCTTAGAAAGAAAGAGCTCTGAACCACGGCTTCTTGGCCAACATACGCCCTCTCCGTTTTCGCTCTAAGCATGTTCCTTTTTAATTGTTTCCTTAAAAATACCAGTTTGAAATACATAATGTTCTATAAACATCCCTACATGGTGAGTTTGTACTATAAAGTTAATTGTTCTTCCAAGGTCATCTCCGCTGTGAAAAAGTGTTCTCCTACTTAAGATACACAGTTGTTCAGATTTTAAGATTTCTGTGATCCAAGTAATGTTTTACTTTGATTCTGTTGCATTGTGAGAAGATTTCTTTCTCTTGTGGCCTTGGGCAAGTAGGCGATCCTCTCTAAGTCTTTTTCCTTTCAAATTTCTGGAAGCCTCTTGATTCTGTGCCACTTTTGTGCATATCTACCAAGGCACTGTGACCCGGAACTTGTTAGCTGTTCTCTACTACAAAATTTGATGTATGGTGGCCTCGGGTTTGTGTGTTCATGATATGTATCTGTGGAGTGTGTTCAAAAGGATGATTTCTAAAACTGACTGACTCCCAGTGATTCTTTGGATCCAGGGAACACAAATAGGCCATTACTTTTCACAAAAAGGTTCTACCTGTGAAATTTTCTAATAAAACTACATAAAATATCTTGTAGAGACTAGTCTTCTGTCCGATTTGCAAAAATGAGGGGAATAATCCTGTACGAGGAGCAAGGATTCTGTGTTCTGCTGGTGAGACTGTAAGCACAAGCTGTGGGTATGTGTTAGAGGACAAAAACATGCTTGTCTTTGATCTAGCAATTCTGTGTCATAAGTGCCTTAAAATGAGCCTCACAAAAATGTACGAAAGCATATGTTCATGAATATCCATTGCATAGTTGTTGATGAAACAAATTACTAAGAATTCAGATATCTCACAGTAGGCAACAGGTACGTGAACTCTGTTATGCTCATGTAATTAAGATTATGCAGACATTAAAATGTGCATGTGGAGTTATATTTGTGTTTATGTCAGAGATGTTTGTAGTAGGTAGTTAAGTGGCAAAAAACGTAATTTGACTAATGTTGTCTTTTTGGGGCCCTTTTTCTTCTATTTCTTTCATTCTCATTCTGGTAAATATAGCATTTTATTTTGTTTGTTTTCCAAGGAACTTACTAAAAGCCTCATTTGAGTGTCACTTGTGGTGACAGAGAACGCACGCAGGTTCCACCCCCTCCTCTGACTTCTCTGTTGAAGTCTCAAGGTGAAGCAGAACATCTTGGCTAGCTCAGCGCTTCCTTTGTGTCTAAGGCCTGGCATTCCTGGTGTAGTGCACCCTGGCTTGTTTTGAGTTTTGCTTGCCTGGCTTAGTCGAGGTTTCTGCTGATGGATATGGAACTGGGTCTCTGTTTTCCTGATGGCATACTCATTCTCTGCACCTGTAAACTATTGGAGTCTGCTTTCTCCGTGTCACCTCTGCCTAGATTACTGCCGTTCACCTTCCAAGTTCTGCATGGAAGCCCTGTGGACTGCTAAGGACTCCAGTGCTCCCAGGCACAGAGCGTGAGGGGACCAGATTTAAATGTGCAGAGAATCCCCCTGGCTGCTGTGTAGAGGCCAGATTATGGGGTGACAGGGAGGAGGCCAAAGTGAGGGGTGGTGGTGGCTTAGGTGAAGGCAAACCAATCAAGGTGGAGAGAGAAATCCAGGAAGCAGAGTGTAAATGATAGTGTTTGTTCTGACAGCCAGGGCCTTGGACTGCAGGACAACTACTTCCAAAGGCTACCTTTTGTTCCAGTTGGGGCTTAGAATTTAAGTATGTACTATTACTTGGAGAGGCATATTTTATTTTAATGTTTTTTGTATACATAGGTATATGTGCATGATATGTGTGTGTGTATGATATGTGTGTGTGTGTGGGAGGTATGCATGCCATGGTGCACATGTGGAAGTCAGAGAACAACTTTGTGGAATGGGTCCCCCCCCATCTTTACGTCGGTTCTTTACGTCGGCTCTTTATGTCGGTTCTTTACGTTGGTTCTTTACGTCAGTTCTTTACGTCAGGTTCTTTACGTCGGCCACTTTTCCTCTCCTCCTTTGGCTTTGGTCATCTCCTCTTACTGTGTCCTGGATGTCTGAACCTCAGCCTTGCTTCCTCAGAGAAACCTTTGCAAGTTGTCTCCCAACATTCTCATTGAGTCTTCTTTTGTGCTATGGCTTTAAATAAGTCATGGAACTAGTTGCATAATATATCTCCCTTCTGGTAGATCTGCCAATAGTCTTTTCAGAAGAAAGTGAACAGACATACTAAGAAATGCACATGGTGCCCTAGGGGTTCCATTAATATGGATGAATGGAATTTATGTGTAACAATGATGAAATATTCTTGATGGATATTATTAATCATGCTTCCATTCCAAAGTGAGTTTCGTTGGTATAGGATTCTGAAAATAGCTGTGTTTAATGGAAATGCTGACAGATTCTTATTTGTAAGCAATGGGAAAAGCCACACAGACTCTCTATGACCTCCCTCTCAATAAATGGTATTCATATTTATTCTTACTATTCTAATAATAGTCAGTTTTAGCGTGCCTGTGGGCACTGTTTACCATGTCAGGATGAGAAGTCCATGCTAAACTACTACATTTTGGCATATTGCTGCTAATGTGTATTAGTTTATTTCAGCTGCTATAGCAGGATACTGGAGTCTGGGTAGTAGAGTCATAAAAATTTTATTTTGATTTGTAGCTGTAGAAGCTGGGCAGTGTACAGCTAGTATTTGCAGGCTCACTGGTACTAATTCACTGCCTTTGTACTAGCTCTACTAACACATCTGGTGGCTGCCCGGTGAGTCTTGGGTTCATGCTGAGGAGCAGACTTAGCAAGTGGGTGTGTGCAGAAGACAGAAAAGGAGGCTGGGTTCCCTAAAATGACATTCACCCTCATCCCTTCAAGGGCAGATCCTTTACTCTTTAAATTCTGCTCGAAGATTTATAATCCCTCCCAAACTGTCATATTGGAGAAAGAGGCCAAGGTGAGTTCTGGTGGTAACAAATCTATCCAATAGACAGCCAACTTGGAGCCTCTACCTTTCCCTGAGTTAATCTGTGAAAGAAGACCACATGTTAGACCTTGTGCTATTAGGTCATTTTTGGCACCGAAAGCAGTCATTTCTGTAAGACTTTCTATTTTATTTATTTATTTAATTTATTTTTTGAAACAGGGTCTTCCTATAGCCCCAGCTGGCCTAGAACGCACTATGTAGAGCAGGTTGGCCTCCCCCTCACAGAGATCTGCTTGCCTCTGCCTCTGGAGTGGTGGTATTAATGGCATATGCCACCACCCCTGGCTGCTCTACTTGTATTGTGATGTCAACATGCAAACTGTTTTAGTTACTTTTCTGTTGCTGCAATAAAGCACCATGACCAAGGGAACTTATAAAATAAAGAGTTTATTTAGCTTAGGGTTCCAAAGGGGCAGAGTCTGTCATGGCAGGGAGGTGTGGTGGCAGAGGTGGCTGGAGCAGGAGCAGAAGCTAAGCTCTACATCTTCAAGCAGGCACAGGAAGCAGGGAGCGATTGGTGATCCTGCAAGGCCTAAAAACTCTCTGAGCCTGCCCCCAGTGACGTGCTTCCTCCAGCATGACCACACATTCTAAGACCTTCCAAAACAGCACCACCAGCTGGGGACAAGATGTCCAAATACTTGGAGCCATTGGGGGACAGTTTTATTCAAACCATCACAACAACCTAAACAAAGCCCTGAAGGAAGTGATACTTCATCCTCTTTTGTCTTTTTCCCTCCTTTTTATATGGGGAGGCGCTCAAATGTTGCCTCTACATTTAGTGGAAAAACGCACCAAAGATTGTTCTTGAGACAAAGAGAAACTGCCTCAGTAGTTTGGTTGAGGTGGTTAGTAAACTTGAATTATTTAAAAAAAATATTTTATCTATAATTTAAAAAAATTTTATGTGTATGACTGTATTGCCTGCATATGTGTAAGTGCACCTGTGTCATGCAATGCCTGCAGAGGTCAGGAAAGGGGTGGGAACTCTGAGGAGAATTCAGGCCCCAGCCCCAGCTGACAGGACCCAGTCCTTTTTAACAAATACCTTTGTGAGAATGGGGTGGTTTTACAGCACAAGCCTGTGGCCAGGCTCTCTGATTCCAGGGCAGGAGGCAGGGAAGGGGGTGTGGGAAGGAAGGATAATGCGCCAATATCCCCTTTGATGTTACTCACTTCCCAAGTGTGAGTTCCTGGTCCCAGGATGTCTATTAGCTAGAGACTAACAGGCATTGTCCCAGTAGGGTTCCTGTAGGCATCTGTGAGAGGAGGCTGCTGCAGATAGTGAGGCCTGAGCAGAGGCTGGATTCTAATATTACATTCCTAACAGTGAAAATCCAATTAACAGTTGCTCACCTAATCTCTACTGTATTCTCACTGATGGATTAGCCTCAGTGCATGGATGTACATTTGATCAAAAAGGAACGGTTGTCTATACCAACATTGATTTTGAAGTGAGAGAAACTAAGGTCTGAAGAACCGTGTGGAGGAACAACATCTGGAAAGCATGTGATATGCCAGAACCACATGGTACGACATCTCTCACGCGCCGAAGGGCATGCGCTTTATTGAGATGAAGTAAGTCTTCAGTTAATGCCAAAGAGGAGTTATTTCAGCTGCTACTAAGGGAGAGACTGAAGTGGTTTATTCGGCAACATCAGTGGGCCTGCAAACGTTTAGCGAAAGCCTTTACTTATTTAATGTATATTTTAATATTCTATTTATTTTTATTTTATTTGTATGAGTGTATTGCCTGCATGTATGTATG
>NW_008334095.1:1356123-1368354 GCF_000622305.1 Nannospalax galili | reverse complement strand
ACAGGGTCTCCCTGTAGCCCCAGCTGTCCTGGAACTCACTATGTAGACCAGGCTGGCCTTGAACTCACAGAGATCCACCTGCCTCTGCCTCCCAAGTGCTGGGATTAAAGGCGTGCACCACCATGCCTGGCATGCAGCCCCTATTTTAAAAATATTGTTGAAATTATCTTACATAGTGATAGGTTTCCATATGGGGCCTTTATACATATTTCATTTTGCTGCTCACCTTTCCAAGCTTTGCCCCCCTCTGTCAACTGCTTACTTTCGCTTCCCATCCCTCCTCTTTAACCCTTTCTTCCCCGTTTCCCCCAGTTTTGTGTCTATGGTCAGGAGTGGAATGGGTGGGTCACCTGGCCGTACTGTGTTTTCTGAGAGATCTCCACTGCACAGTGATCTCCATAGTGGCTGCTCTAACGTACGCTCCCAACAACAGTTCGTATGGGCTCTTCTTTCCCCATGTCTGCAACCAGCAATTGTCACTTGTTTTCTTGATGATGGCCTGTCTGACTGGGTGAAATAGAATCTCAAACTCCTTTTAATTGTATTCCTCCGATGACTAAGGATATTGAACACTTTAAAAATTATTTTCTGGCCATTTGTATTCTTTCTTCTGAGAAGTCTGTTCACATTATTGACCCATTTATTGATTGGCAGCTTTGTTTCATTGGTGTTTAATTTTTACATTTTATATAATAACCACTTGTCTGAAGTATAATTGACAGATTTTCTCCCATTTTTTGGACCGTCTTTTTAAAAATTATTGGATTTATTTTTATGTGTGTGCGTGTTTTGCCTGCATGTGTGTCAGTGCACCACACGTGTGCAATGCCCATGGAGGCCAGAGGAGGGTGTTAGATCTTCTGGGACTGGATTACAGCTATCATGTGGGTGCTGGGAAGTGAATGAGTGTCCTCTGTGGGAACGAGTACTCCTAACTGATGAGCTATCTCTCTAGCCCCTGGGCCGTCTTTTTATTCTGTTGATAGTTTCTTTTGCTGTGTGAGGTGGATTCCCTGCTGAATTCTACCAAACTTTCAAGGAAGATTTAATACCAACATTTCACAAACTATTCTACAAAATAGAGAAGGGATTCTACCAAGCTCATTATTCTATGAGGCTGGTGTTTACTAACTTTTACAAGGTGGCCTTGAAATTGCTGCCTCCTGTCTCAACTCCTGAGTGCTAGGATTCCAGGTGTGCCCTACCACACTTATCAAGGATGGAAGTCTTTAACAATTTTTAAGAGGTAAATGGAAAAATCTTTTGGATATTGTGTAAGAATGACTAGGATGCTTTTCTATCTTTAATTATACATGTATATTTGTAACTAGCTACTTACATGTAAACTCTGTATTTGAATTGGATTCTAGAAATAACTCTCAAACACCTATATTGAAGGCAATATACATTTGATGTACCGGAAAAAAGAGGGCTAGGTAAATGCTTTCCTATTGCCATTTTTGTGTGAAATTAACAAGCTATAAAGAGATTAAAAATCATAAAAACTTATCTGGTAGTAATGGTGGAGTGTGAAAACCTTTCCTTGGCGTTAGAGTAGTGTGGGGTTCTAGTCAAGTAGTGCATCCAGCAGCTGTATGGATGTGAACATTGACATGGCCTTGAGGGAGACCATTATCTGTGAAGATGAGAAGGAGGACTCCACAGTGCTCCAGATGATGGTCCATACAGTGCAAGAAGGTGAGCATGTAACAGTGAAAGAGAGGGAGGGGAGGAGCAGGAGAGCCTGCGTCTCACTGACCTTTCCTCTGTCTCATTTCATTTTGTGTTATTGCTGAATTGGACAAAGACTGTCACCATCAAGATACTGCTGTATAAGGACATCAGTCCACTTGTGGCACTCATGACTCTAACTAGGCTGTTTGCTATCCCTGGGGTTTCTGGGAAGCTGCATCTCTGCTACAGTTCTTTCCAGGAGGGTGTGGTCCTCAGTTTATGCCACTTCCTGTACCGTGTCCTGGAGCACCCTGTGGTTATTTCTTTATCATGTGTGTACCTTGGGATGGGAGCCATGCACTGATGCATTTCATTATTAATAAGTCTCTCATGTCCAGAACACTGCCTGGTATGTAGCAGGCATTTAAGAATAGTTGCTGTATGTTTTTATTAGGGAGTCTTTCTTTTTAATATCAGGTAAAGTTTGTGTAAAATGCAGGTCTAATTGAAACTTGGCATTGGAGATAAGTGAACTTTTCAAACTCGTATGAAGCATTAGTTTTCACAGAAGTGGATCAACACTTAAGTAAAAATTATACGTTTCTTTTAATCAAAATATGCAACATTAAGTGGAAGTCAGTTTCACTGTATAATGTGTTTCATAGTTTGTACTTTTGGTCGTTCATCTGTCCTCTAGGCAGTTTCTTCCCTTAGAGGAGCGGATTAGAAGCTTCCCTTTCTCTGGAATGTTCTTGGTATATATTATCCTCCATCACTTTATTGAAAAGAAAACACATCAGTGGTTATATTTCAGTCCTGTGATAGTCTTTAAAATGTGTTGGAATTTTCTAATGTTGCCTGACTCCCTTTTATTGTATGTATTGTCCACATTGCCCCCCTCTGCCCCTCTCTCCACTCTCTCTAACAGTTGTAGGATGTCACATACTGTGCTGCATTAGTTACTTTCCCAGGAATGCTTCCTTCATAGATGGAGAGCGGGGGATTAGGGGCCTTAGCTCAGACACTCTAGAATAAAGGCTTAGGAAAGGTTGAATGTAGGTACTTTGTGTGATATGGCTCTTACTTTCAAAAGATGCCATTTTGAGATCTACTCCTTCAATGATATCAGGCCAGGGAATCGGGAAAACGCTTGAAATGACTCCGGATGTTGAAGTCAGCTGTTCACTGCTTTACCTCCAGAGAACAGAACCGTGTCTAGTGAGGCCTCCATCTAGGAGAATATTGATAAGAGCAGCACAGGGCTATGATGGAACTTTCAATAACACAATCAGCTAAGGACAGCCGAAGTTCATATAGGTAGTAACATGGCACAGATAATTTGAGAACCTCATTCGAGAATTACTAAGAAAGATTTTTAGCTTGTGTCATTTTCTTTATTTGCTGGATCTAAAATTTGTTTTGCAGTTTGCTGTAGAGGACTCAGCGAGGTATCTGTAGTGTATCTAGGTGTTGAGCATGTTGGTGGTTACGCCCTTAGGTTAGTGTTTCCCAGGTATCTGGAGTCCTGGCAGCTGTTGCTGCCGTTATTGTGAGTTTTGGCCTAGGACCCACTTTTGTGCTTGTGATAGTTTGGGGTAGCGGAATTAACTGTGACATATTATTTCAGCTCCTAGCTCAATTATCTTTTATAGTACAGTGACATTAGTCACACCATGGTAGAGTGTGGCAGACTTTGGTTTTCTCCTACGTGCACTTCTGAGGGGCACTGACTCATTCCTGCTTTACCACATGTGATCCTGCATGTGTTTATGTGATTATTTCACTTCTGTCACCTGTATTACATTGTGTGTTCAGTTTATTTCTATTTCTTTGTCTTCTGTACCCTCAGAACCTAAATGCTTGTCTAGCTTAGAATTGATTTCTGTACATTTTTGTTGGATGAATGAAGGGAGCTTTGATTTTTAGGCAAGGCTAGACAGCTCATTTTGTAGCACCCATAGTTATATTACGGTTTTAATGATCAAGTTTCACTTGTAAAGGATGAAGCTGTATTTATATTTGTACCCTTTCCTTGTTTTGAAAATCCTTTTCTTTACCTGAATTTATTTGTAACTGAAATCACTTAGATATGTTGGCTTCTTGCTTGATTTTCCTGATAACCTTGTTTTCTTCAGATCAGCCTGTGGAGAGAAAGAGGCTGCAGAGTGCTTATCCCTGGATAGGACACCTATGTCAAAATTCTGCCTCCCAAGGCTCTGGGATCACTGCAGAAGAGGGAGCGGAAAGATTGTAAGAGCCAGAGGTGGTGGATGACCACAGGGAAATGGTTTTCCAGATGGCTACTCAGTTACTCATGTGACCACAAAGCACTGGTGAAACTCACACACAAGGCTCAACTGATCTCGGACCAGACAAAATCCCAGCATAGACGTGGGGAAGTAGATAAGAAATCCCAACCCTACTGAGGATGTATTGGCAACAGACAGCTGCTGGGAGAGGGAGAGTCAGTCTTATTTAAGGATTAGAATCTTGGTAGATTTACTAGGCTGCAGTGGGTGAATCCAGACTGAAGGGCATTTGGGGACACAAATTTGACTCAATAAGCATCTATCTATCTGTCTATCATCTATCTATCTTCTATCATCTATCTATCTATCTATCATCTATCTAATCTATCATCTATCTATCTATCATCTATCTATCTCTCTATCTCTCTATCATCTATTTATCATCTATCTATCTATCTTCAATCTATCATCTATCTATCATCTATCTATCTATCTATCTATCTATCTATCTATCTATCTATCTATCTATCTATCTATCTATCTATCTATCTATCTATCATCTATTATCAATCATCTATCATCTATCTATCTCTATCTATCTATCTATCTATCTATCATCTATCTATCATCTATTATCAATCATCTGTCTATCGATCATCTATCTATGTATGTATCTATCATCTATCTATCTATCTATCTATCTATCTATCTATCTATCTATCTATCTATCTATCTATCTATCTATCTATCTATCTATCTATCTATCTATCTATCTATCTATCTATCTATCTATCTATCTATCTATCTATCTATCTATCTATCTATCTATCTATCTATCTATCTATCTATCTATCTATCTATCTATCTATCTATCTATCTATCTATCTATCATCTATCTGTCTGTCAGTCTGTCTATCTCTATCATCTATCTCTATCTATCATCTATCTATCTATCTATCTATCTATCTATCTATCTATCTATCTATCATCTATCTGTCATCTATCTATCACCTATCAGAACACATGAAGTCAGAGGGAGTAGTATGGGAGGTTGCAGATAGGGGAGGGGATCTGAATGTTATCCAAATATATTGTGTCAGTTTTGCAATAAAATCAATAAAAAGTGAAAAAAGAAAATTAACACAAAACATATCACATACTTCTACCTTTATTTTCAGATAAGGAAACTGTAGTTGTATAATTGCACAGAGTTGATAGTAAGAAGATAGAAATGATAATACTCTTTTCCTGTATGCTTTTTGCAAAGAAGAAAATAACCACTCATGTTGAGATCTTTAAATTGCTTCTCTATAGTTAAATATGCAATTATATAGCAAATAATAACACTAATTTTATTTGTATTACACAACTTATTTCTCTTACATGCCCATGACACTGCTCAAAACTTTAAAAAATTTTAATATATGAGCAACAATAGTTGGATAATACTTTTATTCGTTTATTAAAATATTTTGTTGATTCTTTGAGAACTTCATACAATGAATTTTGATCATATTCGGACCCTTCCTCCCTAATCTCCATCCTCACCCTACCACAGCCCCCAGACTTAATATCCTCCGTTATTATTTTTCTTTTTCTTAAATATTTGTCAAGTCTAGTTTGTGTTTTCCAAATGCTCTTGGGTGTGGGTCTTTCCCTTGGAGTCTGGACTACCAGGTGTCACACCCTTAAAGAAAACAGACTCTCCCTCTCCAAGCATCTATCAGCTGCCAAACTATCCTTAGCTACGGCTGGGGCTTCCTGCCCACATTCCCCTACTGTGCTGGGTTTTTGTCTGGCTAGGGTTTGCACATATCTTGTGCATGCTATCACAAGCTCTGTGGGTTCATGTGTGCGACTTCCCTATGGTGTCCAGACATGTTTTCCTTGTGATTATCTGCTACCTCTGACTCTGCCATCTTTCCATTCCTTCTCCCACAGTCACCCTTGAGCTTTGATAGGAGAACATGTGATGTGTGTTGATTGCTTTCTGCATATTGGCCAGTTGTGAGTGTCCGTGTTAATCGCCATCTTCTGCAAGAAGATGCTTTTCTGGTGAAAGCTGAGCAATGCACTAATCTAAAATAAGCCATTAAGAGTGAGTTTATCACTGAGTCCATTTGGCAGAATAATAGTGAGTGCTCCCCTATGGCATGCGGCCCGTTTAGGTGTGGGTTCCTGGTCCTGATTGTAACGCATGGGCTCCCTGTTGTGAAGAGAGTCTTAAATCCAATCAGAAGGTTGTTGGTTACTCTCCCAACCTTCATGCCACTGTGGCACCAGTGACCATATCTTGCCAGGCCAGTTGTTTCTGTAGCACTCAAGGTTCACAGCTGCACAAGGTTGAAAATTAATTTTCTCTTCTGGTCATATGCATAACACCTTCCAGTACTATGAAAGGTAGCCAGTTCAATTTTCACATAATTATGTTAAGTGTTGACTCATATACATTTTAATGTTATGTAAGTGAATGCTTCTGTTCCTGACATACTTACTACACCTACCTGAAGAAGCACTGATAAAGACCTTAAAAGTCCAAATCTTTTTGTTGTTGTTATTGTTTTTCTGTTTTTGTCTGAGTAGTTGAATTTAAAGATCTTACACATGCTTGGCAAGCGCCGTACCATCAAGTTATAATCTCAGTCCTGTTCAAACTATGAATCTTTATTGAAATTTTGGTTTGGGAGTAGTCTTCCTTCTAATTTAGAATAGAATTTAAAAAAATTACGTATTATTTTTATTTTATGTGTATTAGTGTGTCACCTGCCTGTATATGTGTACCTGTGTCATGCAATGCCTGCGGAGGTCAGAAGAGACTGTCAGATTTCCGTAAACTGGAGTTATGGACGGTTGTTAGCTGCCATGTGAGTGCTAGGAATTGAACCTTGGTCCTCTGCAAAAACAATCAGTGAAAGAGCTGGTTTTGTCTAACGTTACTCAGTAGGTTATTTTCACCTCATTTGCAGTTGTGCTAGACACATTTAAGATCAATCCTTTTAGAAATTATTTTAGAAATAAGTTGAACATGTATAAATAGATAGCAGAGACATTGGATCTGGATGAATTGTAAATCAGTGGGTGTTATAGTCATAACCCCGGACCAGATTTATGATTTGTGTAACGAGCGAATGAGTGAGCTGGGGGGGGGGGGGGGGGGAGGGAGAGAGAGAGTTCAATACTTTTTCTATTTCATTGCTGTGTGGAATTTTGTTTCTGTTACTTATTTTTCATCCATGTATATACCATAGACGCCTGTAAATACCACTTGTGAGTTTCCATTCTGTTAGCGTTAAATGGTTCTATTTAGACCTGATTGCTCTTATTTTCTCCAAAGTATTTGCTTTTTAGAACAGAGCCCGTGCTGCAGGTAGGAGATGGGATGTTTTTGATGCCTGTCCAGCCGTTTCACATAAAAGTCGATCCATCCTTCTCATGGCCTTTGTGCCGTCCTGTGTTTTCACTCTAACACGACCTTCATGCAGCTCCTGATGTCATTCATGTGATTTATGACATAATACATTGTGTATTAATAATGGCCTCTTCCTTCGTGACAGCTTTTCTTTTCACACTATGTAGCCCTGGCTGGCTTGGAGTTAACTACATAGACCACGCTGGCCTAGAACACAGAGATCCAGGTGCTTCAGTCTCTTGAGTGCTGGGATTAAAGAAGTGTGCCACCACGTGTGGCCTGACAGTTTTTCTTGACCTTCTTTGATGCTTCTTTTAAAGAAAGACTGCTTTAGCCCACTGCATTGTTGCAGTGGACATATTGAATACATGAACGTATGCAGATCCAGCTTCCTGCCTTCAGAAGGTGTGTGCTGTGACCGGTCTCTGTCCTGCCCTTGCCACAGCACCGGTGGAAGACTTGTAGATGAGGGACAGCACAAGGGTAGCTGAGGGTTGTCATAGAAATTAATTCACGATCAGTCCTAGTGGGATCATACTTGCTCCCCCTCCCCCGAAAGTTTCAGCTGATAGTAAGCATTCAAGCTGTCCCTGGAAGATCTTATATTAACGTTAGCAAGACCCACAATACCATCAGGCACAAGTCTTGTTTTGTGTTAGGCTTTTGGCATGTCATTGCTAGAAACATGCTAATCCCTACCATCTGCAGCCACCAGATGTGCCATTGAGAGGTGCGCAGATCCTTTCCAGAAAACTGCTTGATGCTGAACGTCAATCATTTGTGTTAAAATGACAGCTCCTATCACCAAAGAAAGAACAATTATAATTCATGTTTCCTCTTTTTTTTTTTTAGGCAAGTTCTCTCAATGTAGCCTAAGCCATCCTAGAA
Organism: Nannospalax galili; assembly: GCF_000622305.1. Classification (NCBI taxonomy): domain Eukaryota; kingdom Metazoa; phylum Chordata; class Mammalia; order Rodentia; family Spalacidae; genus Nannospalax; species Nannospalax galili. Next base: position 1,360,134 of record NW_008334095.1, on the reverse strand, counting down.
CTTAACTATGTAGACCAGGCTGGCCTCGAACCTATGATCCTCTTGCTTGAGCCTTGTGAGTGTGTCACGGTTTTTCTTTATCATAACGTAACAGTATGCATGTTGCAGTGGTAAACTGAGCGTAACAGGCAAAGAAATGCCCGCTGAGGTAACTGTTCACTGCATGGAGGAGCACACTGCTAGGAAATCGGTCCCAAATATTTTGAAAGTAGTCTTGTTCCTTTGACGACGGGGACAAGTTCTACCAGACTGTTGTATCATGAAAGACTTCCACCAATTCAATGGAACTGCAGAGGTTGCGTTTCCTTTGATGGGGAGAGAGGGAGAGAAAGAGTAGGAGAGATAAATTACAAATCTCACATCCTACCTAGGTCTACGTGTCTACGTAGCAATTGTAGAAATCTTTTATGTTCCGTTTCATGCCTTTTTAATTTTGTTAGCTACTGTTAAGTTTCAGGCTGCCCGAGCACAGAAGCCATGGGCCCGCTCCACATCTGCGTGTGCCTTCAGATTACATTGACTTTGGGATGCAGTGACTAACAGTGTTTGCTTGTGGCTGGAATCTACTGTCACCTTTCTTCCTGCAAGAATGGATCTGACTGGAGAACACGTCTCCTTCTGGCCTTCTTTCATGTAATCTCTCTTTCCAGAGGTCCTCCCAGCTGCTCTGTGTGGTTGCCTTCAGGGGCTGTGACATTCTGGACAACCTACTCTTAGCAGTGCATTAGACAATCAAGGTAGTTTAATTTCAATTACTCTTTTTTAGGGAATGGAAATTTCCCTTAACCCTGCTAAAAGCTGTTTTTGTTTTTCTTGCTGAAGAAGTTTTAGTTTGAATTGTTTTTTGTAAGTGTTCTGGGTCGGTATTTAAAATTGCCCTTTGCTTCCACAGCTCCAGTATGGGCTAGTTCCAATATGCTGAAAGGCATCAAGGGGAACTTGGGGAGCAATGTGAGTACAGAGCCAGGTGAACTGAAGACACATGGTGAGCTGGAGACTATGAATGGCAGAAGAATGCCAGCGTTTTGTGCTTGGACGTGCGGTGTACATGGAAAGCTCAACTCAGAGAACTACAAAGCTCGGGTGCTGGAGAGACGGCTCAGTGGTTAAGAGCACCCTTCTAGAAGACCTGGGTTTGAATCCCAGCACCCACAGGGTGGCTAACTCTAGTTCCAGGGGATCTGACACCCTCTTCTGACCTCCATGGGCATTGCATGACACAGGTGCACTTACATACATTCCTACAGGCATAACACTCATGCATATAAAATAAAAAAAATAATTAAAAATAAAGAAAAAGAAATTCAAACCTAAGCACTTAATTTTTTCAGGGCCAAGAAATTAAACCTGAAGAGGAAAAATGTTGACAATTTCCTGGCCTCTGTGCCTCTGTCCAGCTCATTCTCCTTGCTAGAAGATGTCAGGTCACCCAGACAGTTGCTGAGTTCAAACTCATCTGAGTGTTTTTATTGCATTTATTTATCGACTGATTGTGTGTGTTCGTGTATGTGTGTGTGTGTCTATTACTACTTTTCTGTTTTTAAGTGTCCAGTTTTCAAGTTGAGATATTATCATAAATATTTTACATTAGAAAACAACTGATTGAAAAATCTTCCTGGCAAAAGGTATTTTAAAAATTGTGTTTATTAGGACTAGAGTGATGACTGAGTAGCTAAGAGCACTGGCTGCTCTTGCAGAGGACCTGGGATCGAATCCCAGAACACACATGGTGCCTAACAACCGTTTGTGACTCCAGTTCCAGGGGTCTGACGCCCTCTTCTGACCTCTGTGGGCATTGCACGACATGATTCAAACCCACGTCTTCTGCAAGAGTAGCCAGTGCTCTTAACCTCTGAGCCATCTCTCCAGCACTTACCTCTATATTTCTGTGAGTTGGGCTTTCAGTGAGTACTGTAATTCCAAAGGCAAAACACTGCTCTTGCTTAAATCTAGGTTCAGTTCCCAGCACCCACATGGCAGCTAACAACCATCTGTTACTCCAGCTGTAGTGGATCAGACACTGTTTTCTGGCCCCTACAGACAATGGGGACTGTATGTAGGTGATGAACTTATATACATGTGAACAAACAGTCGTAAATGTAACATAATAATAAGGTATAATAAAATACTTAAAAATTGTGCTTATTATATAAGCACAGCATTGCATAGGACTTAAAATGGTCCTTTCGATTCCAAGGCAGGTAAATTACTTCTGTCTGTAGTCTTTCAGACATTTTACATTTATATATAGATTTTAAGCAGAAAAGAATTCATGGTGTACATATGGTTCCTGAACTGAGCATCCTCTTGGAGTTGACCAGATTATCTAAACATTCTAGGGTAGGAGCTGCCATGTGATGATTACCTCTGAGGATGATGCTCACATTGAAAGAAGGTCAGCCATCTGGGGAGGTTAAAAATAAAATCTGCGGGCCTTTACCATCCTCTTATCAGATCCCTAATGGGGTCAGATGCCGACAGAGATGCGTGTGGGAGCAGTGAGTGAGGACAGATTGCAGAAGTTCCACAGTTGTGAATTGTGTTCTGTTTATTCATTCTGTTTGTCTTTGTTCCAAATCTTGTGAGGTTTCTGGACTGTACAGACTTAGGTGACAGATCTTAGGTACATCCCCAAGTGACTAGGAATTGTTTACATATTCATGTACGAAATAAAGTACTTTGTGATCTGTCAATCAAACACAACTCAGAAATAAGTAAACAAGTCTTTTCCCATAGTAAGTTCCTTCTAAATGTTGCTAAAAAGAGCTACTTTGTCAATAAAGTGAATGAATATTCATTTTCAGAGCAGACACGGTGTTTAGATTGTGTTAAGCATATGTCTGTTTGTCAAATTGTGTTACGAAGATTAAAATTTCTTCTAAAAATAATATATATTGAAAAAAGAAATACATCCATACATGGTAAAATAGTTCTTCTTTCTGCAAACTTTTAATTTACTATATTTGGGTATGATATACTTTTAAATTCTCTATTATTAATAGAAACTGGAGGTATTGTAGTAGCCAAGGGGTGGAAACAACCCATGTTTCATTGGTGGGTGAATGAGCAAATTGTACAGCATGCAACACACACAACGGGACACTCTCCAACCTTCAATAGGAGAACTGTTTAGATGTGTGGGACACCATGATGAACCTTGAGGACATTGTGCTAAATGCAATGAAGCCAGGCATAAAAACACAATTACTGTGTGGTTCCGTTCAGCTAGACTCTCGTGCAGTCAGATTCATCAACACAGAAAGCAATGCCAGGCCCGGGAGGGGTAAATGGGGTGTCATTTACTGGGCATGAGTTTTTAAGTTTTTCTAGATGGACAAATTCTAGAGATTGGTTGCAAAATAACACGAGTATACTTAAGAATCTTGAACTTTACACTTAAAACAGGTAAATCCTGGGTGAGGTGGCGCACACTTGTCATCGTAGCGCCCTGGAAACAGAAGCAGGAGGGGGATCATGATTTTAAAGTCAACCTGGGCTTGATAACAAGATCCTGTTCTCCAACGTTCAAGACAGAGAAGAGGGTGAGGCGCTAAGAAAGTAAATGTAACGTGTATTTTAGTACAAATGAAAACGACACAGAACTGGAGAACAGACATAAGCTTTAAAGTAATTTGACTTGTGTGTATTTCTTTTTAGTCCACTTGTTTCTTTAGATAAATGCCGGGGCCTGATCTGTGGGTCTTTAGCAGAATTACAGTGCACCACATAATTCCAGATCAGTTGGCCTCCAGAAGGGCACAAGAGGGCCCGTGGCATATGCTGATCTCTGAATTGTCCTGTTCTGTTTGTTTTGATGAAAAATATTGGCTACCATAAAATGATATTTGTAGAATAATTTACTGAATACATGCTGAAATTGCTTTGTTCAAACGTTGATGTTGTGGTTATTAATTAATTATCCAGAAACAAGTTATTTCTTCAAATATTTATCAACTGCTTACTTGGCTGTCCTGTCAGGGACTGAAATGAGGGTTTATTCTTTCTTTCCTT
>NW_008334095.1:1312698-1355476 GCF_000622305.1 Nannospalax galili | reverse complement strand
TCCCCCCCCACAGGGTCTTAGTGTGTATCTTAGGCCTACCTGGAACACCAAGACTGACTTCAAGCTCCAGATCTTCTTTCCTCAACCTTTCAAGTGCTGGGATTACAGTGCAGGCCATGCACAGCTGTGACCTCTGATACATAGTGATGAACTTGTCCTTAAGAAGTCTAAAAATCAATTGTTTGGGATGGGCAGAATAATATGAAACTCCAAACTGCCATGAATTGCCATTTGAAATGGGGAGAGGGGTAAGTAAAGGGTAGATGAGGAGAAAAGACCGACGCTTTGGAGCGCACCTTTCTGTTTTGAGGGACTGTCCGGGAAGCTGTAGCTTTTCACGACTTGGTGGCCGACTTGGGGCCGAGTGCCTGCTGGAGCATTCATTGGAGTAAGGGCAGAAGGAGGGCAGGTTAGGTGGGAGACAGAGGCGATGGACCTGCCTAGTGGAAGTCCATGAGATGGGACCAGAAGAGGTCCCCACACTGGAACCTGAGAATACAGGTTAAAGAATCGACAGAGGGTGAAAGGTACCCAGTGAATTCTGACCGTCAAACACACTCTCCTTTCTGTGTCCCACTCTCCCCAGACTTTGATGAGCTTGTCTGATTTTCTTTTCTACTGTTTTGCTAGATATTTCCCGCCAACAGAATCATACAAAGTTCAGCCTTTGTGCCTTGCTTCTTTCCCTTGACACAATACTGTTTCCAAGACACATCTGTGTTGTGGCATGTAGCAGAACTTTATCCTTGTTACAGTTGAATGGTGTTTCCTTATGTGTCACAATCTGTTTGTGGGTGCTTGGGTGCTTCTCCCTTTAGCTATGGTGAGCAATACTTATCATTAGTGTGCACGGATTTCTTTGGGTCCCACTTTCTTTCGGTTCTTCTGGGTTTACTCCAGGGAGTAGAGGTGTTGGGTTGTCTAGTATTTGAGCAAGTTTCTGAAGATCTGCCAAACCATTTTCCACAGTGGCTGCAACACTTCCATTCTCACCAGAGTGCGCTGTGCTGTGACTTCGCCACCTTCTGCCAACGGCTGTGTATGCTGTTGCTTTTGTGGAGGCCGTCCTGAGTGTGAAGGGGCATCCCATGCCCCACGTGGGCTTTCCTGCCTTTCCCTGCGTGTTGACGCTGAGCTGTCTTTCATGAGCTTCTTGTCATTTACCTTTGAAGAAAAGCCTCTTTGAGTCTTTTTAGGATTGTCTTTTGTGATGGAGTTGGCGTTCTTTAAACAGATTGTGGGTATTAGACCCTTTCTGTATATATGATTTGCAAAGCACAGTGTTTGTAAATATATTCTGTGATATCTGTCATGCACAAAATATTTAAAATTTTGTTGGAATTCTAAGTTTTGACTGTGTTATTTTAAAAAGTGAATTAATAGTAAAATTTGCTTTTGGGAGAGTAGAGGATTATATGAGTTTTTAATATTTATATAGATTTGTGTACCCGTCACCAAAACCAGCGTGTGGAAAAGTCTCGTTCTCTCCAAATTCCTCAGATCTTCCTTTCACCTTTTTGCCCAGGGCCTGCTTATCCTTGACCTGTACTTCACCCTTGGGAAGATGAGATTCAGGTAGAATTTCTGCAGGACAAATGTGCTGAGCTTTCTACGTCTCTGCATCTTTGCAGAGGCACAGGCTCCTTTTGTTCCGCACTGTCTGATCAAGGATGCTCGAACAATAGGAACCCTGGAGCGTACTTCTGGAGCAAAGGGCAGGCCTACTTATTGTTGATTATAAGAGATTTGGGTCCGAGTCAGGTTTCTTCCCTTGTAGGCGGATCACTGTGTGTACTGACCTCCCTTGCTTCTGGTCACCTTTCCCCACTGGAACTGGGCTCAGGGTTTCCCTCCCTGCTCAGTGCACAGAAGTATGGATGTGCTGATTGGTACTTTTCTATGACAGAGATATGAGAGGATGGATTTGAAAGGATGAAAAGCATGGCGGTTTGCAGTACTCTGGAATCAAACAGAGCAAGTGTTAACTAGGGAAATACAGAATTTAGAATGAAACAAGATGATTGTAGCAAGTAGGATTGCTGTATTTGTGGGTATATGCAGAGAAAAAAAAAAAGCCCAATCCACAAATCAACTAGATTTCTATGTAAAGTCTCCTCTTATGATGTTTTATAAAACTGTGTTTAAATGGACATCAGCAATGCATGAATGAAACCAACCTTTAGCAAATTGGTGCCTGCCTTTGGCGCGTAGGTAAATTGTTTATCTTTAAATATATCACTTGTTGTGAAGAACTATTTATTTAAAAAAATATTTTATTTATTATTCTTATTTTATGAATCAGTGTATTGCCTGCATATATGTAAGTGCACCCATGTCATGAAATGCCCACAGCGGGCATCAGATCTCCTGGAACTGGAGTTACAGATATTGTTAGTTGCCATGTGGGTGCTGGGAACTGAACCCAGGTCCTCTGCAAGAGCAGTCAGTGCTCTTAACTGCTGAGCCATCTCTCTAGCCCCATAAAGAACTATTTAACACAGTGATTAATTCGTATAATTCTTTTGACAAGGCTGTCATAGTTTTATTTAAAATGCATAGCACACACAGCATTGTGCCAACAGTAACAGAAACAGGAAGCAGAAAAACCCCAACTTTGCCATCTAATAAAGTATGTTTTCCTTTGTTTGTGTGGATTTCTCTCCTCACACGTACACAGTTTTGCCTCATCTGTTAAGTTTGTCACGCGCATTGTTTAATTTACTACTCTTCTGTTAACATCATTTTGTAAACATTTGTTCCATATCACTTCTGGGCCTTGAGAGTAATATGACTTCCTACTCTTTGAGCTGTTGTGGATTTTCCTACAAAGTACTCATCTCTGAGAACAGCATTATTATCTCTATTTAGCAGATGTAAAACCGAAGGCTTAGCAAGTTAAACGGATTCTCTATGATAAATGCATTGACTCTCAGAGTAAAGATCTTTGTAACTGTAGATAATGAATATACTTATTTCATCATTGATTTTTTTTTAAATTTTTTCTTTTTAAAACATTAGCTGAAACTCAACTAGAGCATGTGAGGTTATAAAACAATTGGATCGCACAGTTACATATGACTTGTAGTCTGTATGCCATTGAGGAATGGAAGCATATTTTAATGTATATTTGCATACATATCAGTTTCATTTGCATATATACCAGTTACATTTGTGTGTATCAGTTATATTTGCTGAAAGTTGTGGAATTTTAGCACATCTTAATAATTGATGACATAATTACATTGATTTTACCTGTAAATGAAGAAAGGTTGTTTTATTTCATATTGTCCTCATAACGTTTTGAATATAAACTACTGGCAAAACCAAATTTGATAGTATAGTCCAGTGTATATGTGTGTGTGTGTATCTAGATACATATATAATATTTTACTTAATTTATGTGTTATAGCAATATACATTTTGTAAAGAAAATATAAACTTGAATATGGCTATATAATCTCTAATTTTCTCTTTTAATAACATTTTCTACCTCTCTTTCTTATTTATGAGGTGTCCCTGTACTTGTGTGTAGTAATGATTAAAAAACATAGCAGAAGACCATCTTATATGATGCGTTCAGGCACTTTAAAAACCAATATTTAGGGCTGGAGAGATGGCTTAGCGGTTAAGAACGCTGACTGTTTTTGCAGAAGACCAGGGTTCGAATCCCAGCATCCACATGGCAGCTAACAGCTGTCTGTAACTCCAATTCGGGGCGGGGGGGGGGGGATCTGACAGCCTCTTCTGTCCTCCGCGGGCGTTGCACTTACCTACATGCAGGCAATACACGCATACACGTAAAAACAACAACAAAAACAAAAAGCCTTGGCAGCAATGTTTACTTATTCAAAGCAATTTAAAATGCGCGTGTCATATCTGTTTCGTACGAAGTACATCCTTACTTGCCTTGATTTTGCCTCATGTAAAAAATAAAACGTGCCAAGAATATTGTTTTTCCGCATTAGTAACTTTTGTAGGCCCTAATCTTGACTCATCATCTAGGTAAAATTCCAAAAGTTTTTCCCTAAGGGAGTGTTCAGGATACTAAGCTAAAGGTAGTGCTAGCAGAATCAAAACTACTGGAAAGACAAATTTCCCTGGAGTATGTGAAATGCAGGTGACTTGTATTTAGATTGTCTTTGGGAGGGTGGAAGTGGTAGGGGTTTGTCTCAGCCTTTGTTTGTTTTGGCATTTTAAAGAAAAGCACAAGTGCATCAAATCTGATTGAGTGTTACAGGGAAACTGGCAAATGACAGTTTGGTCTCAGGAAAATAACAACTTGTAAATACATATGTGTTTCACTGCCGGATTCACTGGGACGAGCTTCTATTTTGACCGCTTCCACATATCTATTTGCCCTGTAGCAACTACCAAATGGAAATATTCTAATGGGGAAGAAAGACAGGAGGAAATTTGGTGGGGAGATTATAAATGGCTTTTGTTTTCCTTTGGACTCTGCTAAATTATTTGAGCACTTGAAATGTATTTTTGCTGTTGTGTTTTAAGTACATTAATGTGTTTTTTTCTGAGTTGTGTGTATTTGGTTTTTAGTTGGATGAACAAAATGAATATTTTCTCTTATAACCGCAACGAAAGGTCAGCACTTATAAACTTTTCCTTCAGTGGTCACTGAAGATCTGACCATGAGCAGAGGTGGTTATCTAGCTTAGTCCCAGAGCCATACAGAAGAGAATGAGCTCATGGAAGCCGTTTATCTTGTGAATCCAGCGCCTGCTCCATTAGGCAGAAACCTGAGAGAAGCTGAAGGTGACCATTTCATTTGTGGGGGGATGGGTGGGCATCATGAGCACACACCCTGTCTGTGTTTCCCAGATGGTTTTTTTTTTAACTATTACTTGATGTGGATTGGGGGCAAATGGCATCCCATCTCATGTGGGCAGGGATTCCAAACATGTTACTATTTCTTTTGGAAAGGCTAATGTATGTGACACAAGGGGACCCAGATCTGGAAGCCAGTATTTGATTGACAGGATTAGAACCCTAATCCTCACACCTTGCAGTGGGGTGATGGGAGGAGCCCTGAGATTAATTGGGACTCAACTGGAAGCGCTTTGCTAAGAGCTTACTGCAAAAGATCCCCTTTAATCACTAGGGTGATCCTGAGTTAATTATGCTCAGGCTCCCTTTTTTTTTTATTTTAATAAATGAAGAAATGGTGTTAGAGAAGACAGATAGGTTCTTTAAGGTCAATGCTAAACATCAGATCCATGCAAGAGAGTCCTGGCTACAGAGCTGGTGTCTAATACACTCCGCTGCCTCTCATTTTGGCAATAAATTTTTTTGGCAGATGGTGATCACAGAAGTTGCTTAAAGTCACAACTTTTAAGTACTCTATTTTCTGAAGTCAAATTGTGTAGTTTTTATCCTAAAAATTATATTTTCACTTTTGTAGTAGAGAGGAAGGTGTGAAATTTGAAATGTTATCTATTCTCAATGAATTTCCTTCTTCCCGTGGCAAGCTCTCCATCTCCACTGAAATGTCGTTACCAATTGTTGCTTACACTCACGAAAGGGAAAGCCTATGTTAGCTTCGAGCCACGGTTCCCTGTGTAGGAGTATGACAGCTCTCAGCAAAGATTTGGCATTTGAGTTTGGCAAGACATCCTGGGCAGATGAATGATTCATATGGCAAGAGCGCGGCTAATCAGAAAGGTGCACAGATATGAACACCGCACCTCAGTGTGTGTGGAATGCACTGATGGAGGGCCCAGAGTATTGACAGAACATTTTCAGAAAATAGCATTGATTTTAATGGATAAATACCACGACAGAAATTAATTTATTTATCCACTCAAGTTACATGTGATAGAGCCAGTCTGTAATTTTATTTTAGAGGAATATTGAACAATACATATGTTCCCCTTGATGCCTAAATATAATTATTATATTGAATGCTTAACATAATCCATTTATAATGAAGTTTGTAATCAATATGTGGTATTACTATGTGATAAGCAATACTTTGAAGTATAATGGGAGAAGAATGGAAATTTCAGACATACGTGATTTCAGAATTATTCATAACAGTCCTTCAGGGATTACTATGAGGCCAATGAAAGGAGTTTTTATAAGGTACAGTTCAGATGCTCTTTCCCTCCTCAGAATTCACATTATTACCACAGCTTACGAATGACAAACATTTGTGGACTATGGCAGCAATCTGTTGGGTGTTTCAATCTATTTTGAGCTGAAATTGATTAGCACTTTATGAAAAGTGTACAGAAAATTGCCACGCTTATCAAGGCAAATCAAGCCATAATTCTGCCTTTTTTTTGGTACACCTGCAGCTATGAATATTTTTGGTGGCTACATTGAGATGTGTTCAAGAATATACATATTGGACTGCATATCAGGCAATTTATTCTGATCTTACTGACAGTTTGCAAACAAAAACTCAAAACAAGATGCAACTGTGCGTCTCTCCGAACTGTAGGTTCTGATTTTGGCATCCATGAATGCTCGTGGAAAGAGGCCCCTGCTGAAGAGGTGTGCTTCTACCCATCTTACTGTGAAATGTAATCCGGGCACTTGTTTGATGGATTTCATGAAATATGGAGGAAATCTGAAGCAAGGGTTTCACTTGATTGCTTTTATTTTTGCCCCACCTTGGTAATAATAAATGAAAATGAAGCAGACAGGGATGATTGTAATGTCACAAGTTAACCATGTTTAAGGAGGATCCTTAAGGAGGTGGTGGTGAGTCATGGTGGTGAACTTCAGTGCCTGAGAGGAAGGACCCTCCCTGTGACAACACCTTCAAAGGACAACAAACATTGTGGGCCACAAGAAAAGAGGAGAACCACTAGTTACATTAAAATAATTGGTATTTGATAGCATTTAAAAGCAGACAGTTATATCAAAGCAGGCTAGTCTTCACACTGTGTCTTCCTCCCAGACAAAGTTTAGAATAAGTATGAGGTTAAGGGACTGGAGAGATGGTTCAATGGTTAAGAGCACTGCCTGCTCTTACACAGGATCTGGGTTTGAGTCCTAGCACCCACATGGCGGCTAATGACTATAACTCCAGTTCCAGGGAATTTGATGCCTTCTTCTGACCTCCATGGGTATTGCACGATGCTGGTGCATTTACACACATGCAGGCATACACTCATACACGTTAAAATAAAAATAGTAAATTAAGCCAGGTGTGGTGGTACATGCCTTTAATTCCAACACTCAGGAGGCAGAGGCAGGCAGATGTCTGTGAGTTCAAGGCCAGCCCCTGGTCTACATAGTGAGTTCCAGGACAGCTGGGGCTACAGAGAGACCCTGTCTCAAAAAGACCCCCCCAAAAAAATTTAAAAAATGAGAGTTAAAAAACAGAAAATCATTGAAAAGGTATATGTGCTTTGCAGTAATCTCTTTGCTCACAGTCCCAGCACATGGTTTAAGTTGCTACTTAAAACTGTCGGAGCATATCGTGTGGGGACCTGTCACCTTCTGCCAGGGCCTATTGAGAAAAACAAGAATCATCTTGCTAAATCGTGCGTTGGCATGAGTCTGTTATGAATGAAATATTGTATTTTAAATGAAAACACATTACTAATAAAAATCATTTAAAATAACTGTTGGATGTTTGAGATGATAATCTGCTGTTTGCAGGAGAAAAATCAATCACAGGTCATTCCAGCACTCAGAGATAACACTGTTAGCACTGTTATCTCAGTCTTCTTTGGTGTACACTTGAAATAGTGAGCTGGTTTTGGATTTGCTTTTTAAAAGCACACAAGCCTATTTTTATGCCACTAAATGTCCTCATGTTGTGGTTTGTATAGACCGTGTGGTTTTTTAGCGTATTTGGTCTCCAGTATTGTATCTAATTTCTACATTCCATGATGTTTGAATGCATCCCTTGTCTTACGTTTCATGACAGTCATCATTATCAGTATCATCAACATTAAAAATTACTTACTGAGGACTGGAGAGATGGCTTAATGGTTGAGAGCACTCACTGCTCTCTTGCAGAGGACCTGGGTTTGGTTCCCAGCATTCACATGGTGGGTCTGTAACTCCACTTTCAGGGCATCCCACACCTTCTTTTGGCCTCTGAGAACAGTGCACACATGTAGTGCCCTTACACATAGGCAAGACACACGTAAAATAATGCTTTTTAAATTTAAAAGATTATTTTAAAAAATTATTGAGGCGAAGTTCACATACCATTCACAGTAGTATGGAACCCTCTCTCTCTCTCTCTCTCTCTCTCTCTCTCTGTGTGTGTGTGTGTGTGTGTGTGTCTCCTCTCCCATTCTGAAGCCTTCCTCTCCAAAGTGAAGCCCTGCTCTTTCATGTGCATTTTGCCTCCTGGTCCCAGAGACTCACCATCATTGTATCCTCTACCTTCAAAGTTAGGCACTCAGGTCTCAGACTAGCTGTGCAAATTCTTGCTCTCTAACCTTTTTGCAGTTGCATCCAGTTGTGCGCAGAGCTCGGGTTGGCACTGTTCGTTGTCCCATGCTTATTTTCTTTTGTATTGCCATTCAGTGGCATGTGATGCCCATAAATTATACTGCAAACAGTTTCCGTTTTCCCAGAGTGGCATCTTATCTTTCTTTTTTTTTTTGGTCTTTTTGAGACAGGGTCTCCCTATAGGCCCAGCTGTCCTGGAACTCACTGTGTAGACCAGGCTGGCCTTGAACTCACAGAGATCCACCTGCTTCTGCCTCCTGAGTGCTGGGATTAAAGGCGTGAGCCACCACACCTGGCTTCTTTAAAGTTTTTTAAAAAATCATTTTTATGTGTATGTGTGTTTTGCCTGCATGTACATAAGTGCACCCTGAGTGTGCAATGCCTGTTGAGGTCAGAACAGTGTCTGATCCCCTGGAACTGGAGTTATGGACAGCTGGTAGCCATCATGTGGGTGTTAGGAACGAAATCTAGGTCCTCTGCAACATCAGTCACTGCTCTTAACTGCTAAGTCATCTCTCCAGCCCCTAACTTTAAATTTTACAATAGGCATGCCAGGCGTGGTGGCGCATGCCTTTAATCACAGCACTTGGGAGGCAGAGATAGGTGAATCTCTGTGAGTTTGAGGCCAGCCTGGTCTACATAGTGAGTTCCGGGACAGCTGGGGCTACAGGGAGACCCTGTCTCAAAAGGACAAAAAATTTTTTTACAACAGGCAAATGTCTACAGACAATAACACTGGACAGAGTGAGGGAACTGAACATTTATATAGGCCAATTTATGATCATGCTTCTTGAGCTGGGCCTATAATCCTAGCTGCTTTGGAGACTGAAGCAGGAATATTGCAAGGTCCAGAACCTTCCTGGGAAGAGAATGAGTTGAAGGCCAGCTGGGCAGTGTGGCCAGACTCTATTTCAATATAAAAAAAGTTAATTTTTTTTTTAAAATTAGCTTACAAAGAACTCTTTGTGGCTTTTTTGAGACAGGGTCTCCCTGTAGCCCCAGCTGTCCTGGAGCTCACTGTGTAGACCAGGCTGGCCTTGAACTCACAGAGATTTGCCTGCCTCTGCCTCCCAAGTACCGGGACTACAGGTGTGCACCACCACGCCTGGCTTGCGTCTATCTATTTTATGACCTCTGATGTTTATCTTAATTCGGAAGTATACAAAAATTCTTGTCAAAATGAAAATTCAGTTTTTTCCCTTCCTGATCTTAGACTTGGTATTGGACACATAGTAAAGGGGTCAACAAATGCTTTCTGATTAGTTTTCGCGTACTTTCATCTAATTTTCTTTTGAGGTCCCAAGTTCTTCATCACTAACAGTATTATATAATGCCCCACAATGTAACTCTTATTTTTATGACCCATTTATGGTGTTCCCATTCATTGTTGAATTTTGAACAATGAAGTGGCCAGCATATATAAAGTTTCTGAAATATAAGCTTGATTAGATTTTTAATCTCAGTGTTCATCTTTCTGTACTTGATGCATGTTTGCATGTGCTAAATTCTAAACAGGACTCTAACATGCAGTGTTCGTCTTTCTGTACTTGATGCATGTTTGCATGTGCTAAATTCTAAACAGGACTCTAACATGCAGGATTGGCCTCTTGCTTTTGTTTTGAGAACGATATCATCATGACCAGTAACTTCAGACTATTCCACAGAGACCTTTGTGCCTATTTTTTGCTATTATTTCTGATAGCTGAGAGCGTACGGTACTAGTGAAATAAATGGTGTGATTTGTCTATAAGAATCTTTGCCTTGCACCGTGTCCGTATCGATTGGCCTCAGTGAGTAGAATGCATGTTTCCATAGGAACTAGAATAATAAATTGATATGACTGTGCCTAGAGCCTCATTGTTCTAAGAAGACATTTGCAGAGCAAAAGAACATGAATTTATATGCTAAGCGGCCTCAATTTTTACTTTTAAAAATATGTATTTTTGAAGAGCTATATTTATTTTAAGAAAATTATTTCTTCTGAGGAAACATGCTCTCTTGAATGTCTCTGATTTTACAATCTCATTCCTCTTTTATATGATTCTTTGAAAACCAAATTGAAAAAGAAGCAGTGAAATAAGACTGGGGTCTATAGCTCTTCTAGTCTACCTCCAGATATTTCTTTACCACACAAGAGCCACTACTTTTATATTGTTCTTGTAATCAGTGATTAAGTTGTGCTTAATTTTATTGACACCCCTTTTAAAAACAATTCAGACTGATTTCAGAAGAGACATCATTTGCACCAGAGAGAACTGAGCTCTACAGAGTGGCGTCCTTTGAGTGACGCTCTGGCAATGCTTATTACTAGAGGGACAGCAAAAGGAATTTTGCTCAAGCAGTTCCTATAGTGATTGCAAACTGGCTGCACTTCCCAGCTCTTTACAATTTCAGCATGGCTTTTCTTGATCGACTATCAGTCTTCAGCATCTCTGAACACACACACACACACACACACACACACACACACACACACACGGCCAGACATAAGATAAACAAACGAAAGACAATAGCTTCCAACAAAAGATTCCACAGAGCTAAAATCCTTTTTGCATGAATAAGATCCCTACTCTGTATTCTGTTTTATAATATGGAAATCCTGTCATATTAGGATTTTAACTTTTAGAAAGTACAGTCACTTTTAACTTTTAGAAAGTACAGTCATGTGAGATAGTTTTTAATTACTCAAATATTCATATTCAGGGTCTTTGACCACTCACCCCCCCTCCCTCCCCTACCTATAGATGCAGTGCCTGCCTAAACCCTAATCATTCTAAAACTAACGATTGGGTGTTACTTCCAGGTTCAAGGGCCCTTGTCTCATTGATGAATTGATTTCCCCCTTCTGGGATATTCGCTATGTGTCTATCTCCATGTTATAGAGTAGAAACCCCACCATGGGCATCACTTCTTACCATGGTTGTCTCAGCACAAAGTGGGCCACATGTCCCACCTGCAATTTGTGTCAATTCCAACGCTCTCGTCATAGCTCACAGTCTGCGCCATGTGGCCTCTGCCACCACCTTCTTTGCCCTCATTTCCCTCCGTTCCTTCCCTAGCTCCCTGAATTCCATCCACACTGGCTCTCTTTCTGTGTGCCGGGGGGGACTGAGGTCTTTCGCTTCCCAGCCTTTGCACTGAGGGCCCTTGCTGGGCCCTCTGGCTGGAACAACCTCACCTGTATCCTTTCCAAAGCCAGCACCCTCCGCCTCCGTCATGTGCTTACCTTAGATGCCACTCCCTCCGTGGCTACTTTTTTTCCCCAGTCGTGGTAAGTAAATAGACCTTCCTGTAGCTGTTGTGGTGCGTTTTCCTTATGGCACACGCACAGCTCGCTATGTATTTGCTTTACATGTGTTTACCTGTTAGGGAAAGAAGAGCAGGATGATCTTTAGATGGTAGGACCCAAAACTTGCGTTCAAAGTTTCTGCCTGATTGAGCAGAGTATGTAAGTGCAGGGCAGTATGGATTTTAAAGACCTGGAAAGATTTTCCCCAGTTTAGCTTTGGAGGTTTGAAGTGTGTAATAGTAGTTAGAACTTTTGGGGGCCGTGAGTGCATGAGGCCTGTGTCGAGTGGAGGTGAAGTGGGGATTAGGAGGGCTGATTGTCTCTGTTGGGCTCTAGGCACTCAAGGTGCTGAGGCGCTCAAGCCTCAATGTATGAACTCTACTGTCCCCGTTCTTGTCCATAATAAAAGCTTCTCCAGTGATAAAAAGCACAAACAACACCTCAACCCACTGCAGTGCTTTGTGCACCATTTCTAATGTCCTTCCTTAATGATGACTTTTAGTAAACCAACTTCTTCTTCTGCTTAGAGCCCCTGGAGACTGGCTCCGTGTCCCCGTTTCTTCCTGTGGAAATCGTCTTCATGTTGTGAGCCTCAGCTCCCGGAAGTACTTTCCCGCCAGCTCCTTCCTCTCTGCTCATCCCCCAGTGGCCCGTGTCACCTGCCCTGAATGTGTGCAGGGCTGAATGTGAGCAGCCAGAGTGCCTAGCAGTTTTCCCGAGTCACTGCGTTGACAGTGTGTGGAAGTCCATTAGCCCAGGGAAGTGGGTCTGATGGGGAGCTCTAGATGATGGAGTTAAATGAGACCGTTTTCTCCTGTGTAGTTGACAACGACTCACCGCAACGTATGAAATGCCGTGAGGTGCTGATACATAGCTAAACCCTTGGCTGTTAAGTTAAACACTGTATTTTGTGTATAAAATTATTGAGTTGACTCTTTTTTTCCTATTGAGATACGGAGGGAAAGGAATGTGTTAAACCTGTCAGGCATACTGAGATATTCAAGAGGTTGGCTATTTTGTGGTTTTTTGGCCTGTAATACTGGTGATGTCGTTTCTAACTTCTAGACCCAGTTTCTGTGTCCTGTCTTGACATGTGACCTTGTCAGAATAATGAATATATCATGGACATCATTTAGCATGGTTTCTGTTCATTTAAATTTTCAGATAATACAAATTAAGTTGCATCCAATGAGTACTGAGCACAGGATACTTTTACAGGTTAAAGGACATGTGAATGCTTTACAAGCCTTAATTACCAACAGTTATTATTGTATCCCTGCTGTGTTACAATTAATGAGTAGTTCTCCAGCAAACACAGGACTGGTGGACAGGGTTTAGAATAGGTAACCTGGAGCAGAGGCAGGGAAGTGAAATTTGAAAATTCCTGCTCTTGCCAGAAAGAAACAGAGACACATAGCGAAAGGAGAAACACACACCACTAAAACAACCAGTTTGTTTTTCTCATTTGCAGAATTTTATTAGACTTATTCATCCTGCAGATATTTACTTGGTACTACTCTGTTGTGTTGGAGGCTGGAGATGATCCATACAGTCACCTGCCTCATGCAGCTTATGATATGATCGTACTGCCGTCGAGCAAGCCACTTTCAGGTCCTTTGCATCTTGGATGGCAATGTCATTTGCCGGGTAGGCCCTTCCTGACTGACTAGTGTGTAGTTTTATGGTTAGATATTTGCACGTGTGATTTGGGTCCCAGAAAAATGCAAAGTGGTTAAAGATATGAAGAACCTACCTTAATTTCTCAGTTCATTAAGCTGTTTGAGGGAAATCCTGGTACAAGAGCTGAAGTACATAGTTTTGGGATGAAACCTAGAAACGATTCAAGAGCAACTTCTAGCAGACTCGGACTTCACACAGAGAAGCCTGGCTGGTCACGTGCACTAACTTTCCTCCTTCTGGTTCATTTTCCTCCCTTTATACACAATTCCAAACAAATTCCAAATTGGAATCCTAACTAGATTGCACCTGAAGATGGTAAGCATCTTTAGAATGGTTCATTTTGGGTCCTGAAGTATCCCTCGCTTGCCTCCACACTCACACTTTGTCTTTTTGGTGTGATAGGGGACAATTTGAAAGTCAGTCTTGAAACTCTGGAACATAGTGACCACATGTTGCTGATGAAATGTGTCATTCTTAGAAGAAGCATGTAGATGTGCTTCTGTTTATCTTTCCTTCCTGTTATCAGTCCTATGAACCTATGGGCCTCCGATCACTGGGCTGTGTGAGATATTCTTTGAACATCCTAGAGGGCAGATAGAATGCCTGTTGTTTGATATGGCCAGAGTCTGCATTTAAAAGAGAGAATTGGGTTAGTTGGTAGGGAAGTCAAAATGAGTATAGGATGTCTTGTTTGGCTCCTGGAATAAAACTTAAGAGTTATATTATTTTCTTCATTCTTTCTGGAGGGTTATAGGATGCCTTCTGATCAAATTACATTGGCAGAATTTTAACATGTTATCAATTCAAGTCACATGTGGTCAGGCATTACACATAGTGATAAAAATACCCCAATGAAAGCAATTTAGTTATGTAATTTAATTCATAGTCATATTTTATTTTGTATCTTGGTATCATACACATCCTTGAGAAGAAGCATTTTTCCTGAAAAGTGTCACCATCCTGTTGCAGACCAGAAAACCCTAGGGGTGGAGCCACCTAAGCCCTTTGGAGATAAAGCCCTAGACATCGGACACCAAACTGTAGTATTTGGTGTTTGCCGTGTTGGTTTCCGCTCTTGTTCGGGTCTGGTAGTTCCCACAATACCAGAATTCCTCCCTTTTGTTATGAGAATGTATATTCTGTGACATTGTATGTTGGAAGTGCCTAAATTGCCTTTTTATCTTGCAGGGGTTTACAGTTAAGTGCTTGCCTTAAGTCTCAAAGAGACTTTGGAATATGGACTTTGAACAGCGTTCAGACTTTGAACAGTGAACAGACCGGTCATTCAAGAATATGGGGACTTCAAAAGTTGGGCGAAATACGGACTGTATTATTGAAAAGACCATGAACGTGTCGGGGTCAAGGGTGGAATGTGATGGTGCAAATGAAGACTGTTCCCCATAGATGAGAGTGTTCGGCACTTGGTATATGATCTCCAGTTGGTGGTGATGTTTGGAAGGTCACGGAACCTTTAGGTGGTCTGTGCTGGAGGAAGCTCACCTCTCAGGGCAGCTTTGAGAGCTCATAGCCTTATCCCATTTCCAGCTGCTCTCTGCTTCCTGTGAGTTGTTGAAGGTGTGAGCTGTCAGCTTTCTGCCCTGGCTGCCTCTGTCAGTGTCTCACCACCATGGTAGATTCTTAACCCTCTGCACTTTTTAGTCCGGATAAGCTCTTCCTGCTGGAGGTTTCCTTGGTCATGGTGCTTTATCACAGCAACAGAAAAGTAACTAATACATACACACCGTCTAACTTTAGATTTGCTTTAAAAATTATTTTGGGTATTCTTTACGACCACTGTGGTTCCTAGGAGGAGCACAAATGGTTCCCATTCTTTTGTAATTTTTGAGATCATTTCTTTCTACTTTATATCTTCTGAAAATCTCAATGTCATTTATTGATTTTAAAAACTACTTTTATTCATTTGTTGATAACTTCATACGAGGTGTTTTGATCATATTCTGACAGCTTCCCCCATCTCTACCTCCACTTAACCTCCTGACTTCACGCCTTCTATTATTATTTTTAAAGGCCTATTGAGTCTAGCCTGTGCTCCCCAAGTGCTCTTAGGTGTGGGTTCAGCCACTGGAGCCTGGTCAACCTACCCAGTGTTTCACCCTTAAAAAGCTGACTGCTTTTCCCCCAGCAGCTATCAGTTGCCTATGATTCCTTAGCTAGGGCTGGGCCTTCTTACCCCTCCTCCCCATCCTTGCTGGGCTTTTGTCTTTTGCTTGGGCTATGAATCTATTTCAGGACAAGTCTTTCCAGAGATAATGGGAACTATCAAACTATCAGAATCCCGGAGGCTCGACCTCCAGGGCAGGAGAAGATTGTCGTGTTTTCTTTGCTATCTGTTTTGTTTAATTCTCTCCTACCTGTTCATTTGTTTTTCTTCTTGTTTCTTCAGTAATAATAAGTCACTTTGTGACCAGAGAAGATAGAAACATTCTCAAGGCACATCTATCTTTCCACAGTTAATGATAAAAGTCAAATTGAACCCTGTAGTTGGAGGTCTTTGTGGAGTGAGAGAGTTGGTGATAAGTGGAACATGGAAATTATGCCAGTAGCTTAAAGGGAGGGTGGAGATGATGGGCAGAAACCACTGAGGAATGAAAGCCAGAGTTTTCTTTTAATGAGGGGGAATTATGCTTACATACTGTCCCCCCACTTTTTCTGTTGTCCTAGGCTGGCTAACAGTCTACTTTCTGCAGCACGAGGTACCTTTCACATGGCAGGTTTCGCAGGAGCAAATGTAATTGCTTGATGACAGTTTGTTCCCCCAATATATATTTTTTTAATTTATTATTGTTATTTCATGTGTATGTGTGTATTGCCTGCATGTAGGTAAGTGCACCCGTGTCATGCAGTATCCTCGGAGGACAGAAGAGGCTGTTGGATCCCCTGAGACTGGAGTTAGGGACAGATGTCAGCCGCCATGTGGGTGCTGGGATTCGAACCCGGGTCTTCTGCAAGAACAACCAGTGTTCTTAACCGCTGAGCCATCTCTCCAGCCCCATCCCCCAATATATTTTTACATATTAGCATTTACAGTAAATATCCAGATGGGCTAGAGTATAGCACAGTGGTAGACTGAATGCCTAGCATTTAGGAGCTCTGTCCTCTATGTCACAACAAAAACAGGCAGGCAAGCAAGCCAGAGCCTGCCGGACCATTGCCGATAAGGCTTAAACACATTAAAAATGCAATCAAAGAAACAGAATGGCGGACTATCAGAAGAGTGGGAAGTGGTATAAGAGAGGAAAGAAGTCTGCAGTTTTCTCATGCTTCCACATGTAAAACGCAGACCACAGAACTTGAAACTGAGATGACGTATTTTCAGCACCATGAATATGATGTGCTTTAATTTATACAGTGATGAAGCATTCGGTTTTAAACACCGCGTTTCTAATTCTGCTCTTTTCACAGTCACTTCATATCTGATAACTACGTTATTTTTAGTCCACTGAAAGGAGATATGAGTAAGAATTTATACTTGCTTTTTGAAAAATTTTTTAAAAAATTTTGTGTTTACGAGTGTATTGCCTGCATGTATGTGGGTGCACCCGTGTCGTGCAATGCCACGGAGGTCAGAAGAGGACTTCGGATTCCCCTGGAACTGGAGTTAAGGACGGTTCGTAGCCGCCATGTCGGTGCTGGGGATTGAGCCCAGGGCCTCTGCAAGAGCAGTCAGTGCTCTTAACCACTGAGCCATCTCTCCAGCCCCTATACTTGCTTTTGTTAAGACATCAAATGATGATATTGAAAAGGTACTAAAGGGACTTGCCTACATGTCTGTAGCATAAAAGAAATGAATTCTTCAATTTCTCATCCCTAATGTAGTGTCTCTCTTCTGCCAAATTCGATGTATATAGTTTTCCTACCTGAGAGGTCTTTGAAAAGTGTCCCTTGAACTATATAATCACCATTCAGCAAAAAGTTCTCAAAGAAGACAGACAATATCATCCAAACCTGTCAAGCCCTGTTGTTTTTATTAAAGTCAGAACTGATTTTGCTGTACAGAGCTGTCAGCAGAAAGCACTTGGTAACAAGGGACGTAGAGTTATGTATATGTGTAAAAGCTTATAATGTAAGTTGTAAATCTCATGTTAGCCTGTAAGTTGTTACTGTCATGTTAAGATATATTGTAATTCTCATGTTGGGATATATGTTGTAACTCTCATGTCAGGATAAAGTACATCTCATGTTAAGATGGTAAGTTATGGGCTGGAGAGATGGCTCAGTAGTTAAGAGCACTGACTGTTCTTGCAGAGGACCTGGGTTTGATTCCCAGCACTCACATGGCGGTCAACAGCCATCCTTAACTCTAGTTCCAGCAGCATCCAATGCCCTCTTCTGACCTTCTCGGCAATGAACAATATGGGTTCACTTACACACATGCAGGCAATACATTCATAACGACACACACCTTTAATCTCAGCACTTGGGAGGCAGAGGAGGTGGGTCTCTGTGAGTTTTTTGTCTTTTTTGAGACAGGGTCTCCTTGTAGTCCCAGCTGTCCTGAAACTCACTATGTAGACCAGGCTGGCCTCGAACTCACAGAGATCCACCTGCCTCTGTCTCCCAAGTGCTGGGATTAAAGGTGTGCACCACCGCAACTGGCTATAAAATAAAATATTTTTAAAAAAAGATAGTAAATCACAACTCTCATGAGAAATGGCAATGCTCCATTCAAAGCTCCTCCTCCCCTCCTTCCATTTCCCCCAGAGCTGTCTCTCAATGAAAGTTAAACTCGACATGAGACGTGCTAGTTTATCCGTCGGACTAACTTTTGCCATTTGTCACTTAATCATTTACTCTGCCTGAAATGGGTTTAATCTGATGTACTGAGTGTATGATTTCAAATAATTTTTAATAAAACATTTAGAACTGAATAATAGAACGAAGGGCTTGTTTCAAGGGTTAAAGTTTAGACTGGTCTATTCGTTTAATAATTGTGGAATTGTAACCAGTCTGATTACAGAGTTATCATGTAATTGAGTGAGACTCAGATCTGGAAAGTTGGTATAGTAGATGCTTTATTGTTTGCAAAATCACTAACATTACCAAATGATTTCAGCAATGTCTTTAAAATTATTTAAGCCTCAGTTTCCTTATCTATAAAAGTAATAAAAATATCCACTTAAAAAGGCAGGATGTATTAATTATAAAATCACTTTCAATATTGCAAATATTTAAATATGTAAAGTATAATTAAAAGGACACTTTTGATACTTGTAAATCTTAGAATTATATCCATAAATAAATCCAGTCTTTAATTATGACTATAAAGGTATCTTTGTGTCAGCACTAACTAGCAGCTTCCTATGTATTTGAACCAAATGAGCCCACGTTTGAGCTAATAGATATTTCAATGAAACGTTGCTTCCTGGCTTCATTGCAAGTGAGTGTAGGTAGTCTGGATTGACTTCCTGTCTTGCGGTTTTCACTAGTAGGAGATAGATTACCTGTCTTGCTTTATGTTAAAATAGTCCCTTATTTAATTCTTCCTGTTCGATTGCTCTCCGTCTCCCCTTCATACCGCCTGTGTTCTGTCCCATTTCCCTAACTAAAGGCCACTGAAAATGCTATATGGAAGCTTATTACTGTAGAAGGTTTTATAGCTATACACCTGTCCACACACACACACACACACACACACACACACACACAGAGTTTTCAATGGAGTTACCCTATAATGTGTGGACAGTGCCTCTCTCAGACACCATAGGTTATCAAATAAAAGCCAGCTTATTGGTCAGGTGTTGGTTACTGAGGTTCCATAGGGTCCCCCAAACCTTAGTGGTTATTGCCATTGCTCTTGGCTACCCTTGAGAACTTGATGGTAACACCATATTGCTGAGGACGCTGCATACTTGTGTCGTAGGAGGTGAAGAAATCAAATTGGTGCTGACCTGGAAGTTTTATCCCAACTCGCTAGCTTTCATAGTGCCGGAAGTTTTTTTTTATGCTACCAGGGTAGAAAAGTATTCAAGGATCCAACAATCCTACCCAGCTGTGAACTCTGTGAGCTATAATACCAACTGGCCTGGCAAGGCATGCCTGCCGGTACAATAGTGGCACGAGTGTTATGGTAGTAACCATAACTTCCTGACTGGATTTAAAGCCTGGTCCACAAGATGGAATTCATGTTTGGTCTTGTTAACTGGGCCAAAATTCTGAGACTGGATATGTCACAGGCCCTAAGAAAGGACTTAATACCATTTTTCTGCTAAATGGACATAGTATTAAATGGCCCCCTAAGTACTTATTTTTGCCCACTGATTAGTACATCTCTCAGCCCTAATCAGAGAACATTCCTGTTGCAGTAGATAGCGCAAGTACAGACATGCACAAGTGTCCAACCTGCAGGGAATAAGAGACTGTGGAGTACTCAGCTCTAAATGAGATATTTGTAGGATGCTGCTCTCCCCAAGGCTCAGGGCTCACTGTAGAAGACGGGGCAGAAAGATTGAAACAGCCTGAAGTAGTGAACCGGTGGGTATCTGCAGCAGAGCAATATTTGCTGGACACGACGGCCATGAACTCATAGCAGCTTAAACTGCGTGCACAAGACCTGTATAGGATCAAGCCAGCCAAAATTCCCGCATGGATGGGGAAGGTGCTCTACCCCATCTGAGGAGCTGTTGGTAACTGATGGCTGCTGGGGTGGGGAGAGTCAGTTTTCTTCAGGGATGGGGCCCCTGAAAGCCTACCCCAATCCATCTACCAGGTGGATAGTCCTGCACCCAAGCATGTACAGGTGGCACTAAGTGGACTTAGCAGGTTTGCAGAAAGAAAAGAGAGCACATGGATTTGACAGGGAAAAGTGGTGGTGGAGATAGAGGAAGACTCAGAGGGGAATGGATGGGGGTAGACTTGATCAAAATACTTTATATAAACGTTTGAATACCTCAAACAGTAAACAAAACGCTAGAAAAAGGACACTATTTTTCTATTTATTCTATTTATTTTCTTTATTTTCTATCTATCATCTACCTACCTACCTATCTATCTATCTATCTATCTATCTATCTATCTATCTATCATCTATCTATCTATCTATCTATCTATCTATCATCATCATCTATTTTCTTTCTTTCTTTCTTTCTTTCTTTCTTTCTTTCTTTCTCTCTCTCTCTCTCTCTCTCTCTCTTCCTTTCTTTCTTTCTTTCATTTATTTATTTGGTCTTTTGAGACACTGTCTCCCTGTAGCCCAGCTGGCCTGGAACTCGCTATGTAGACCAGGTTGGCCTTGAGCTCACAGAGATCCACCTGCCTTTGAGAAAGGAAAATCTCATCATATTCCTCCTAGTTATGCACTGTTAGTGTGGTTTGGTTTGGGTTTCATTTTTCCAGGGAGTGAAGCCAGATATCATCTGCTGAAATTTTCTTCTTCCACCACCTTCAGTGTCACATCACGAGGGAGGTCTAGAAGCAGCTGCATGGTGTATAATTGTGACTTTTTAGAGAACTAGCCATTATGACAGAAAGACCCACACTTGTGGTGACTATAAATCCATGATATATTTGGTCATGTATTTTCTGCCCTAGTCCTATTCTTCTCTCAGACCTCTATAAATGAAGAAATCATTGGACTAAATCAGAATTATAAAAGAAAATGTTTTAAAACCCCACAAATATGCTTTTTAATATATTTGATTCAATTAAGAATCAGTTTTCTCGCTTAGATATGTACGGATATGCTAACCGTGCCTTGCTCTGAAGGTTATCTTTGGCCATATTGCAATTGTATATTATTTATGGGGGCTGGAGAGATGGCTTGGTGGATAAGAGCACTGACTGCTTTTGCGGAGGATCTGGGTTTGATTCCCAGCACCCACATGGTGGCTAACAACCATCTGTAACTCCAGTTCCAGGGGAATCTTATATCCTCTTCTGACCTCCACAGGCATTGCATGACACAGGTACACTTACAAACATGCAGGCAATACACTTATACACAGAAAATAAAAATAATGAATAAGCAAAAATATCTATTACTTAGGAACATGATTATTAATTGAAGGATTGCATCTCTTTCTAGTACCTTGAATACTTACTTTATGTGACTTTATGTTTATTAGTAATTTGCCAGGAAACTTTCTTCTCATCTTTGTCGATTAAAGAAATCAGGCTTATACAATGAAACTTATTTTATTTCACTTATTTTTCCACATGAAGAGGTTTGGTGGCCGATTACAAAAGGAACCAGGCTGTTACCTATAAGCAGCTG
Organism: Nannospalax galili; assembly: GCF_000622305.1. Lineage (NCBI taxonomy): Eukaryota > Metazoa > Chordata > Mammalia > Rodentia > Spalacidae > Nannospalax > Nannospalax galili. Next base: position 1,333,847 of record NW_008334095.1, on the reverse strand, counting down.
GACTTTTTTTTTTTTTTGAGTCAGGGTCTTCCTGTAGCCTCAGATGACTTGGAACTTGCTATGTACAACAGGCTGGCCTTGATCTCACAGCGATCCTTCTGCCTTTACCTCCCGAGGGCTGGGACTGAGGGCATGAGCCAGGACATCCAGCTCGATTCTCTTTAAGCTTGGAAATGAGTTATTATTTTATAACAGTTACTATAAGCAATGACTCCGTTTACCTGAGAAGAGAGATGTGACCTGCTTTTTTACCATTTGTTTAATGTCTTCCTCCTTTTTTGGATAAGGATACTATTAACCAATGAGCATGAAATGTCATTCTATCAATATTTAAATAGAGGAGGCTGTTGTCATATTAGGAGCAGAGAGTTCCAAGGGACGTGACCTTTGGCACTTCGTGTGGAGTTGTTAGCGTGCCCCTCTCCATTTTTGTAAATTTTTACTATATTTTTCTACAGAATAAGATAGATATTAAAATTGCATGTGATCTGGCTTTGGCAGGTCTTTTCAACGGGAAAACATGACAAGTTGAGCGTAATTGGGGCACAAAAAAGTAAAACAGGGAAGCCATTGTAGATGTAGAGTTTTTGGTTTTGGAACAAGTGGCGCGTAGATGGCTTTGGCATTGTTTTGAAAAATAAAGAAAAGAAAATTCCCAGGAGAGAAGTGGAACCACGGACAGTACCAGTTTCGTGGCGGGTTACCCTTCACGTTCCAGAATGATCGGGGTATTTAGAAGGAAACTCTCACAGGTCCAGAAGGAGGCCAGGTCCTGAGCTACAAAGCAAAGAGCACAGACCTGAAGGAGGACAGCAGTGACATTATTGCTCCGAAGTGCTTGGTGTTTAAACTTGTAGGTCCAGCGGGGCACTTCCTATTCCGATGAGTCATCTCCTTACTCAGAAATATTTACTGAACAGCTGCAATTTGCCAGATACTGTTTAAGCGAGGACTACAGTTTGTGTCTTTGTGACATTTATACTTTAGAGGGGAAGACGGCTCATGGTGATATGGGCTAGGAAGAAAACCAAATCAAGATCAGGGAGCGCTTCACCTGGCTTTGCCTTATACCGGCAAGTCAGGATGGCCCGCCACATTTATTCATTAAACTGTGCATCTCAGCACTACTGTTCTTACGAAAAATCATTCATCTGCAGCAAGACAGATTGGTTTCAGATTTTAGCAAATCTTGACAGTGATTTGAACTCATTTTCCTATGTATAAGATAAAATATTTGCCAGTGTTATTTTTTTTCAGTATTATTTTTTAATTTGGGGGGGTTATTTGCTTCTATTTTTGCGTTTTACCACGTACCCCTGGCCAGCCAGGAACTCAATTTGTAGACCACACTGGCCTTGAACTCACAGAGGTCTGTCAACTTTTCTCTCCTCAGTACTGCACACTGATTATTTTCCTATGTATAAGATAAAATATTTGCCAGTGTTATTTTTTTTCAGTATTATTTTTTAATTTGGGGGGGTTATTTGCTTCTATTTTTGCGTTTTACCACGTACCCCTGGCCAGCCAGGAACTCAATTTGTAGACCACACTGGCCTTGAACTCACAGAGGTCTGTCAACTTTTCTCTCCTCAGTACTGCACACTGATTTTAAAAAAAAAAAAAAAAAAACCTTAGGAAAAAAGTGGAATTAGCCAATGACATGAGAGGCGATCTCTAGATTTTCAAAGTGATCAGTGGGGTATTATGTAACAGGAGTTGATCAAGGCTGGGGGGATGGTTCAGTGCTTTAGAGAACTGGCTGTTCTTGCAGAGGACTCGAGTTCCATTCCCAGCACCCACATGGTGGCTTAACAGTCAACCAAAACTCCAGTTCCAGGGGATCCACACCCTCTTCCTACATGCAGGGGTGCACTTACATACATACAGGCACTCATACAGGTAAATAAACACACAAATAAATAAATATATAAATAATAAAATTAGAAGGAAATGGTCACAGAAAGTAATCACAAGTTTGGCCCCTCCCCCAACCCAAATATTAAGCAAATGAAATTAGGATTCCATGTTGGCTCATGTAATTCTTCAGCCCATGTTAAGACTTAGGGGTGCTAGGAGATGGCATTCTCTCCTCAGGAGAAGCAGTGCTGAGGTGCTAGGAAGGAAGGAGAGAGACTGAGACATCCAGCACTCATCCTGGGGACAGATTTCTAAATGAGCTGCTTTTAGATTCTCATCTTCTATCAGATTTTGAGCACTGTAGTCTTCTCTAAACTGCCCTTCTTTGTACATTGTACATTGTGTGTGTGTGTGTGTGTGTGTGTGTGTGAGAGAGAGAGAGAGAGAGAGAGAGAGAGAGACCCAGTCAAGTGCATCTGTAGAGGTCAGAGGCCAATTTGCATTGAGTCTGCTCTCTGCCTCCCTATGTGGATTCCAGGCATTGAACTCAGGTTGTCAGGCTTGGAGGGAAGTGCCCCATACCGCCTTCCCTTCCAGCCCATCTACTCATACAATGTGCTCTGGGGCCTCCAGCATGGTCTTTGTATTAGTTTTCTGTCCCTATCCCCATACTTGCCAGCGCAGGCTTTTGATGGAACCTGCTTCTCATAAGTGGATGCATAATGTGTGCATAGGGGTCTGCGGACAGAACAATCATTGTAGCAGGGATAAGTCAGGAATTGCTGGAGTTTTAAGCTGTCTAGAAAACAGTGGAACAGAGGAGAGGCGCTGGGCAAGAGGCCAGCAGGTTGGGGAGGACTGACACTGCCCCTCAGTCTGTCCACTGTGCAGGTGAGGCATGCAGCCTCTTCCTGCAGTTTCCTCCTGCTCTTATAGAATGTGAGCAAAAGCCGAAACATCAACAACAGAAACCCAAAATAGTAACCGAAATTTTCTTCTCTGAGGCCTCCCAGGCCAGAGGAGGAGAGAGAAGAGCAGGGGGCATTTTTATTTTTATTTCTGCTTTTTATGAACGTTCTGTGTAAGTGAAGAAGAAATCCACGCTACTGAGCTTGGTCTGTCCTGTCACTATGTTTAGGCGAAGTCAGTGGCATCAAAGATTGTTTCCTGACTATCTGAGTGGGTAGAAGATTTCACTTCATTTTTGATACCAGTCGGTCCTCGCCGCATTCCTGCGGGACCCTCAGCAGCATCCTTCACAGGTAGAGGCAGTGTGATGGGAGGTGAAAGCATCCCGCCCAAGGCTGCACAGCAAGTTAGTGGATCTGGGCTTCCAACCTGGACCCTTGGATCCTAAAGATTTTTCTCTTCCTTTACATGGTCTCAAAAAAAAAAAAAAAAAAAAAAAAAAGAACGGTGAGTCCATATTCCTTGTTTGCTAAATAGAACCACCATGTGACCCTGGATCTGATGGGCAGGGCAGGAAGGTCAGGTTTTAGAGAAAGACTGACAGAGGGAGTTCCCCCCTCCTGTGTCTCAGCAGGCTCAGGGAATGTGCTTAAGGTCTGTTTGCATCTCAGGCATGCAACCATTAGCAGGCCTCTGGGCCCTCTGTGCGGGATCTGCCCTGGGCTTGGTAGGACCCGTGCTCCATCCCTCTCCAGCATTTGTACATGTAGAAGCATGAGCAGTGAGTTCTGTTGAGCTGAATACTGTGTGTGCTCTTGTCATAATCTGAATTAATGGGGCCCATTGCTGGGGTTTTAGAGCCTTATCTCTGACTCACCTCAGGCCATTTGTGTTTCCGTCTCTATGGCCACGTAGACACCAATAGTTTGTTTTTTCCATTGTAAAATAATACCTAATGGGAGCCCTGTGGTTTTAGTGTTGTGCTGTCTAACCAGTTGTTCTGGTATTTCGGCAATTGTCTGCAGCAATATTTTCCCTCTTTTTGAGCGAGTTAGGGAATGGGCAGTACGGCCCAGGCAGCTGTCCTTCAGTGTAAAACGATCTGCTTGTCTCAAGGAAAAAACCTCCTTGGAGACTTGGCAGACAGTTTACTTTAGATTTAGAGCCTGGCTGCTACGTTTGCCGGTATTCCAGGTGTCCAGTTTCAACCTCCTTTGTTTCTTCTGCAATGTGTGAAGGCGACGGTGGGACACTGTTAGTGTGTGTTTAGTGCAGCCCAAAGCAAAGGCAATGCCAGGAGTCCACGGTGGTGGTTTCCAAAGAGCTTAGGACGTGTGCTGTCCCATCAAAGATGATTCTTTCACAAGTAGGCTGTCTTTTGCAACAGAATCTTGAGAATCTTTCTCAAGGGAAAGAGTCAAGTGCAGGAATTTGGAAGGTCTGTGCATGAGTCTAACTTGCTGCTGTCTAGAGATGTAAGCTTTGAGAAACAATCCTTTAGTTTGTGGGCTTCAGTTTTCTATTAATAGTGTATATATTGAACCCTTATTAAGTCAGTCTTTAATTGTTTGGGTTTCACATTCTGTGGCCTAAGTTTGAAATAAAATAGAATTCAGAGCAATTGATTTTGGGACTAAAGAAATAAGACTTTCACCTTTCATTTTCTCATTTTCGTTTTATATATTTTGGTAGTAAATTACTGGAGCATGTATGTTTATGATGTTTGCACCCTCTTGACGTTCTAACCTTGTGTTAGTAGATAATGCCATTGAATGCCTGGGAATGTCTTAATTTCTCCCTTACTTCTGCAGGCCACTTTTCTTTATTTTTATTTTTTGTATAGTTTTTAATTGAATTTTTGTGTATTTCACACACAACACCACAATCGCCTTAATCATCGTTAGACTCCCTTTCTCTTTGGCATGCTCCCGTAACCCTCCTCCCCCACTGGATTTTATGCAATCTGTCATTTGTCTGAAGGCCTACGGAGTCAAATTAGTTTCTCCAGATGTCCTTCAGTGCAAGTTCATCCTCTGGGGTCTAGTCAGTCTATGCAGAGTCTCTCCCTTCAAGAAGGTCAGCTCTTCCTCACCCAGCAGTAATCAGTTTCCCAATAGTTCTTTGGCTAAGATTGGGGCTTGCTGTTCATTTCCACAGTTCTGTGCTGGTTTTTTTGTCTGCTTAGTTTGCATGGGTCTTGTGCATGCTGACACCATTGCTGTAGGTTTGTATGAGCAAGGTCCCAAAGGCCTGGAAGACTCTCTTTCCTTATGTTCATGCACCAACCCTGGCTCTTCCAGTCTTTCTGCCCTGTCTTCCACGATGGTCCCTGAGCACAATCTTGCTGTATATTCCAAATAGGCCTTGAATTCCAGGTAATTCTCTCCCTTCAGTCTTCCAGGTACTGAAATTTAAATAAGTCTGTCCTGAAGCTGTATTTAAGTTGGAAACAGTTCTCACTCTACACTCTGAATCCTCTCTGTTTTCAGAGAGGATTTTACAGTTCAGTTGGTAACATCTATCGCTTTCTAACATACTTCATGCTTCACTTGTTTGTTAGGTCTGTTGTATCTTACTCTGCACCAAAGTACAGGCTTCACCGAAGGCAGAAATGTTTTTGCTCTGTGAAGCATCCCAAGTTCCTAGAATAATGGTGCCAATTAGCCAGAGCTTAAATATTTGTTGAAAATATGTTTTTTTAAAAAAATATTTTATTTTTCCTATTTTATGTGTATGAGTGTATTGCTCGTATATAAGTGCACCCATGTCCTACAATGGCCAGGGAAGTCAGAAGAGGGTGTCGGATACCCTGGAACAGGAATTTCAGAAGGTTGTTAGCTGCCTTTTGGGTGCTAGGAACTGAACCCGGGTCCTCTGCAAGAGCCAGCCAGTTCTCTCAAATACTGAGCCAACTCTCTAGCCCCAGAAAATATGTGTTCTTTTAAGATGTGCTCATGAATGAAAATGTTTGAGGAGCAATTGATTTTCTCACTTGCTTTTAGAGCATCTATGAAAAGCATCTATAACACTTTCCAGTTTTGGAGAACTCTTTCAGGATCTATACCTGCTTTTTGTTAGTTTGACCAGGTTTGTCTGCTGCAGACATTCGGTCTGGAGTTCCTAGTTTCTACCTCGCACTACCGGCTCTATTAGTTTTCTGAGGCAACCGTCATGGAAGACCACAGTCAAGGTGGTGTAAGCAAAAAAAGTTTATTTCCTCATGGTTTTGGAGGTTGCCATTTCAGGATTGGGGTATCAGTAGGTTTTTTTTGGAACTGTGTAATTGGCTAATGCTAGACCATCTACTCTTCTCCGCATCTCCACATGTCATTGGCTGGAGCTTGGCCGTCACCTCTGTCTCTGTGTCACCGGCTGATATACGACCATCTTCGGGCTTCACGTGTCCTTCCCTTTTCCCTCTGTGATAGCCCTTTTCAGGAAATCAGTCGGATGGGATTAGGGCCTACAAACTTCTACTTACTTAGTTCTCTAAATATATCCTGTTTCCAACTACCTTCTGAGTTAATAGGGGTTAGGATACCAGATATGGATTGGGGCGGGCGATACTGTTCAGTTGGTAAAACCTGCTTTTCTGGGCTTTTCTGCAGGCTTCTTGGGGGCGGTGACAGTGCGTCAGTTACTTTTCTGTTGCTGTGATAAAGTACCATGGCCAAAGCAAGCTTAGAGGAAAGCTTTGAATTTGGCTTCCAGTTCCAGAGGCTGAGTGCACCACAGCGGGGACATGTGGCACCAGGACCAGGAAGCTGAGAAATCTGCCTGGAAGTGGGGTGAGGCCGTAAATTCTCAAAGCCCATCTCCAGTGACATATTTTTTTCAGCAAAGCTGCAGCACCCAGAAGCTCCATAATCTGCCGCAAACAGTGCCACTGACTGGGGACCACGTATTCATTTGCCCGGACCTACGCAGGGTAGTTTTCATTCAGTCTACCACAATTTCTTGTAAAAAGTTCAAGTGTGGAGCTACAGAGATGGCTCAGTGATTCAGAGCACTGACTGCTCTTGCAGAGGACCCGGGTCCTGTTCCCAGCACCCACATGGCAGCTAACAACTGTCTGTAACTCCAGTTCCAGGGGATCCAACACCCTCTTCTCACCTCCATGGGCATTGTAGGACACGGGCACATACATGCAAGCAAAACACTCATACACATAAATAAAAATTTAAAAACTTCACGTTTTGTTTTTGCTTATTTATTCTTTTAATCGCTTTACTGTAATGAACTTGCAAATGAAAGCATCAGACAGCAGATGGCCACGCAAACACTTGAGTCTCAGACTCTGCTTTCTGTGAACTTCATACAGTTAGAATCGCCATCCTGAAGCTGTGAAACTTGGCTTAGGGTTTTACACTTTCACTAAATGTTCCTGTTTTTGTTTTTTTTTTGTATACACCACACACAAAAAAGCAAAAGCCATGACAAGAGTTGAAGAGTTGGAACAGCAAAAACAAGTAGCTTATCTCCTCTGTCACTACTCAGGTATCAGTTCTCTCTCATCACCTAATAGTACCCTTTCTTGGTCTCCTTTCTAAATGTTATACCCACACTTATATCTGTTTACATAGATACATGTATACATTATAGACTAGGATCTGCATATGAAGAGACCACATGTGATTTTTTTCTTTCTGATATTGGTGATCTTGCTTAATACTATTCATTCAAAGTCCATCCATTTCCTTCAAATTTTGTGATTTTTCTTTAGAGTTGTATAGTATTCCATTTTATACATACATCAAACTTTCATTATTCATTTATCTGTTGGTGGACGTCTAGGTTGGTCCCATCTCCTTGCTATAGTAAACAGAACCATGATAGTTATGGGTGTACAAATATTTCTATGGTAAATATGGAGTTCCCTGGGTAATTGCTCAAGAGTGGAATGGTGGAATTGTATGTTTTCATCTTCTTACGCCAAGCCTTGACTTGGCTGTGTATCTTTCCCTCTGCTATCTTCCCCTTAATGTCTCACCATCTGCCTCCTTCGAACTCCCAAGTGTCTTTCAGAAAAATCTGTTCAAAGGGAATATTACACATATTGGTAGCTAATAATCCTATGTATATGTCAGTGTGGTTTTGTCTGGAAGGTAATATGGGTCTGAGATGAGCAATCAGTGTAGAGAGGAGGAACCCTTATTACATTTTAAAGGAGTCATTTGCCAGGGTAATATAAAGATTTATGTTGCATATTCCCAAGTAACATAACTTCTAAGTAGCTAAACAAAACAAACAGAATTATAAAGAGAAACTGATCAATCCACAGTGGGATAAATGAGTTGTTAGTACACTTTGACCAGTAATTGGTACAATGAACCAGTGTTTTTCCATTTCCAACAATTTCCAGGGAGTTCTGATGCCACTGCGCTACTGTTTTAGAGATCAAACTTAACCAAACAACCCAAAATCAGAAATACATGCCCTTAAGAACAGCTAGAAAACTGAATCAAGTAGGCATATGTAGATCCTGGCACTGAATAATTAGATAATAAACCATATATGTGTAATTAGAAGTATTTATCAAGTGGACCAAGTACTGTGGCATAGAGCCAAATCAGGAAGCACCAACTGTTGATATTATAAGACAACATTTATGATCACTTTTTAATTGAATTAAAAACAAAGAAAAAAGCCAAAAAAACAAAACAAAACAAAACCCTACCCCAAACCCTCTATATCTAGAGATTATTTTAACAAAACCCTCTATTTCTGAGTGATCCCATGGTAGATTTATATAGGAGACCACAGTAATGATTGTGTTTGTTGTGTTTTTGTTTGCTGCAGGTGATGGTACACACAGCCCTGTGTTTGCTAGGCAAATACCCCGCCCTCTACCTGTCACAATTAATTTCCTAACAAACAAGGGTCTGACGCCGACATGGCCTAATGTTTAAAATGGACAAATTGGGATGTTTGTGCTATTATACTCTGCCTCTTTCTGTTTTAAGTATTTTTAATTAAAGAGCGCAAGTCTTTTAGAGCCCTGTGTCTGTGTATGTGAAGTTTATGTGGAAGGGCTCAATAGAGACATTTTCTTATCTTTAAGAGGCTAGAAAATTTGCCACCCATGAGAATGTCTGAAAGATGTGCCCAGCCAGACGAACCTCAGACACCATTGCTTCTGGAAGCTCCTTAGTTTTGTCCTTCTAAAGTCTGGACTGTGAGTATAAATCAAATTTTGTTCTCTGCTGAGGGATCCATAGACCCCACAGTCTCAACATGGAGGGAACAGGCATCGTTTTCTAAGGATTGCCTTACTCATGAGGTAAATCTAGCATACTCAGAATGGATCAGAAAAGCTTTTTTTTTAAACTGCAATTCAGTTAAAGTTTCCTAAAGTATAGGTGTGTAGCATTACATTTGTGTGTCATAATAGTCAGGTTTAGTAAAACTTAATGAATCTTAGTGATTTAGGATCAATATTTTAGCTAGGATTATTCTTATGAATTACCATTACTATGTATAGCACTATAATGATAATGCTTTACATTTGATCTTATTATATAGGCTTTAGTCATAAAATGTAGACTACTGAATTTATACCTGACAAAGATATAGACTGCCCATTAAAAATAAATCTATTATGGTATAGTATTTCGTCGTAATTTATTCCTTCCTGAAAGTAGGCTTGTACTCAAGGGTTTATACAAATTAATTTGATTACTTGTCTGCATTTAGTGTTAAATATTTAATGTTATCTAAATATACATAATGAACCTGAGTAAACATGCTCAGTGGTAATGGCTAATATTTATTAGAAAACAGTTGATAGCAAGTATGAGGTTCTCTGGGCCTACTGGGGCAGGCCAGGAATCTCTTCTACTCAGTATGCTGAGGCAGGAGAATTGAAAATTTAAGGGCTGTCTTGGATACAGAGTGTTCAAGGCTAACATAGGTGATTTATTAAAACTCTGTACAAAATTTAAAAATATAAAATAAAAGGAGGACTGGGAAGAAGCCCACTGGTAGAGTACTTGCCTAGTAAGTGCCAAGCCCTAAGTTCAATCCCTGGTATCCCTTCTTGGTCCACACACAAGTGAAAGTTCAATGGTTTATAATTATTGTTTTTTGTTTATTTTTATTGAGTGTGCATTTCATATGATGGATCTTAATCAAATTTAGACCCCCTCCCCATCCATGCCCCTCATACCTCCTCCATCGAATTTCATGTATTCTGTCATGGACGTTAAGTCCTTTCTGGTCAAACATTTGCACGCAGACATACCTCTGTACAAGTTCATCCACTGGAATCTAGTCAGCGTATCGGGAGTCACTCCCTTGAAGATCTACTCTCTCTCTCTCACTCAGCAATAATCGGCTGCCTGTGGTTCTTTGGCTAAGGTTGGGGTCTGCTTCCCATTTCCACAGTTTTGTGCTGGGTTTTTGTTTGAAGGAGTCAGCATGGACATTATTGTTACAAGTTCATATGAACAAGTTTCACAGTCTCTTATTTTCTAGAACTTGGCCAGTTGTGACCTTCTGTGTAGACTGCACTCTGTTGTATGAGGGAGCGTCACTGGTGAGAGTTGAGAGATAAATGAATATTCTCTACCCCCTGTTCTTCTATGTTCCATGGGACTTAGGTGGAGAGGCTGCACTGTACATGTGTCACTTAGGGCTGGGCATCTCTCAGACAGATAGTCTTTCTGTGTGACCAGCTGTGGAACTCTGTAATGGTCTCCATCTGTGCAAAATGAAGCTTCTTTGATGACTGGTGTAGGGTAGACTTGTCTGAAACTATAAGGATTCATATTTAGCATATGGTAAGAAATTTCATTTGTCTAGCGATATCACAGATATACGGTTTTCTCTGTGATCTCTGGCCTCTCCAGCCATGTGTATTTGACTATATTTACAGTGCCATCCGTGAATTCCCTCCCATTGAGAGGGCATAGCTTTTTATGACCCCCTAGATAAGAATGCCACTACTAAATCAATAGAAATAGTTTGCTGTGCTAGTCGTTGAGGTTACTAGGCTTTACAACTCAGTTGGACCATTGATTGGTTTTTCTCCTTTACCATCTTGCATAGTAGCCTCTAGAACTATGAGAGCCAGTCTTCACGGAGAAGGCTTCCAGGTCAGTTCCAGCTCCACTGCTCCAAGTCCTGTGTCTGAAGCATGTCCTGCCTTCAGCAATAGGTTCTTACCTTCAAGTTCTGGGAGGCAATCAAGGGCTGTGGCAATAGCCTGTGTTATTTTGGGAGTCTCTTGGACCACCCTGACCAACAACTTGAAGGGAGGCTTCTCCTGTCTGACACTGTATTTCTTGTTATACAGCCTTCAGGTACACACATGCACTCATGTAGAGATAGTGTATATGTATTTTCAGGTGGTTTTTGAGTGAATACATTTCCTTCTGGCTTTTCACACTATGTAAGCTTTATTTATCTCTCCTCTCTCTCTGTCTAACCTCCTTCCCTCCTCCCTCCCCAGTTTAAGTACCCCCATTTTCCCATGATGCCCCCTCCCTTGAGTTCGGTGGTTTATATATTATAAACCCAGTTATATCATTTTTAGGGTAAATCTTTCATTTATTTTACAGTTAGTGTATTAATTTGAATTTTTCATGGTTTCAAGGTGATCATCTTTTTTTTTAGAGTCATTTACATTTTTCATAAATAATTTTTGTTTGGTTTATTTTGGTTTCTGGAGAGAGGATCTCGTATCCCAGAGAGGTCTTGAACTTGTGATCATCCTGCCTCAGCCTCCCAAGTGCTGGGATTCCAAGTGAGCACCACCAAGTTTAGCTTCGTTGCTGTGGATTTAAAGCACTCTTACTGTGCAGTGTGCTAGATGGGATTGTTTTAGCTGTCTTTCTTTACTGGAAGCCTAATCATCACACCTGATGGTAGGTGTATAGTTGTGACTAGTCCGTGGATTTAGTCATGTTTTGTGAAATCACCTGGCCCATCCTTTCATCTTGTAACTCCCTTTCAGTGGCGGCACTAATCCAGCCTCCTGACGCTCGTTTGTTCTGTTCTTCTCATGTATTGGCCTTTTTATTGCCCCTGGGCCACATATGTTCTATATTCTGTTGCTGAGCCCCCCAGAGCCTTCAGGATCGTACCTGCTCCCTGGCTCACGTGAAAGTTGGATATTCTGATGAGACTGATGTTCATCTCAGAGACCTCTCCAGGGGAGGCTGCTTTTCTTGTGGTCTCTGCTGAACAAGAGAAAGGAGAACCTTTGCTTCCAAGGTCTGGGTCCAGACTGTCTGATGAGGAGCCCCCGTGGTGCAGCTCTGACGTCTCCTCCTGACGTCTGCTGCTGCACACTGTGCTAGCCTGCTCCAACCAGCTTGGTAGACTGCTTGTTCCCATGGTTGCCACACCCAGCTCACAGCTGTGTTTTTCTCCTGTCACCCACCATCATCCCAACATTCCTGTGCTCAGCACCACATAGCTCCTCACATCAATCAAGTGCTGGTGACACCTTTCAGCTCCAGCTTTGGGATAAACTTCCATGACTCCGTGTTATCACCGTGAGAGCATTTTCCGCTCTGATTTCATAACTTCATGGCTAGGACACCTGCAGTGACTCCTCATGGTTTACAAAGTTAGAGTACCAGAAACTTAGTTTGAAGTGTGGACCCATAAATCTGCTCAGTGCTTCTCCAATCATCGTGGTTTTCTTGCTGCTTAGCGTACATGGTACTTGTAGGCACATAGCTATCTGCTTGGCACCTGCTCCTCTAGTCTGTTCCAGGTCAGCTCTTGTCTCACGGGAGCCAGGTACAGGGGCCATCCCTTCAGTGGAGCTTGTCTCAGTAGACTGTCTGGGGGGGGTCCTTTCTCTGATCTTAGGTATTCTTTTCATAACTATTAATGATACTCTTGCATTTCATATTTTTAAATATATTTCATATGGAATATGAAAAAGAAGCCAAGGCCTCATCAGAGAAGTTTGTTTTTGGCTGTAGAACATGACTATCACAGGGGCCTACATGTGCCCAACACTGCATAAGCTCAGGACAGACAAAATCCTAGCATGGATGGGGTGCGGTAGTCATGAAGTCCCACCCCTAGCCGAAGAGCTATTGGCAATTGCTAGCTGCTGGGAGAGGGAGAGTCAGGTTTCTGTAAGGGTGTGGTCCCTGGTAGATCATCCACGCTCCACTGGACGGCACCACACCTAGGCATATATGAACAGCACAAATTGGACTTTATGAGTTATTACAAAAAGGGAGGCTGTGCGTATAGGGATGTGTGGTAGATTTGGGAGGAGTTTGTGTTGGAGGGGTGAATGTGAACAAAATACAGTCTGTGAAATTCTGAAAACATTAATACAATATTTAAACACATTACAACATAGAACAAGCAAAAAAAAAAGAGTCATGGATTTTAGGAAGGGTACACTATTGTTCATACCTGGATTTTAAAGGAATTTGTTCAAAAACTGAGCCCACAGGATAGAAAGCTTTCAAGACATCTGGCCAGCAGACTCTGAGGGAAGGAATATATTTGAATGAAAGATTTTCATCAAATTTTGATGAAAATTTGTTCAAGATTGTAATTTATTTCTTTGGGTCCATAATGCTATGATTGTTAATGTAAAATACTATGTACAAAGAAGGTGTGTGTGTGTATGTGTGTGCGTACATCTGCATGTGTGTATATGTGTGTATGTATTATTTGTGTGTACGTACGTGTGTGCGTCTGTGCGTGCGTCTGCGTGTGCATGTGTATGTGTGCATGCATGTGTGTATGTGTACCTGTGTGTGCATGTGTGTGTATGTGTGTATGTGTATCTGTATATATATGCATGTATGTGTGTGCGTACATGTGTATGTGTGTATATATGTGTACATATTACATGTGTGCGTGTGTGTGCATGCATGTGTGTATGTTTGTGTGTATGTGTGTATGTGTGTGCGTGTGTATGTATGTGTGTGTATGTGTGTATGTGCGTGCATGTATGTGCATGTGTGTATGTGTGCATATGTGTACATGTGTGTATGTGTGCATGTGTGTACATGTGTGTGTATGTGCATGCGTGTGTGTTTGTGTGTATGTGTATGTGTGTATGTTTGTGTGTATGTGTGTATGTGTGTGTGCGTGTGTGTGTATCTGTGTGGGTGCGTATGTGTGCATGTATGTGCGTGTGTGTGTATGTGTATGTGTGCATGCGTGCATGCAATTGTGTGTGCACATGTGTGTGTATGTTTGTGTGTGTATATGTATGTGTGTATGCGTGTGTGTATGTATGCATGTGTGTGCGTGTGTGTGTGTGTGTACAAACATCAAATGCAAAACTTGTCACAGAATCTCCATTTCATCTAGCCTGAGGAGGCGGAAAATACACCATGAACTAGAAAGTGTCACAAAGTCGAAAGTGTCACAAAGCCGAAAGTGTCACAAAGCCGAAAGTGTCATTGGTGCAGCAGCAGCACCAGGTGCTCAGTAAAAGCAACGAAGAGTTTTGAGCTTCTCATTTTTCTGTAATTGCTTGACTATTTCTACAAAAATTAATGCTTTTTTTCAGAAAACTAGAGCATCATTCACAGTCTGAGTCTGTGGCACATTTTAAAAATTAAGTGTATTTACTAATTTGTGGTGTATTTCTTTGTATGTTAATTTAATTTTTTATTTTTATATTTATCCCCCCTCCTGTATGTATGCATGTGTGAATACCTCAGGCAGTGTACATGTGGAGGTCAGACGACAACTCCTGGGAATTGGTTGTCTCTTTCCACCATGGCAGTTCTTGGTATCAAATCTCAAGCTTGGTAGCAAGCACCTTTATCCACTGAGCCATCTCACTGGCTCATATGTTAATTTAATTAAAAATATTTATTTATTATTTTTATTTTATTTTATGTGTGACTGTACTGACTGCATGCATATAAATGCACCCGTGTTGTGCAATGCACAGGAAAATCAGAAGAGGGCGTCGGATCCCCTGGAACTGGAGTTATGGACGGTTTTTAGCCTCTGTGTGGGTGCTGGGAACCGAACCTGGGTCTCTCTGCATGAGCAGCCAGTGCTCTTAACCACCGAGCCATCTCTCCATCCACTGATATGTTAATCTTACTCTATCAGATTGTGAGTTCATTGGTGGAGAGAGGTACATTAGTTCCTCTGAAAAATCAGGCTTCAGTAGAATTATTGGTAGGGGCAAGGATTCAAGTTATTTAATTTTGACTCTGGAGTGTTTCCTAACGCTGTGAGTCTGTGGGTCTTTGTGACTCTCCCTTCATCTGTATAATCGTGGGTAATTACTTAGCATGTCTGAGTTAGTTTCCTCTTTCCTAAAATGAGGATAATATTTACTTTATTGACTTTATAAGCATCACAAGAAGTAATCCTTATAAAATGCTTAATTCAGTGCTTAGCTCATAATAATTGCTCTATAAATGCTCTATAAATTACCACCTCCTCTTGCATGACTCTATAACTTATTAGAGGTTGATTATGCCTAATCTCAAAATCTGAAATACAAAAGTATTTCAAAATCAAAATCTTAGTACCAACATGATGTCCCATAGGGAAATTTCCATAACTGAACTCATGTGACAGGTTGTAGCCCAACGCTAGGCACACAAAAACTCAGACCAATATATTCAGTCTGTATATATAGATGTACGTAAAAATTGAATGTCATGTTTTGATTTAGGACCATCACAGCAATGAAGAAACGAACTAGGACAGGACCCAACCCAAAGATAGCTCAATGCATATATGCAAGCATTATAAAATATTAACTGTAAAATCTTTAACTTCTTGTTCCAATCATTTTGAATAAGGGATGCTCAATATAATTGACATTTTAATGAACTTGTTACAGGATAGTGTCACTGATATTTAATTGACTAAAAAGGCCTTGAGAGAAAATGATCTTAAATTGGAAAAAAACACATTGAATTATTGAATATGTTTTCATTCACTTGTCTTTATTTTCCTGAAATTTAGGGCTAACTAATCCCAGAATTAGCAATATATGATGAGTCTGTGCTGGTCATCCTAGGTCACTGCTCTAATTTCAAACATCACGGTTCAAAAATGTTAATGGAAAAGTAATGTTTTAGTGAACTCTCAGTGATGCGTTCTATGAAAGAAGTTGGCCAGAACCAGTTCAGAGGGAAGATCCGCTTACGAAATAAGACCTCTGTTTCGAACCGAACAAGAAAATAAAAAGCAGAATTTCAACAATAGTGCGTCAATACAGACGGGATCTGTGCTCTTCACCATCTTCCAGCTCAAATCACAGCATGATGGATGTGCTCCCCCGCCGGAGCTGATAAGTCCACGACTTCTGTCTGCGGCAGAGCCAGTTTGATAAAACCCATTAGCAGTGTTTTTACTGAGACACTCTGATTGAAAATATTCATGGTTGAAAACAAATTAAAGTTTTATGAATACCCACAAATTGACATTAAAATCCACAGAGCTACTTTGTAAAGGCAGGGTGGGTGTGATGGGGAGGAGCCCTTACTGTTCTTTGCTCCAGCTGTGGCGTGGAGAGAGTCGAAGAGCTACTCTCCCGAGAATTGTCCTGTTCTTTCTTTTTCAAACTCACTGCTATATAGTTGGTAATGGGTCTGATGGAGGGAAAATAGAGGAGTAAAAGGTCTTGCCTTGTTATGCATGAAATGAAATTTGTTGAATTCACCAAGTAGCAGTTTCAATGTATAGGGAGCCAGATCCACCAAAGTTCTTTGGTGATAGCTTGAAAATGGGTTTGGAGTCATTTGTAAAGTGGAAGGCTGTGTGTAAGTAGAATACTGTGTATTCTCTGCTGAGATGTTTCCTCTCATGGAAAGGAGAGGCAGCCCCATGCTGCCTGTTCTGGATGCGGCAGTGACTGTGTTTGACATTATCTGAACACATTTCCTCAGAGAGCATTGCCTCTGGCTTGTGAGTCATGGATTTTTATTCCAGGAGATCTTCTAAAGATGGATAGTTGCCTGTCCTCTCTGGGCAGCTGGATGTTAAAATGAAACTTCAGTTTCATAGTTTCTGTAAGTGCTCTTTTAACCCTTCAAAGTAGATTGTGCATGTGTGCATGTGTACATGCAAACCTGTGTGTGTATATGTGTGTGTGCATGCGTGTGTGTGTGTTTGTGTGTGTGTACAATTTATTATAAAGGAATAATTAATTTTGGTGATCATTTTACCTAAGTATTTTATATAGAAGGAAAACATGGTTAAGTGAATGATTACTGATTAATAATGAAAAGTTGTTAGATATATGGAGTGACTATCCACGTGATATCCAAAAGAATAATGTGGGATAAGGGGACATCCATGAAAGGGTCACTTTCAAAACTGTACTTTTGAGATATACTTAATATAAGTATTTAGAGTCTGTTTTCCAGGAGCGTTCTTCAGCTGACTCTAAAGCTTGTATTTCCAACTTCTCTGAAAACAAACAAAAAAGAACTGAGCTTACCTCAGTAATACAAAAATTAAAATAAGAAGCCTGGAACTGGAGAGATGACTCAGTGGTTAAAGTGCTTTCTGCTCTCCCAGAGGACCCAGCTGAGTTTCCAGCACCTACTTTGGGTGAGTCACAATTACCTGTAACTCCAGTTCCAGGGGATTCAACACCCTCTTCTGGCATCTGTGTGCACTGCACACATGTGCACACACCCACACATGGAACAAACAAACACATCTATTTAAAAATAAAATAATATCTTCAAAGAACAAACCTGACTTCAGAGAAAAATGATACGTATATATATACATACACATACACATGTACATGCACACACATCATATACATATACACACATACATGCATATATACATATACATACATACACACATATATACACACACAGAGAGACACACACTGTGTGTTGCCAGGTATCAAGTGAAGAAAATGCATCATTGTAAATGTGCCAATTGGTAAAATTTATAATCATGTCATAAGTATTGGAAACATTTTCAAGTTGAATGTCATTATTTTAGTAAAATGTAAAACTTCAAACGTATTTATTTAAAAGAATATAAAGTCAAAGGGTAATTCTACTAAAATGATTTTATTAGCAAAGATTTTTAAATATTCATTTGAAGAATTTTGCCCAGCACTAGGGTTGAATTTTTGTTCTTCTCTAAGGAAATTACTAATAAGTGTTCCCATTTGTAAAGTTTCAGATGTAAGGTTCGTGTTCATATGTTTGATTTCTTTGCACTGAACAAGAGGAATATATATGTTTTGCCATCTTTGAATTAAAGCTTCTTTCTAGTAAAGACTACTGTGAACAAAACTAAAAGCCAGCTATTCTGGGAAAAATAATATGTATAACAGATAGCTGAGAGGAATTTTGATAAATCAATAAGAAAAATATGATCATACCAGTAGAAAGTGGGTGAATGGCTAATCAATCTGAATACAAGAAAATCTGAACAGTTGAAATTAATGCATTCTTGGTACTCAGGGAAATTCATATCTTAAGAACGAGAAAATGCCATCATCTACTCAGAAATTAAAAGATAGGAATTCAGTGATGTGCAGAAGACCTCGTGGCCATGGTGGGGACTGTGTGCACTGTCTAGACTCTGTGTGGACATGTGAATTCACATAATCACCTTGGGAAAGACTGGCCATCTTTTGTGAAGCTGGAAATACAGAGTTAGAAACTTTTCAATTTTTGAATATTTATCCTGGAATTTTTATGAAAAACAATAGAAACAAATAAGTAATAATATGATACAGTAATAAGATGCATATAGGTAGAAATTAAAAATAATTACTTGAGGCAAGCTGTGGTGGCACAGTCTTTTAATCCCAGCACTCCAGAGGCGGAGGCAAGTTGAGCTCTGTGAGTTTGAGGCCAGGCTGGTCTACATAGTGAGTCTCAGGCCAGCCAGAGCCATGCGGT
This sequence comes from Nannospalax galili, assembly GCF_000622305.1. Classification (NCBI taxonomy): domain Eukaryota; kingdom Metazoa; phylum Chordata; class Mammalia; order Rodentia; family Spalacidae; genus Nannospalax; species Nannospalax galili. The sequence continues at coordinate 1,315,239 of NW_008334095.1, read as the reverse complement.
GAGGCGCGATCTCAAAAATTCAAAACAGACAAACAAACAAACATGGAGGTACTCTCAGGAATAAGTTTCAAGGATAAGGCAAAAGAGCTACAGGATGTAAGATGGATGTAAATAAAATAATTTAATATTTGCTGATTATGGCCACCTATAACACCTATAATGTCACAGAAGAAACAATGAAGCCCAAAGCGTGGAACACACGTGTAATGATATGTGTACACATGTGTAATGATGTGCGTACACACGAGTAATGATGTGTGGTGCACACCTGTAGTTCCAGCACCTTTGGAAGTCAAAGCAGAAGGATCCCTGCAAGTCTGAGGTCAGCCTGGTCTGCATCGTGAATTCCAGGGCACCTAGGGCTCAAAAGCGGAAACCAACTAATCAACCAACTCAAAGTCCCCCAAATATAAAAAAACCTCCCCACAAACAAACAACTCCAAACGATGAATGATTAAACCTGAGCTGAAAGATTACATGGTAAGTTTAGGGAAGGTTGGGCATAAATTGAGAGAAGAAAAGGACAAAAAGTTGAAACGAATATCCAGAAGGAATACTATCATACACTCCAGATTTCCCCATGTAAGATAGAGAGGCTAGCAGCACTTGGTTGAGGGTATTGCACTGAGGCAGGCACCAACCAATCCATGTAGGTAAGCGTCGTAGCTCTGCACCTGGCAAGTGTTATCACTCTGTCTTTGGTCCTAAGGCCGAGATGAAAAAGCTTCAGTTCCCGTGACAAATTATGGAATACATTACTCATCAAGAATAATCTACGCTGTAGATAGAAGGCCTTTTGGTGAGTATGGCTTCGTTATTATATGCAGTTATGCTACATCTGAATTTTTTTTCCTGTGTATTCATTAGAAGGTAGACTTTGTCTCTTAGAACTATGTCCTTTCTCAAGCCTGTCATGGTTTTGGTTAAATACATAAACACAAACATATAAATATATGCATTTTAAGCCTACCTCTGGGGTAGACCTGACTTCATTCATGGCTACAATACGGTAAAGTATAGATTTCTTAAATGAGAAGATTTGACAATGTGCGTAATTGAATTGTACAAAGAACAGCTCCACTCTGAATGTCCTCTTGGCACATGAAGACCCATTAAGCCATGTTTCAATACACACTCTGGGTGGAGGGAGGGGAGGGACAGTTTGTAGCACCCTGTATGTACTTTATGGCTACTGATTTTAAACAAATTTCAGATTACCCTTATTGTCTAATCATATGTTTGGGAGGATGGGCTATTTATGAGATGTTAGCTTGCCAGCTGCTCAAACAATGTGCTGTAAGTGCCACATTCATAAGCCAGCCCCCAAATGCAGCAGATCAGCCGTTTCCAGTCTTTGAATTGAGAATAAATGTTAGAAAAAGGAACACTTGCAGAGCTGTGTAGTCTCTATTACCTCGTTAAAATGCATTTATAAATGAAGCAGACAGAGGACCAAATGTCTGCACAAAGCGTTGCTACTTCATTAATATTTTCTATTACAAAAGCGCTTTCTATGCAATCAGCCAGCCTCAAGGAAGTAAGTGAATCGGTTTCTTTCATTCTTGTGTTTTGTTTATTTTTCCTGATGTGCAAATGCAAGTTTAAAGGAAATATTTTTGCAGTAAATATGAACTTAGTGAAATAGAAAGAAAGCATAGCACGTGACTGTGAATAACATCTGGTGTGAAGGATGCGTGATGGGTGGACTGGAGTGGGGAGTTGTCTCAACTTGAACAAGGTCTGTCTTCCTTAAACGTGAGGCTTTTGTCTTGGTTCACGAGTATGCGAGCTTCATGCTTCAGGCTGATTCATTAGAGGAGGTCTGATACCCCATCAAGAGCGGCTGAAAAGCTAGCCAATGAACAAACACTTTTCTGCTAGTTAGAATGTCGTTTTACACACTTACGACTTTTGGAAAGTATGTTTTGTTTCTCCTTTTCATGTGCATATATCAGCTGTGCAGGGGCATCTCATCTTAGCATTTCTGCACATGTTTACAACATGCACTGGTCACATTCGCTGTGGCACTCTTTATGATTTCAAGAGCACAATATCAAAAGTCAAAATTAAGAGTACACAGTGACAGCCCTCCGATTAAGCTGTTTAAAGCAGCTCACTTTCCTTAAAGTCCTCTTTGAGGACGTTCTGGAGCTGAAATATCTAAAATATCTTTTAATGGATTTCTTTGGGGGTGGGTCTTACTCCATCCTTAGTACAATTTACTCCAAAACAGTTTTCTTAGGGAGGAAGGGATTTATTCAGCTTATATCTCCTGGGTCACAGTTCATCAGGGAGCCCAGTGTAGAGCCTGGGCAGGAACCTGGAGGCAGGAGCTGGAGCACAGGCCATGGGAGGATCACTGCTTACTGACCTGCTCCCCTGGTCCATGATCAGTCTGATTTCTTCACATCAGCTTTTTTATTTATTTTTATCATTATGTAAAAAAATTTAATAACTACATGATTAGAAGAAGCATTTCATTATATCTTTAACATATTCAGTAACACACTCCAGAGCAAGAGTACATCTCTTTCACAGGTG
>NW_008334095.1:1311384-1312683 GCF_000622305.1 Nannospalax galili | reverse complement strand
TGAATTAATACAGTTATACAATATTGAACTCAGTATAAGCCCTGTAAGACATAAAATTGAATGAGTTTTTAACCTTTAAAAAAGATCTCCATTCCATTTTAGAATATATTGTTCCTTGTAGAAAGACTCATTGTTTTTGCTAATAACACTGAGATTGGCACATGCATCTCTAATCTGTATGTATCTGATTATTACATACAGATAATTGGTTGCATAATAGTCATAATCGGTTGCACTTGGACCCTTGGCGCCTGTGTATGTCTATAAACTCATCCGGTAGATTTCAATGGTAATGTTTATCAACTCTACTAATTAGCATGATGTAAATTTCCATGCTTCCTCCTCAAATATAATACATTTAAAAAAATTTGTTGATTTTTTTTGTGTGTATATTACACAGAACATCCCAAACCATCTTATTCAACTATACACCCACTTCCCAGATGGCACCCTCCCATAGCCTCCCTGCCCCCACTAGAGCCCTTATACTCTGATATCCCTGCTACTGTCTGCTGTGTTGTCGGCACCCCCAGCCATTCCCCACTACTTGTCCATCTGGAGAATCCAGTCAGCCCATCTAGAGGTCTTTGTTTTAGGAAGGTCAGCTGTTGCTCCTCTAGCAGCGATCAGTTGTCAATATTCCTTTAGAGAAGATTGGGGTCTGCTGTTCATTTTCCCAGTTCTATGCTGGGTTACTATCTGGGAGTCCCTTTGGCCACCCTGGACAACAACTCAAAAGAAGGTATCTCCTATCTGGCATTGTTGCTTGTTATGTAGCCTTTAGCTATGCATATGGACTCTTAAGAAATTATATTGGCCCCTTTAATCTTTGGTTATACTTTCCTTTTGGGCCATACAGTTGGTCCAGATAAACCAATTTATTTTCAGTCTAAAGGTCATTTGAGGATCTGTTCCTCAGAGGTCACATGGGCTTGGGAGGAGCCCCTGGCTCCTTTCTTTTACCAGTTCCACCTATGTGAGGATAAGTCAAAGGTCCTGCTTGACTATGGTTGGCTTCACTTGAAAGCATGGAGGAAATGATTCCTCTGTGTTGACCCTCCTCTTTGTAGGGTGGACACTGTTTCAAGTCCATCTCATGGGGTCTCCTCGGCCCCCTTGATCAAGAGGACAGGTGACCCACCACAAGTACAGGACATTTTGAGAGATGCTCATAGTCCCCCTGGAACTAGTCGACCTTGGAGGAAAAGGAGCAAAGACTGTCCTTTATGTCCCTCTGGCCACATTATTATAGGCCTCAAAGTATGTCTGTTAAACATCCAAGAAGGTTAGTTCCACCAG
>NW_008334095.1:1290626-1310104 GCF_000622305.1 Nannospalax galili | reverse complement strand
TCCACACCCACTCCCTCCCCTCCAACTCCTCCTGTATCTCTCCATCACTTTTTCCTGAACAACTTTGTGTACTCTTTGTTTTATTGGGCTTTTTGTTACTCTAACATTCCCCCCCTCTGAAGAGGTAACCCTAAAATCTTTAAAGGATTAGATAAAAGCTCTCAAATGTTTTCGACATTTTTGGCCTTTGGAACAGAGTATATTGCTAAGAGGTCCAAGGACATTGTGAGTTTTAGCCAAGAAACTGGCTACTTTTCTTTGGGGTCTTTTTACCCTAACTGCCTAGCCAATTGCTACCTCCTATTCTTATCACACCATCCTCTGAAGGGGTTACCCAAATTGCCAATAGGGAATCCAGACACAGACCGCTCTAGCTTCTTTCATGCTGAACAGGGATGCAGGGGCAATTGGAGTACCCCTTCAGTTTTACTCCAAAACTTAGTGCCATAAAACAATTTGTTTGCCAATAGAGTTTTGCACATTAGGAGGTCAGAAATTCGGGTAAGTATGGGACACATTTTAATCTTTATGCCGTGGGGCTTGGGGTCTCAATAGAGGGCCTAGAGCCATCTCTCTCCTACACCATGCTTGTGGCTAGGGATGCCAGCAGATGGGCTTTGCTGAAGCTGTAGACTGACCGTATTGTTGTGTTCATGTGCACACTGTATGCTTGGCCTTCTTATAGACCCCAAACAGGGTTCTTCTTAAGAAAGAGACTTCCATTGTCTCTTAAGTGCTGATCAAAGAAGCTTCAGGCCGTTATTTTCACTGTGTTCCTTGGTTGAAACAATTAGCAGATGCCCCCAGATTTTAGGAGGCATAAGTCTCGTTGACTAAGGTATGTGTATGTGTCAAAAAATCCACAAAGACAAACAAGTGAACAAGGGAGACCCTGACCATCTTTTAGAGTTTCCTATGTACTTTTAAGTTTTAAAAAAAATGTAATTCACTGAATTTTTGGTTGGTTTTGTCTTTCTAAGACTCGCATGATAATGCTATTCTTAGTGTGCGTGTATGTGTGTGTGTGTGTGTGTGTGTTTTAAATATGTGGAATTGGTATTACTCTTTTCCATATAGAATTTATTTTTTAAAATATTTTTTCTTTTTTTATTGAGCTTTTTAAAATTTCATACATTTCCCTCTCAAATCCAGACCCCTCCCCCATCCATCTCTCCCCCATGTCCCCACAGAACCCTATGCAGTCTGCCATACATGCTGAGTCCTATTCATTCAGGTGTTTGTGCTCAAACATGTTGAATTTCTTAATGAATATACAAATTCAGGACAGAGGAACCTAGGCTCCCCAGCCCTTAAAGATCCAGAGATTTCCCAGGCATTTGTCAAAGAGAGTAAAATATACAAATCTGGTCTAGCGTTATTAATAGGTTGGGAAATCTGAAGGGTGAAACTGAAGTGAAGAAAGAGGTAAGAGAATTAATGGAGAAGCAGAAGGACGCCAGAGTAGAAAAGAGGGAAGTAAAAACAGGCCAAGAGAAAGGAGGTGCGGAACGAGGGGGAGGGACGCCCGGGGAAGAAGGGGCCACCAAGCAGGAGGGAGATGCTGTGGGGAGAAGGGACCACCAAGCAGGAGGGAGATGCTGTGGGGAGAAGGGACCACCAAGCAGGAGGGAGATGCTGTGGGGAGAAGGGACCACCAAGCAGGAGAGGGATGCTGTGGGGAGAAGGGACCACCAAGCAGGAGGGAGATGCTGTGGGGAGAAGGGACCACCAAGCAGGAGGGAGATGCTGTGGGGAGAAGGGACCACCAAGCAGGAGGGAGATGCTGTGGGGAGAAGGGACCACCAAGCAGGTAGGGGCATCTCAAGAGCGCTGCTGGTTGGGATCACTCCGGTGTGAACTCAGGGATGGTGATACCATTTGGACGTTAAGTGTGAGCCACACGTCTGATTTATGCCAATAACAGGTCTGTGGCTTTTCATTTCCCGCTTTGGTAACCTAGTCCGCACTGGCAGTGCAGAGCGCGCAGCACTGTGGACGTCTTCTCACAGAGAGGCCATTGGAAGGTAGTCTCAGTGATTACCTGGCCCTGAGTCCTCGCTGAGTCTGGGATGCGAATTCGGATTTAGCAGGTTTAGGGGAAGAGGCTTCTGCCATGTTCCAAGGTGATAGCACTGTGCTTTGTCCTTGACTGACATGGAGTAGCATGTTTTGAGGACAAGGTGAAGTGGAAGAAAGGGCTGTCAGGGAGGATGGTCACACAGCAAAGCAGACGTGAAAGGCCATCAGCTCTGAACTCAGAATCCCGATTCTTTGTCTTTCTGTGTGAGCTCGTAGCTCCCACGTGCCCCAAGCACTGCCTTTTGGAAGAGTAGATGCTATTATCTCCTCTCTTGTAAGGTTTCATGGGTTACTGTTTGTGACTTCTTATGTCTCTTCACATGTTTGATGACCGTTCTTTACTTTCTGTCTCTACATGGACCCACCAATATCATGTTCTCAAGAAACCCCAAGTACAGGTGTTGACATTTGTTCTGATGGGGAAAATAAATCCCTGCAAAGCAAAGGCTCTCACTGCTGTGGTTGTTTCCACTGTCTACTTGACACAGCCTCGAATTGCCAGGGAAGAGCTTCTCATTGAGGAGCTGCTTAGATCAGGTTGGCCTGTGGGCTTACCTGTGGTGGATTGCCTTGAATGTTGATTGAGGTACAAAGATCTAGTCTGAATGTGGGCAGCTCCGTTTCATGTGGGCCCGGAACTATGTAGGAGGCGAAAGAGCTAGTTGAGAGCTGAGCAAAGGAGCAGGCAAGCTGAGGTGGGCATTTCTTTCTCCCTGCTTTTGGCTCTGGTCTGTGTGAAAGCAGACGCTTCCTCTGTGGCTTCCCTGCCCTGCTGGACTATAATCTGGAATTGTACACCACATAAACCCTACCTTGCTTTTGGTCAGGATACTTTATCATAGCAACAGTAATGAAATTAGGGCCCATACTATGTTTATTGTGGAGTGGGAGGAATGAAAAACATAATTTATCTCACATTTTAAATAAACGCAATTCTGTAGAAAAAAATCTGTCATATACAACAGTCCTGACAAAATATTTGTGTTCTTATTTATAATGAAATAGTTGCTAAATGGTCCATTTTTAAAGATCCCATTTTTGAATTATGTGACTAAGAAATAAATAAATTTCTACCCCATGGGGTTAGTCCCACACCTTGATATAAACTTGTAAATATTTTTGATGAGTTGCAAACACCCAATTCTCATTCTTCACCCCATTGAAATTCATGTTCCTTTTACTGGAGTGGAATTCTGCCTCATGGTAGAGTCCTTCATTAATACACATACAGTCAGGTGCGTGCATGTTTTCACACATTTAAAGATACAGTTCTCTGCCTCATCAGTGGTTATTTCTTATTGGCAGTCAAGTGTCAGGTCAGGTGTGATGTTTCCAGCTTCTTATCTGTCCCATGGACCCTTCCTGTGCATTCTACTGTCTTCCCACTTATGGCTTGTAAAGAAACCATCTATAATTCTGCTCTGTGAACTAAGTTCATCCTTTAACCTTGTTTTGCTCAGAAATTCCTACCACATTTTCTATCATGAGTTTCTCATTAGGGAAAACTGAACTCTCACCAGATTCTGAGTCCACTGTCATGCCTGGAAAATTCTCGCGCTCATACCATTCCCTAGCAGGAGTATGCTGGTGCTTTTCTGAGTGCAGCCTTAGTCTGAAAGGCTCCTTCTGTGGTGATGGTAATCGTCTTACTCTTTCAGTATATACTGACAAGGGTGTGGCTATTGGGCTACAATGTCATCATCACCAGCAAATGCAGTCATAGTCTTCTAATTCTTAAAATATATAAGCAAGCAGAGCCTGGTGGTCCAGGCCTGTAATCCCAGCCATTCTAGATAGCTCAGAGGTGTGAGGAGTTTACATCCTGTTTGGACTATGGGGTGAGCTCCAGGGTAGCCGGGCAACTCAGATCTTGTCTCAAATTAAAAATTAGAAAAAAAGAGTTAAGACTATAACTTAATGGTAGAGTTATGTGCAAAGATTTAGTTCAATCTCCAGTGTTGCAAAAGCAAACAAACAAGATGCATGTTTGAGAATCTATTGAGAAACTTCCTATGGCAGATGATGTAACTTTCTCTAAGTCACTGTTCAGAACTGACAACCCATGAATAATGGACTGACTGAACAAGATTCCTGTAGAATAATTTAATCAGCATCGTAAGTTTAATGCACATGAATACATTCTGTTCATGTCATCTAGGTTGTTAGACTTTCAAGCAGGATTTTGGAGGTGTTGTTTGCTAGATACGTTATAACTGAGAAGCCCAACCCCAGTGTTGGTATGGGCCCCAGATTATTGTAAATGATATTGACTCTAAATCAACTTACTGACATAGTTTCTAGAGTTCGTTTAGCAGAGGAGAGGGCAATGTTGCTGCTTTTACTTAAATGATGGCGGTTAGGGCCACGAAGTAGGGTGGGGGTTAAAAGTCAAGGTTGTTTTATAAATTGCTGCGGTGGATAAGAATGGGTGTGATTCCTACCTTTACTTTTCACAAATGGAAAATTGTGAGAATTTGTTTTGGAAACTTGGACAAAGTATTATTTCACTTAGTCGGCTACTGCAAAGTTTGATCTGTGTAGACGTTGGCACAAGGCTCCAAGCGTGTCAGAGGCTATTTCTCTGAAATGAATAAAAGAACTTTGGAACATTTGGACTTTATTATTTATACTTAAGAACTTGCCAAATAAAGAATTGCTGCCCACTCACCGTGACAGGAAGTGATGTTAAGATGTAAGGCCTGAAGCACTGCACCCCAAACTGCTCACCCAGATTCTACCAGATGAATGCAGTGTACATCTCAAGAATGAGCCAGCTTGGGAGAACGGGGTTGTTTGTAAGTCTGCCTTAGAGGTAGGTCTCAAGTCGGACATTTGGAGACCCAAAATGCACAGTGGAAAACACACACGCTCTTGCTGTTTCTAGTTAGCAGTGGACTCCATTTGTTTTGACTGCAGCAGGTAGTAATTCGTCATGAAGACGAAAACGTTTTATTAATACGAATATATTTTGGAATATTTACAAATAGGAATTAAAGATTTAAAACATTTTTTCTACCAACAGCTTACAGTTGTCTTTACCTAATATTTTTGTCTTCTTGCCTATTAGGGGCTTTTCAAAATGGACATGACCTTCACATCCTTGTCGGACGCCCTGTTTTGGAATGGGAACAACACCCTATTGGAGTGTTGTGTGTTTGATCTCGCATGGTTGGAAATACAAAGAAAGTGGGACTATGAGACTCACCCAGTGATTTCATTCTTTAGAATGATCTACCCAATGTGGTTATGACACAGGAAACATTTAAATCATGAGCCTTGTTTATATTTAGTAATGAAATGCATGCTTTCTAATATGTCTGCATTTGAATGGATTTCTCTTTTGCCTTATTCTGTGAATGCACAGGGCTCTGCATGCCAATAACAAACATTTGACATAACAGCTTATGAATTCACTTTTGATGGTTAGCTAACATGTATCGAGGTGGAATTATTTTGTGATAGTCTTTGTTTACAGTCTGCCAAGTAATCATTACAGTGTAAACCACACACACATAATGGAAAATTATGGAATTCCCTAACGATGTAGTCATTTGCAGTATCAAAGTGGAAAGCCAGGAGGAACACCATATTTAGTGAGTGCCTGTGGGTACCGACTGTCAGGCTGAGTTTACTTACATAGAGTATTCAATTATTTCCATCTGGAGTCTCAGGAAAGTAAAGGAACCTGTCTAAGGTCATCCAGCTTGTAAATACTAGAGTTTAGTTTTGTTTGGTTGCAAATATGCTTTTAAACCCGAGGGTCTGCCTCCAATCTCAGTCTTTCGTATACATGGACTTTCAATTTTCCTTCGGAATGTTTTTAAAGATGCCATTTTTCTTTGTGGAAATGTTTAGCTGTTTTTTAGTTAGATGCCCCTTTAAGAATGTCGTGGGAGTGGGATTGAACCAAAAACTGGGCAAGAATTTTCTTAGGAGCAATCTGTAGAGAATGTACTTTTTAGAACCTAGCTGCTTGTGGGATATTTCATAAAGAAAATAGTTTCCAGATACGCATGAAAACTCAGGATTCTGTACTTAGAACAACATTTTTTAAAAATGTTGATGAAAGTCTAGGTACTATGTATCTCGAGTAAAGGGCAGTATGTCTTCGCGGCCTGCAGCCCCTCTGTCTCTGGTAGCTCAGCCTTTCTCAGAAGGAGCTTTTATTTATAAACAGTCCTGTTTCTCTTATAGGAGGTTCATCATAAGGTCAACTTTTTGTCTGTCCAGATTGAAGCATGAAAATAGTTATTGTTCAGCTAACATGCTAGACAAACAGCAAAGCCATCTTGGACCTAGTTATTGCTGATTTAGAAAGGTTTAAAATTAATATTGATCACAGATAAGTAGTCACAAAATGAAAAAAGATTCTGCATTGCTTGTACAATGACTTCAGATAATTTTGGGACAACGAGGCTGTGGAAAGGATTCTGTATAAGCTCTATGTACGTCATTTGTTTTGAAACTACGAACTTGATCTGTGACTGATGATTTGCTACAGCTCACGTGTAATGAATACTTGTACTCAGATGACTGGGTATTATTTATTCAAATGATTGAACAAGGAAAACAGATTGCTTTCCTTAGCGACCTGAAAGGTCAAAAACATTGAAGCTCTGGGCAGTGTATTCATCATAAAGCCTATAAAGAAAAAAAAATAAATATAGAATAGATGGTTCATGGAGTTACTTGTGATTCCTGGTTGCTATACTGAGTTACTGATTATAGGTATCAGTGTTTCCATGAGAGGAGAGATGATTGCACCTGACTGGTGGTCGCCATGGGTGATAAAGGCAAAGTGTTTAAAAGGTTGCTCTGGCGGGAATGCCTGACTGTCTTGGGAGCGTGCGTGCGTGCGTGCGTGTGTGTGTGTGTGTGTTTTAAGCAATAAACTTTCAGCTTGAATCTGCAGTACCTGCATGTGGAGGATGCTGTTGTTTAATCTCGAAGCCCCTAGCATTGATACATTGCAATGGTAATGTTTGCATTACATTAAAAATGGCTCGATATATTATACACGATATAATTATACTTGATATATTATATATGGTAATACTTATTACCCATCAGTTTTAAAGATGAATGTATTCACACACATCATACACATACACAAATAATAGTGAGTGAAATTTTAAAGGAGGGACGAATATATTCAAGAATGAGGTTGTGAAGCCTTTTTCTTTGTCTTTATAAGCTCTTCATGCTGATAAAGACTCTGTGTCCGTAATGGTGCATCCTTTGAAGTTAAAGTCCTGTGCTCCATTCTGCAGTTCAGAGTATGGAGAGCAGAGAGTGATTAAAATGAGAACTTGAACTCTTTTTATTCAAAACTGAAAGTATTATGTCACTCTCACAGAGTGGAAAAAGGCTAATTTAATAGTCTGAATCTAGCAAAGCACCTGGTACCCAGGCATCCACCGTCAGTATGTGTGGTGGGGTGTTTTATGAACTGTGGTTGTTTGGGGTCTTAACTATGTACAGCATTGCTTACACTCTTACATGGCTGTGGCATTCTCAAAAGAGGAAAGAATTACTTTAGCTCATGATTTCGGAGAGTGTTAGTCCATCTTGGCTGCAGGAGCCTGGGCAGCAGCTGTTATCACAGTGGACCAGGAAGCAGAGTGTGTGGGGGGCAGGTGTAGCCATTCAAGGCCCTTCCCTAATGACCTTCTGTCTACACCCAAAGACTCTACAGTCTCCAAACAAAGCCCCATAGACCAGGGGACAGTTGTACAAAACACATGCATTTCAGATACCAACCATAATACAGTGTGCTGTGTGTTTTTGGCCACCCCATAACTCTACCCACTTTTCTTGGTCCCCAGCTCTTCTTTCTTGTCATCTTTAAATAAATGTCTTTAGCTGCCTTCCCAACCAGCACAGTCTTCCATAGAAAACAAGAAAATGGCCTTGTGGGGAACATCATCAGCAGGCTTTGTATTCACTGTAACATTTCTCTGAAATTTCAATGTATTACTTCACAATCCTCAATTCTGTATCTAAATTCTGAAACCTAAATGTACCACCTGGAGTTTTAAATGTAACACATTCAAAGTGAACTTTGTTTTTTCCCTTTTTCCTCTCTTACTGCTGATGACCTCAAAGTTTGAGCTACAAAATATATCCTCTGTTTAAGATTTTATTTTTATTATATATATAATAAAATAAAATATATATTGATATATATTCTTTTTTTGAGACAGGATCTCCCTATAGTCCCAGCTGGCCTGGAACTTGCTATGTAGACCAGGCTGATCTCACAGAAATCTATCTGCCTCAGCCTCCTGAATGCTGGGATCAAAGGTTGTATGTCGCAATGTCAACTTAAGATTTAATTTTGCTTTTTTTTGTGTGTGTATGTGTGTGCTAGTATGTGCGTGTGCTTACGGGTGCTTGTGGAGGTCAGAAGAGAGCACTGGATCTCCTGGAGCTGGGGTTTTAGATCGTTGTGATTCTCATCCCCTGCAAGAACAGCCAGCACTCAACTGCCGAGCCATTGCTCCAGCCCCTGGAGAACTGCATCCCCTTCTCTTCCCGTGCAGACATATCTCTTCAAGCACAGCCATGTGCTGAGCCCTTCGTGTTGTATTTCTCCTCCCTTAGGACCTCTTTTCTTGTTCATGCTCTCAACATTTGAACTGTTAAAGCCAGCTCCATCTTTCTGTTTGGGTCTGCCCCTGTCGTATGTTCAGGGAGGCTGTGCTCCCAGTTCTGCTGATCGCCTGTGCGACAGTGAACACACCGCACACGTCCATGACTTTTGACCCTTTTTCATGCTGTGAGTTGGTTTTCCCTGGGATTCTGTTCTCACTTTGCTGTCATTTCAAGGAGCGTTTGTTCATCCTTAGACGCCAGTGCCCGACAGGGCATTTATATTCACACCTGTATTGCAACAGCATTTCATAGATTTCATTCCAGTTATGAATTTGTGTGCCCCTTTCTCCTTAGTCTGTGAATTCCTTGAGAATAATGCAGAACTTTTCCAGTTTTTCTTCCTTTCCGGCACGCAGCCCGGGTACAGTAAGTACACTAAGTGCTCACTGAGTCATACCACAGAGTTCTGTCCTGAAGGTGTTGCTACTAGACTGGCCTTGTTACCAGGGTTCATGTCTGGGCCTTCCGAACTAGCGACTGTTATGCTTAGGAGAAGAGGAGAACCTAGGTTGTACCTAGTAATGGCTTTGTGGAGAGACCTTACTGTTAGAAATAACATGCATCTCATGGGGACCAAGGACTTGAGCGTCTATGACCATCTACAGCATGAGGTCCTGACCTGGAGGGCAGATGCAGGTAGTTATGGGCTTCTGAGACGCTGTAGCACCTGGGCTGAGGATGTGGCATCTGGTTTGCCCTGTTGGGATTGGTCTTGAGCTTTTCATTGTTATTGTTTTACTTTTTATTTGGAAATAATTCAAATCGATATGGAATTTTCCAATAATAAGGTAGCATAAGGCCCAGGCGTCCAGCTTTCAGGTCAGTTCTCCCCATCAGCTTTGTCACTTGATGCTCACACGTCCTTTCTCCCACTTTTTCTTCTGAGCCACCTGAGAAAACTGGGTCATCTGGACCCACCCTCTTCGCTGTGCATTTCCTAAGCATCAAGTAGTTTTGGGTATAACAAGATTCCATATATATCAATGTCAAACTTACTATTATCAAAATAATTTGGTACCCCCCCATTTTTATTTTAGTTTAATCAGCTAAGTCCAAAACTTCTTATTTCTTTAGTATTTACTTATTTATTATGCATATGATATGTGTATGGATAAGCATGTGTATGATGTGTATGCGTATGTTTATGTGCGTGTCCCTGGTCATGTGTGTGAGTGCCAGCATACACCTGTCACACCTCGCGGGTCCACAAGCTTCGAGGATCCTCTCGTCTCCCTGCTGGAGGTCTGGGGTTATGGGTGCTCACTGCCTTGCCGGGTTTTATGCGGGTTCTGGGGATTCAAACTCAGATCCTCATGCTTTTGTAGCGGGGCTTTACCCACTGAGCCGTCTCCCCAGTCCATTCGATAACTAGGTTGAGAACATTTTTCCCTTGCAGTACAAACTACAGCTTAGGGTAAGCTTAGGGCTTTCCCTACCTTTCCTTTAACGCCCGAGTTTCTGCTGTGAGCCTTGTTTTGTGGCATTGGCTTTTTAAAGACCACAGTGCATCCTTCCTCTGCTTTTAGACGAACAGTCCTTAGTTTGGGGATTGGCACATCTGTCGATTTAGTGCAATCATTTTTTTCTTAAACTAACAGGTGGCTGGAGTTGAAGGGCAGATGGGCTGTTGCTGTGTTTAACACAAGAAAAAAAGACATTAAACTTATGACTTAATTTTTTTTTGAAGAAATTGATCCTATTTATGAAACATGAAGCATAATTACTGACTTTGCACCATGACTCACAGTGACTTGGGGAACAGGTGAGAGGTGCTTCTCTCAAATGAAATCTTTGCATCCATGTTTGAAATCTTCAGTGTCAAGGGGACTGAATTCTGCTTTAGAACACCATTTTTCAAGTAATTAATAGTACACTTTCAAATCAATGCTTTTTATTATGAGGCGGTGTGCTATTTTGACTCTAGGTACTTATCAGTTAATTCCTTGAAGAATAAAACCCTGAAGGTATTAAGACACAATATGTGAATACTTACTAGATAGCAAATGTTTAGACTGGTTAAACAAGAAATTCAATTAGCGTTGCATTGAATACGCTGCTCCCTGTACTCATCCCCAGGATGGGCGAGCTCTGTGTGCTGTGGTGTTTCTGCTTGTGGTCCTTCGTCATCTGTTCTCCCATCTCTAAACTCCTCAGTGGAGAAGCAGCCTGGGCCCATCTCCACAGCACACAGACCTCGCTATGCTTTGCCTCTTGCTTGTGCTATGCTTCTCACTACGCTTCTCTTAGCTTTCCAAGCACAGTCGTCTTTCATTTTCACAACCTAGGATTCTCAGGACAACCTCCCACATTGTCAGGCAGGTGGGTCTCTGTGTGTTCCAGGACAGCTGGGGCTACAGGGAGACCCTGTGAAAAAAAAAAAAAAAAAAAAAAAAAAAAAGAATAAATGCCTTTAACTGAAAAGTTTTCAAAAAGCCACAACACCAAATGCTTTTCTTTCTGTACAGCCATGGGGCTTTCTTTCCTTTTTCTGTGGGCTTTCTGGGCAGAGTTTATGAGGATTGTGGGAGCTGTGGCTGACCAAAGGAAGACAGGGCAGAGGCTGGGAGAGCACCAGTGCTAGTCTGACTGCTTGGGTTCCAGCTCTGTGCCACAGGTTTCCAAACCCAGCAGTCTCTGTCCTCCAGTATTATCATCTGTGAAATGGGATTATATAAGAGTACTGTCCTGGGGGCTGGAGAGATGGCTCAGTGGTTAAGAGCACTGACTGCTCTTGCAGAGGACCCAGGTTCGATTCCCAGCACCCACATGGCGGCTACAAACCACCCTTAACTCCAGTTCCAGGGCAATCCGAAGCCCTCTTCTGACCCCTGTGGCATTGCACGACACAGACACAGGTGCACTCACATATATGCAGGCAACACACTCATACACATAAAATGAAAAAAAAATGTTTTTTTAGAACGAGTGCTGTCCCATAAGGTTGTCTTGAGGATTTATGGAGCTACTACTTTGGAATCATTGAGACAGTCCTATGATAATAGCATATGGTATTTGTTAAATAGACAAATGTCTCCCTTAATTCCTACCAGGCTGGGCTCGTCCTTTTCACTCATGGTCTGGTTTACTGACCACAAGAATTCATAGCGATTCCGAGGGTCCTCTTCCCTGAGTCAGGGGCTCTGAGGGAAGAAATACACATCTTCGACCTTTCTGAAAGTTAATCTTTTCAAAAAGTCACGGTGGATCAATGTGTTACTCATCCTCTAGCATCATAAAGGCTGAGTGCATGAAAGATCTCAGGCCCTGGTTACTCACAATTAGTACAGGCACATTCTCCAATTTCTGTGCATCACTTTAGTGTAGATGCCAGATCTGTAAACGTGGAAGAAAGCCTGTTTTCAAAGATGACCTTGCAAGTGAGTCCTTACTCGTAAGAATAGATGCCCTTGCTAACCCAAATATAGGATATATGAAGATGTATTTAAAAATTAGTTGTGATCCTTCATTCTTTCATATATTTTTGAATTAAATGTAATAAAACAAATCATTCGGAAGCTGGTAGGCTCTTGGGAACTGATTATCTCGTCTAGGCATCCAAGGAGAAAAGGTGGCCTTGGGTACTTGTTGATTTGGAAATCGGTCATTGTATGACCATTATCAGCAATCAGGGCTACAGAGGACGTCCCATGCTGATGGTAACACTGTGAGGACCACTAGGAGCGCCCCAGCCAGCATCCTCACAGAAGTAAGGTCAGCATGATTAATGATGTAGGTGAGGATATACTTTAAGAGAAAAATTGATCTTTCTCATTACTGAAATGTGCTCATGCGTAAAAATTTCTCTCTGTTAAGTTATGTAAACTTTAAAACGATATTTAGGTAACGACAAACATCTTTTAGAATACCATCTCTGCCACTGTTCCTGATGTGGGCACAGAGTTCCTTTAGTAGGGGTCGTGGCCACACAGGACCCCTGACTTTCTCTAATGCTTTCTCCAAACTCACAGTGAATGCTTCTAGGAGGTGTTTCATTAACTATTGACTATGTTCTGTTTACCAAAACACTCTCTTTTCTTAAATCTACACTAGCAGTAGAAATAACTTAAAATAATGGAGAAGTTAGTATAGTTAATCCACAGGATAGAGGCGCCGTAGTCTAACTGGTTGGGCTTTTGTGCTGTGTTATCATAACTTCTGGAGTTTACTGGAGTCTGCTCTGTGAAAAGGGCAGTCGGGAATGCTTAGCACACCCAGAGTCCATTTAGGGATTTTCATAGTGTATACATTCTCAATGGTTCCTTGGGAAAACTGAGCCAAAGACACAGGCCCACTGTCCAGACAGTGTGAGTGTTACAAGATGTGTTCAGTTAGGTTGTCTGCTGTCTAGTTCAACAGCTCTGTAAAGTGTTCCAGTTTCTCATCACGGGTACATTGTTATGAATAAATATCTCCCTCATTTTCTTCTGTTTCATATCCAGACCCGAGTTGATGCCAAAACGATATATTTTATTGTAGATTTTCACTGTCTTTGTCTTGTTTAACGTTTGCTGTAGGATATTTTCTGTTTAGGAACATGTTAAAACAGAATTTTTGAATTTTTGTAGTTGGGGGCATGGGTATACTAGAGACATATAAACTACGAGATTCTGTTATTCATGATAGCTATGGCATAGTCAGAAACACATAACTCTCCATCTGTGTGATTTAGTTTAAATAATTTAGATATTCCTAATGCTAGTTTTACCAGATCAAGGGTTTTTAATGTTGCGGTCATTTTTCTTTAATGATTAGAAGGACACTTGAGGTCTGAGAAGATTGCTCCATCTGTAAATGGCTTGCCACACAGACATGAAAACCCAAGTTCAATCTCTAGAAAAAAGCCGACTGTGGTGAAATGTGTTTGTCCTTCCAGCTCTGGGAAGGTGGACCCCGGGGGCTCGTTGGCCAGCCAGCCTGACCTGATGTCGTGAGCCCCAGGCCAAGAGAAACCCTACCTGAAAATAGAATTGGAAGGGTCCTGAGGCATGACACCTGAGCTTGAGCTCTGACTTCCACAGGTACTCACACACGTGCAGCACCACATATTCTTGCACGCCCCACACTCCTCTGCACACACATATGTAAAAGTTCACCTTATACATTTTAAAAAATCAGTTTTTAAAGGCTAAAGAGATGGCTTAGCAGATGAAGGCGCTTGCCACCAAGCCCAGTGACCTATTTCACCCCCAGAGCCACATGCTGACAAGAGAGAATTGGCTCCTGAAATCTGTCTTCTGATCTCCACACATGCACTGTGATGTATATACACACACACACACACACACACACACACACACACACACACATACACACTAAATGTAATAAAATGTTTTAAAAATTAGTTTTTTTTTTGTTTTTGTTTTTTAGTTTGTTAACAAGAAACCTTTCAATTAGAGCTTGGTTTAACCAGGGATTTTGAGAATTATAGTTGATTTGAATGGCACATTTCAGAACTCATTTTTAATAATTAGCACCATACAGTATTGTTCAAATGTGTTACACTGCATTTTGCCAGTTTCTTTCAGACTACTGTTTATTTAAATATTCCACCGTCCTTTACACTGTTTGAATAATGACACATCATGACACAGTTCAAGTTGGCCCTTGCTTGTATTTTGCTTAGTCATTAAAAATTTGGTTTTATAGTTAATTAAATGGCATGGAATACAATTAGCTTAGTTTCAAGTGCTGCAGAATCAGTGAGAGAAGAGAACAGATTCAAGGTTTTTGTGGTGAGTAGCTACAAAGCTGTTATCTGTGTTGATGCCATGGAGACAGCAGGGACTCACCGATGCGGGGTGTGTGGCCAGCCTGGGGTCCGAGCCTCAGTTGAGTGGAGAAGGTTTGAATGTACCTTTGAGAAGTGCATTGAAGTCAGGTGTAGTCGGGGCACATGTAGAAAGAAGAGGAAAGTTATTCAGCACTCACAAGGCCCAAGGTGGGACATAGAAAAGCCCATTTCCTTCGTTCTCTGGCGCAGCCCCCTTAAGAACCATGGTGCTCGGAGCAAGGAGACGTTGATAGTCAGCCAACATGGCTCTCCTGCCCCAGGAGGCTCTTAAGGGCTTTTTCTTAGACTCACAGGCTCAAAGCTTGGCTAGGCGAAGAGGCAGTAATTTGCCCCACCTGGCAAACTGTGGCATAGAGTCGTTGGCATGCCTACATCTGACTGCTGCTGTAGGTGATTAATTACCTAGCGGGAGACCGCCATACAGTCAGGTGAGGTCAGGAGCAGAACGCCGTTCTATTTGTGCTCCCTTCCCTTCTTCCGGGATATTTTAACTCTAAAATGAACTAGCAGCGGCATCAGGCAAGTGAGGAGAGGAGGAAAGCCGCTTTGTGAGATAGCTGCACTTATCCATTCATTAATTCGGTCTTTCATTCAACAAATGCATTTTGAATACCTTAGTATGTAATTACTAAGATGAATATTCATTCATCTTTGAAATTCAAATTCCATTTTGCTAATGAACAGCCCAATGTGTTTACCAGAGGTACAGAGTTACCAATGGCAAAAATAATTTGGATCCCAAACTTCTTTGTTTATTGACACAGTTCTTCTAGTTCTTCAAGTGTCTGCAAAGAGCTAACTGGAACCACACGTGGGCTGAACTTGACCGTGAGCATTATCTGACAGAGGAAAAAATGAGAAATGCCAGAAAGAGGTGTATCATTTTATACTGAGACTTGGGAACTGAGCAGTTGAGGGGTGACCCTGAGGGCACGCTGCTATTGCTGCTAGTAATTGCTGGTGTCCATGGAGTAGCTGTAACATGCTGGGCTGCGTGGCATAGAGCAGGATTCTTTGTCTCAGTTGACACCGCCTAGTTATGGATAGGTGCCCTGCATGTAGCCTGTCCCACAGTTGTATCCTGGCTGACCCTAGGACCTTTCTCTCATGTGTCTAATCATAAAAAAGCAACAGACAATTCTCACCTGGCCCAGATAGTCTGGAACTCAGCCTGGAGAATTCACATTTTATTATACTTTTGGTCTTTTGGCTTTTGCCAAGGTAGATGTTATAAATCGTACCATGGGTCTGCTTTCCAATTACCAGAACTTAATTAGGGCTTTCCCACATAAAGTTGTCTAATGGATAAAGGGATGTTTTTGCACAGACTATTCCAGAATGTAGAGAGGTTTTTTGTTGTTGTTGTTGTTGTTTTAATGCTTGTTTGTTTGTTTTTATATTTTAGTCAGAAACTTTCTACGTGGTTCCAGTTCTACCTTGGTTTTACAGCTGTGATCTCCCTGCGTCAGCCTCTTGCATGCTAAGATTATGTTAATAGTCATGGGTCATTATGTCTAGCCCCAGAGTATTTTTTTATATTTTCATTTTAATGTAAATGGAAGTTTTAAAAAGAAGTGTAAACACATTCCTCTTGACAGGAGGGATTCTCGGGGTTGACGTGGTGTTTGCAGATTTTCAGGTGGATCCTGATGTTTGCACAATTTCTCTTTCACATCATATCAAAGTCAAATTAGTGTTCTGACTCTATCCAGGTAGGGGTGTTTGGGTAATTGTTTTCTGGTGTTGTATGTGTCCATGTAGTAGGCCTTAGAGCTTATTTTTTTAATGCGGATAATTACAGTATTCAGGTGTGAGAAATAATAATAGAGATGCTTTATAACTTTATACATTTTCTCCAAATTACATTGAAAACAACTATGGTTTCGATCACATAGATTCACGTTCCCTCAGCTTTAATCAGAGTTTTATGTGTGCACATGCATACTTCGTTGTACAAAATAAAAATGTGTGTGCCAAACACAGCCTGGTCTTTCCTGTCCAGGAGCCGTGCTGGTTTGCCCACTGCTCAGCTGTCTTGTGTGTGTCACAGGAGTGAGCTCCGGCCGGAGCTGCTTTTGTGCATCTCAGCTGGTTTGAGATGAGAATGTCCCCCATAGGCTCCAATATTTGAACCCTTGGTCCCCAGTTGGTGATGCTGTTGCAGGGGGTTGGTCATGGAGCTTTGAAGACATGTGGGGGCAGAGGAAGCACACCACTGGGCTTTGAGACTGCAGAGCCATGCGCATTTCCTGTCCACTCTGTTTCCTGTGCCTGCTTGAAGATGTGAGCGCTTAGCTCTCTGTTCCAGCCACCTTGTCTGCCATACCTTCCCACCAGGATGGACTCTAATCCTTCTGGAAAGGTAAGGGAGTAAACCCTTCCTTCTATTTAGCTGCCTTGCTCATGGAGTTTTATCTTAGCAACAGGAAAGTAATTAATACTGCTGGCTTTCTCTCTCAGTGACTAGTGACCTTGGCTTGGGGTTTAATACTCGGTCTTCCCAGTAGAAGTCTTAATTTTATTTCGCATTTGTGTTCTGTCCACTTGTCGGTGGATGATGGTGCCTGCCCCAGGCCTTGTGGTCTTGGTTCGGGGCACTGCTTCCTTGAGCTGGGTTCTGCACTGCTCCCTGCTGCCGGCTGCCCACTTCCTAGGATCCCATGCCTTTCCTGAATTCCTCTCTGTCTTTTCCTAACAACTGCTGCTTCCTTTAGCCCCTGGTAGGGAGAAGTTCGTCTTGAAGCAAGAGCCCAGAAGGTCTTAGTGCAGGGCACTGATGTGGTCATCCCCACCCAAGGAGAGGCAGTCCTGACTGTCACTCCTGATCTGGATGCTGCAGAATCCTTTGGTGGGTGGGGATCCAAGCGCTCAGCCTTCTGGGGATTGGGGCTGTGGGCCTGCAGCACTGGGGATTGGGGCCATGGGCCTGCAGCTCTGGGGATTGGGACTGTGGGCCTGGAGCAGTGGGGATTGGCGCCATGGCCTGCAGCACTGGGGATTGGGGCCATGGGTCTGCATCGCTGGGGATTGGGGCTGTGGGCCTGGAGCAGTGGGGATTGGGGCCATGGGCCTGCAGCTCTGGGGATTGGGACTGTGGGCCTGGAGCAGTGGGGATTGGCGCCATGGGCCTGGAGCACTGGGGATTGGGGCTGTGGGCCTGGAGTGCTGGGGATTGGGGCTGTGGGCCTGGAGCAAGGTTGAACTCCCCTACCTGGTGCACCTCAAAGCTGGTGCAGCAGCTCACAAGAACAGTTTGTGCGTGCTGTGGATGCACAGCCAGGTGGAACCCCAGAGGTCTTCCCACAATGTGAAAACTTCCTTGTTCTGGAGTAAGAAAGGAGCAATAGTACCCGGGAGGGAGAAACTGCAGAAGAAAGGAGCAAGCTGGATCTTTACTACCTTGAATGGCACTTTCCTTCTGCTTGAGCAAGGGGCCCTGGAAATTATGTGGTCCTTTCTGATAGGCATGGTGTTATCTGCAGCAATCATTGACTATACACAGTGGCCCGCTTGTTTTCATCGCATCTGCCTATATTTGCTTCAAATCTCAGTGACATAATAAGAAGATATTCAGTGCGAGTGTGTGGGGAATGGAACAGCACAAAACCCATAATGATATAAATATGTGGTAGAAAATTACAATAAAACCCTTGCATCTTCCACTTTAATTTTGCCTCAAGGAAATGGCAAAATGCCCAGCTGGCGATAGCCAGTTCCAAATGAGCTGCCAAAATGATTAGGTGGTGAAATACATGGTTCGCTGCCCGTTCCTGTCTTGGTGCCTGGCTGGAAGTTTGGGAGGGGTGCGGGGGTCGTATATCAAAGCTAGAGCAGGTGCCTGCTGCCTGGAGACATGTTTGGAGGTGCCACGCTGGTATCCACACGGGAAGACCCGGTGGGATGTAGGTTAAGTCACACTGAAAGTGCTGTACATGTGTCTACATGTCTGTTGAAATGTTTCATTTGGAACTGAAGAGGATATGATTTGTGTTAAAAGCGCACCGAAAGCATGTAGAGTTAAAACATTTGAAGCTATGTAAATTTAGGCTGAGGTACAAGCATGGTGAGATGAGATTGCTTCGTCTTAGAGCTCTGCAAGTGGAGGTGCTGGGGTCACATCTTTTATCACCACATTTCCATCTTGGAGGCCGAAGGACCTCCAGGATTTGAAAAAAAAAAAAAAGCCAGTTGGTCTGACTGCTTGATGTCTAGCCTCACAGCTGATGGTTTCAGGGTGCCCCAAGGCAGTACCTTGTCTCCTGAAGAGGTCTTTTCTGCTTCCTCGGAGGCCCGAGCTTTTCCCCGAGCTCTCTGCACAGTTGCAGTAGGGCTCAGTGAACTTCAGAAGTTTCCAAGGTCACTTTCTGTTTTCAGCTTGTCTGAACAGTCAGAGCCAGTGGCTTCGCTGCACTCATCTAAGCAAATAGCTTCTTTGTTTATCGTTCTGATTGACCTGAAGTATTCTCCGCTGAAGTACTGCCTGTTTTTTAGTGTAGACTGCTGAATCCAGACTGACTTCAGTCTGTTTCCTCCTCCAGGAGCCTGAAGGCCAGGGGACATCTCAGTGAAATTAGGATTGAGAATGTATTTGCAACATTAGTTTCGTGTCCTAGGCCTCCTTCCTTCTCCCAGACCTACTGTTAGATTCCCCAAGCAAGAGCAAAATAAACTGATTTGATTCTCATCTCTGTTCCCCGGTTACTTTTATGGAGTTGCTAATGAGAAGCAAAATGTCCAATCAGTCCCGTAGGAAGAAGAAGGAGACCCAGCAAGAGGCCCAGATCATCTGTAAACTGGGTGATTAATGTGAGAATAATCATGATTCTGTTGTCCCTGGAAGGTTTTGCAATGTGTTTTGTGAAGACGCACTGTCTGTGTCCTGCGGCAGTTGGTGAGGCCTTTGACAGTCCTGCTTTTCTTCTGTTTATTCGCCAGGCAGGTTGGTCTTCGGTCG
>NW_008334095.1:1287764-1290575 GCF_000622305.1 Nannospalax galili | reverse complement strand
GAGAGAGAGAGAGAGAGAGAGAGAGAGAGAGAGAGAGAGCACTACTCTTCCAAGTTCATTCTTTCTCCAGAAAGTTGTTTCTGTTTTTCTGTTTTCTAGTTTTTCCGCCCTCTGGCTTGTCATGCTTGGTTGCTCTCCTTTCTGTTGTGCAGTCCCCCTTCACTGGCAGTTTGCAAGGACTTGCATCACCTTGTAGTGATTCACGTTTCCCATCAGTACTGAACAGTGCCCCCCTCCCGGTTCTACAGCGAGCATCCTTGCTCTGAGGGAGCCTGCCAGGGGCGAGCCCTGGCTCCTCTACTCAGCCGCGCTCTGGCCTCTGACTTAACATCCCTGTTCATAATTAAAAATCCCACCTCACAGGGCCGCCCTGAAGAAGAAATGACTTATTCTACATCATGCATTTAGAGCAGTACCCCAACAATAGTAACTCTAACAACGGGAGCTAGTACTGTTCTTCATTTATTTGACCATGACCCTCCTAACAGTCTTTTTTATAATATTTTATAGTAATCCAGATAATAACTAGGGTTCTTGGGATATCGTTAAGAGATGTACTCTTTGACGGAAGTTTAGTATTACAATTTTTCTCTTTTCTTAAATCCCACACTTGTAAGCATCCCCTGGGCCACTGTGACTGACTTTTCCTCTTCTTTTTTTTAGCAATATTTTATCTCTTATATTTTTGTATATGAGTGTGTTGCCTGCATGTGTGTAAGTGCCCCCACGTCATGCCATGCTCCCGCAGGTCAGAAGAGGGTGTTGGATTCCCCTGGAACTGGAATTATGGACTGTTGTTAGCTACCATGTATGTGCTGGGAATAAAATCTGGGTCCTCTGCCAGAACAGCCAATGCTCTTAACTACTCTCCAGCCCCTGGCTTTTCCTTTTTCTTCTGACCAGTTAGTTTGGCAGCCACATCTTGCTATCTCAGCTGTGGTCTCCTCACTAGTGACAGGGGCTGTGGAAATCCAGACCCGAGGCTACATCTCAGACCAACTGGATAAGAACCTGCATTTCCATAAGATCTCCAATATGTCTGTGTCTATAACACCATAGTTCAGCTCTAGAGAAACAGGAAGAAGCCGACCTGAGTTCTGTTTTATAACACATGATATTGACTATTGTTAGGAGTATAGCACTTTAAGCCCTATGAGATTTCCTGGAAACCCCATGTTGGCATTCTCCTGGGTATAATTGTTATCGATTAATGTCATGATTAAAAGTGTAACTCAGGTCTACTGGGAGCTTTAGCTCATTGAAAGAAAAAAAAATCCTACCATCACATTGATTGGAAACCCTCAGTCACTCATTCTTACCTTTACAGAAAACACTTCAGATAAATAGCAATAATCTTAGCAGTGAGAGATTTGTCTCAAGGGATAATCTTTCCAACAATGACTTGCATTGATTAAGTTCATTGACTTTTAACTGTTCACTCTGTTGCTGTGGTAACTGTTTTAAACGTTAGGATGCATTTTCTTAGTTGGGATTGACTGTGAAGAGAGGAGCACAAAGAAACACACTGGACTTCCCCTACTACTGGGAGTGTTTGCTGAGGGCCTAGTGCTCCTGTTGTTTTTTAAATAGTGCTTTGTTGAAATAAGGTTTGAAAGAGGGAGACTTTGGACGTGCTTACAGGGTGGGCGTCATACAGAAGGGTCAGACTAGTTTTAGGAGTCTTGGTACCTATGTTAGCATATAAGAAGTAAATGAAGAACATTGTTTTGGATACTGCATTGTTTTGGAAGCATAATGATGCTTCTAGAGTCTCTCCTCCCCTTTTGCATATGTCTGTTTTTATGGGCTGTTGGGACATTTATAAAATCTTCAGCTTATTGTGGCTGTCCAGCAGCAGGAAAGGTTTTTCAGAAATGATGAATTTGGTGTCAGGCAGAGACAGTCGGATCTCTGTGAGAACTAGGCCAGCCTGGTCTACATAGAGAATTCCGAGTCAGCTGGAGCTACGGGAAACACTGTCTCAAAAAGAACAACGAAAACAAACTCCCACACTAAACAAAACAAAAATAAATCATGAATTTGATCTTAAATAATGAAATCCACTGCAGATATTAAATAATGATATTTAGAAGTTCAGATAATTAATATAAAATGATGCTTGGACGTCACAGGACAGCAGGTCAGTAGTTAACAGAAGAGCACTGTTGGATGACCTTGCATAAGTGTGATCCTTTCCAGATCTTTGTTCTCAGTGTCCTAGTTTCATTTTTGTTGCTGTGATAAAATAGCTGGACAAACAGCAAGTTAGGATGTAAACTGTTTATTTGGCTTTCATTTCCAAGTCACAGTCTATCATTTTTGGGAAGTCAAGGCAGGAACTCAAGACATGCGTTTCATCCACAGCAGCAAGCAGGGAGTGCGTGAGTGAGCGTAGGCCTGCTTGCTTGCTTGCTCTGGTCGGCCAGCTTTCTCTCAGGACCCCTTGCCTAGGGAATAGTGCTGCCCACAATACCGAGTCTTCCTGCATCAACAATAAAGACATTCCCTTCCAGACATGCCCACTAGCCAACCTGTTCTAGAGAATTCCTCATTAAGACTTTGCCTCCCAGGTGATTCTAGGTTGTGTTCAGTTTGCAGTTAAAACTGGCTGGCACATCGGTCCAATCATATGCACCGTGAGTCTCCATGATTGTATTATTATTATTATTATTATTATTATTTAGGTCTCACATTGACATCCTCTTGTTTCATCATGAATCTTATCTTTCCAGCTTGGATGGTTGATACCTTCTACTCAGACTGTTCCAATAAGCTCCATGGGTCAGGCACTATCTCAAAATGACCCATTGT
>NW_008334095.1:1271880-1287708 GCF_000622305.1 Nannospalax galili | reverse complement strand
TCTCTCATCAGTCCCCGATGCTTTTCTTCAGCTGCACTTTTCTACTCATAACTTGTGCCCATTTTCTGTCCACCACGGCTTTCCTGATACCTTTGGCCCCTTCCAAATGTCAGTCTTCAGGTTCAATCCAAGTAGTGACATTTGGGAAGGACAGGGACACAGCAGTCGGGTGTGACCCAGTCCCTACAAGTGCAGCCTCTAGTGCTCACATTTTAAGCTTCGGAATTTATTTTTATCCATCTAGAGTTACTATAGGTCTTAGAAAGGGCACACAGGCTACTAAGCTTCGTGGGAAACAATAGTTCCTGGAGTGGAAGATATGTGGGCATTTGACGGTGGTACTGGCTGTGCTTTTCTAGTCTTGTCCTGCATAGCGAGGTATCTACTGAGTACATTTGAAAACAGGAGAATGGCTAAGTTTTCTCAGAATCCAAGCATAAGGAATTGTTTTGTCTTGAAGGATATCCCATCCAGGTTATAGGAAAACCTCATGGCCTTATCAGGTCACTGGAGAGGATTCTTTTCCTGGGATCGTTTGATACCATCATCAGTAGGTTGGTTAGGCTCCAGTCTCTTATACGCCAACTGGCAGAATTACAGTTTCCCTTTACATCTTTTTCCATCCTGACAGTGTCATTCTAAAGCTGTTGTTTTATTACCTTGCTTTTAATTTAAATTTAGCAACATCCTATTCCAAGGCTGCAGAGTCAGGTCTACATCATCTCCTATGGCCTTCAGTCTTTGGATGGCTGAGCTCACAGGTCACGTGTTTATTTTCACTTGTTACGGTTTCAGACCATCCCGTTGGTCGGAACTTATACCTCAGTCGTTCCATACGTTGCAGGTGTTTGTTTCTTAATATACTGTGTGATGCTTATCTGCAAACTCTTTGTATACTGGCCAGTAAGGTGTTTAAAAGCAGGGAGTATGTTTTATTACAATTTTCTATAGTCTCAAGTCCAGTTATTATTTTTTCCAGACATTAAGTTTTCCTTGTCTACATCATCTCCTATGGCTTTCAGTCTTTGGATGGCTGAGCTCACAGGTCACGTGTTTATTTTCACTTGTTACAATTTCAGACCATCCCGTTGGTCGGAACTTATACCTCAGTCGTTCCATACATTGCAGGTGTTTGTTTCTTAATATACTGTGTGATGTTTATCTGCAAACTCTTTGTATACTGGCCAGTAAAGTGTTTAAAAGCAGGGAGTATGTTTTAAGAACCCAAGAATATATTTATAAAAGACATACTCTAAAAACATAGTTGGCTGCCATTCACTGAGTGCCTTTGGCTATGTATATAATCAATTAAAAAAACCAAAAAATTCAGTGTTAACCACCCCCATTCCTTTGTTTTTCTCGAGTAAGCATAAGAAAGTAAGAAAAATGGAAAAACACAGAGCACACAGCTGATGAAACTGTGGTCCAAGCCCACTGTTGCCACTGAGTGCCTTTGGCTATGTATATAATCAATTTAAAAAACCAAAAAATTCAGTGTTAACCACCCCCATTCCTTTGTTTTTCTCAAATAAGCATAAGAAAGTAAGAAAAGTGGTAAATCACAGAGCCCACAGCTGATGAAACTGTGATTCAAGACCACTGTTATCTTGATTGTTTTCCCCTTTGGTTCGTGGTGTACATTGAAGACAATGTCATTGTTTAAGGCCCTGTGATGGCTAGTGGGATGTATGAGCATGGCTAGGCTCTGGTACCCAGTTCTTGACTAAACATTAATTTGTGGTTGCTGTGCATTTTGAAAGCATAGTTGACATCTACTGCCAGTAAGCTTTAAGTAAAGTTATTATTCAAAAACCAGAGTTTAAGAATACTGCACACGGGATTGGAGAGATGCTAATTTGTGGTTGCTGTGCATTTTGAAAGCATAGTTGACATCTACTGCCAGTGAGCTTTAAGTAAAGTTATCCAAAAACCAGAGTTTAAGAATACTGTACACGGGGGTGGAGAGATGGCTCAGCGGTTAAGAGCACTGACTCCTCTTGCAGAGTACATGGGTTCGATTCCCAGCACCCACATGGCGGCCATGAACCATCCTTAACTCCAGTTCCAGGGGAATCGATGCCCTCTTCTGACCCCCACGGCACTGCATGACACGGGTGCACTCACATACATGCAGGCAATACATCCATACACATAAAATAAAAATAATAAATAAAATATTTTTTAAAAAAGAATACTGCACAGAGAAAGAGAGAGAAAGGAGAGGGGGGGAGAGAGAGAAATGTACATATACAGATAAAACTATTGGATTCTCTTTCTGGAAAATTCCAGTAATTGTCTGATAGAAATTTTGACCAACAGTCAAAATATTGCACAAAATTATTCCATTATTTCAGAGTAAAAATGTGTTTTAAAGTTTAACATATATATGTACATGTTTGAATGTGTATGTATGTATGTATGTATGTATGTATGTATGTATATCATCGTACTTCTTAAATTGGGGATTGGTGCTTGGCATCTCATCAGGTAGAGGGCACGTGTGGGGAGGGGGAACTGGATGAGGAATTGTGGTTTGTCTATAAAGTGATAGGAACAGCACAGAGCTTCAACAACCTGAAGGTGTTCACGTTGTTGTTGTTTAGGAAGATATTTATAATATTGTTAAAGCCTTTTATTACGAGAAAATCAAATAATAACAGCTGCGAAAATGACCTCCTGTTTTCCTCCTTCTGTAAAGTGTCACTGCACAGAGTCCATGGCCTTCACAAGTTTACATTTCAGTTTTCTAGGGTAGAGCATGTCAGATAGCCTCTATCCAATTGTGTTATAAAGACACTGAGAAGGGAAGGACAGTGATTTTAGGAATTTGGATTTGAGTAGAATTTTTATTACTTACTGAGTAGGGTTTTACTGTCAGGCTGAATGTCTAGATCCACAGATTTGCTTTAAGTCAGAGTTAACCCTCCAAGAAACCCACATTCTAAAGTACTGCTTTTTACTAAACAGAAATAGGTGAACTGGGGAAGAGAAATTAAGTAAATGGGGCTGCCCTCCTCTTCTCTCCAGTGCTGGCCCTCCTGGCTCGGGTGTTCACAGGAAATTCACAGTTGGTCCTCATTTGTAGGGTACTTCTGTGAAGTCACCTCTGACACAGAGTTAGCAGCACCAAACACCGCTCCCAAGAGAAACGTAGGATTCGTTCCTGTCACCCAATCAATATATAATCACGTTTATGTGTGTTTCTGTTTAAAGACAACTTCTTTTATGTTTATGGCTCAGAGCAGGATGGTGTGGATAGACTTGGGTTTGTTGCTGCCTTCCTTTACGTAGGGACATTGGGAAGGTCTTGATCACCTGCCTGTGCAGGCTTTGAAATAGCCAAACAACCAGAAAGAAACAACCTGCAGACAGGGGCACTCAGTGGACCCGAGAAGAATGCTTGCTGAGAACACCAGAGGCAAATCCAGGGGCCAGAGAGAGCCCCCGGCCCTGGGAACCAGGCACTTGGCTATCCACTTTTGGCCACTCCCGTGCTTGTCTGCCACTAACTCCAAATAAGGAAGTGCAGATACTGAGGATACACTGTAAGTGAATTAGGTCTTTCTGGAAGATAAACAGATTTGTATACCACTCCCTACAGACACTCTAAGAACGGGGAAATGCTGCTTCTCAACATTTTATGTTCCTTTGCAAGGTGCCTTAAGAAACATTTTAAATCTTTGCTATTGCAGCCTTTTTGGAGCTGAAAATGTGTGCTCTAACAAATAGAATTCCAACCCTGGGCAGGTGCTTTACTTGGGAAATCCTGAGCAGTCTCATGTGTCTGTTTTAAAGCACTTCGATATGATTAATAAAATCACCATTAATAACCATGTAATTCTCAACCCAGGAAAGCAGTTTGTCTTCATATGACTGGTTAAGGAATTTCTTTCTTTCATGAAGGTTGACAAGGCTAATTTACTGTATTATCACTTGTTTGAACATGTTAAAACAGACTTGATTAATTGAGAATTTCATCTTTTAATGATTTTTGTCATATTGGAATTTTTCAAGGATTTAACAAGTCTCCGATTTGTTTTTTGCAAACTATTAGTACTTTTAGGTTCAGAGTAATTCTTTCTCTTTTTGACCAACACTCAGTTGGTGCACATTTCTTTGCTTAAGAGTTCTAAATGAGCAGATCTGGGCTTTTCTTGACGTACCCAGCTGCCAAATCTATGGGGCTCTCCCATCCCAGAAAGAGTAGGGAAAGTGAGAGCCACTCATCAGCCACGGAAGCAAGATGATTACTCAAAGGCAGAGGAAAGATTATTACAAAATGGGAAAAGAATCACTGATGTAGAGTATTGTTTAAATTTTCATTATAAAAGTGCCAACCCATAGATACTGTACGCTAAAACAAAGGCTCAGTTATTGCTGTATTCTGAAAAGTCATTGCAAGCTATTTTTCTCAGTCATGGCATAAATGAGAATGGAGAGACACATTTATATTATGGGAAGTGCAGTTTACTTTGGAGGAGTAGAAGGGACTACCGGAGGACCTTGACACAAACATGTACAGCCTGGTATAGGTGTAAGTAGAAAACAGGATTAGCAGGGCTAGTAATCATGTTCACTCTGGGATGCTCTCCTTGAGGGATGTCTGGGTAGTCAGGAGACTTATAATTGCTGCTTGAAATTAAGAACACGAAAATCTTCAATGCTATGGACTTGGATTTGGAAGACTCACTCATCAAGATCTTTAGACACATTATATTGGCTTTTGCAAATTAGAAGCTCAAAGCACAGATTCAAGTACACATTGCCATGTGTGGAATTAATGCTTCAGACAGCTTATGAATATGGATGTGTGTCTTGGTGACGTCTGCCACACAAGCCTGAAGAGCAGTGAGATGTGGGTGGAACTGCGTGGAACTGCATATTGCTGTTGAAAAAGCGCGGTTCCCAAAGGAATAGAGTGTAGGGGCAAATTTTCATTTCAGATATGTCTTCAAATACATAAAGGTTTCCAAAAGAGAAAACCTGATATTTATTCGTTTTGATTGCTGAACTTACTGTTGGTCAAGGCCAAGCCTTTATATTTAAATGTGCATAAGTCTTCATGAAGGTTTCTGGAATGCCTTGTTTTAACACATGGCAAGACTTGTATGTATTTAGTACTGTAGTTAACTGTTGGATCTGACTGAATGTCTCTATAATGGCTATGCATTTGTTGGGTCCAGCTTAGATTTTAGGGGGAGGTTTTATGTCTGTATGTCACCAGGATTGCTATTAGCAACAGATTTCCTTAAAAGCACATTAGTTTGGGCAAATAAGCATAAAGCAAAAGGTAGTGCAGTAGCTATCTGTCCCACGTTGCACCCGTTACTGCTGGGTATGGCACTTGGGTGGGAGGAACAGGAACACTATGGGGCATGACTGGTCCTCCAGTGGCTTGCACTGCTGGAGCAGTGAAGTTTACGGGTCACCAGGAAGGAAGCATCTCCACCGGTTGATTATGGGCCCTATGTATAGTTTGAATTAGTTACCTGTAATAATCAGTACCCAATAATCAATTAGATCTTCCCAGGAAACCTTGTTCTGTAGTGACAAATTGGTATAAGGGTATGACTAGGACAAGATAAAATTATATTTCATATGTTGTAGTACTGTAGTTCTGGTACTCCAGACAGACATTTATAAAACATTCCTTCCAGAGGCTTTTAAGCTTCAAGTTGAACCATTGGTTAATGATAGCAGCATCATCCCTGGAGCCCTGTTTACTAAATAAATTTAATAAATAAATTTGATAAATAAGTGTATGGCACTGCCAAACATTACCAAAGCAGTTTTAACCATGAATTGAATGCAGTTTGTTTACCAGGCATAATAATACCCCCTAAAAGACCACCTAATACATTTCTACATGTTCACCTGTTACTGTAGTAGTTTCTAGGGCATGCGTTCTTAACTTCTCCTAGATACAGGGTCTCCTTATAGCCCTACCTGTCCTGGAACTCACTATGTAGACCAGGCTGGCCTCGAACTCACAGAGATCCACCTGCCTCTGCCTCCCGAGTGCTGGGATTAAAGGCATGCACCACGCCCAGCCTCTCATTTTTAATATTTAATAACCCAGAGATTCCAATTTGTGCTGCTCTTTTACTCATGGGACTGTGGCCACGCACTGGAGCATGGTTAACCTACCAGGAGCCATACCCTTTAAGAAAACAGACTCTCCCTCCCTCAGAAGCCACCAACTGTCCACAGCTCCTCGGGAGTTTGGGCTCTAGAGCTCCTTCCCCCTCATGATAGAAGGTTGACTAGTGTGATCTTGCACAGCTACCATGAGTGTATGAGGACAGTGGTCTTATCACTTTGACATGGCGTGAGTAAAAGGGTTTTATTGCCAATTTTAAGACAAATGAACATCTTTAACAATCACTTCTTCATAAAGTTTTCAGAGAACATACTTCCTTAGTCCAACTTACTTTGATAATGGGAGAGCCTATTAAAAGAGTCTTTATATTACGAGACACAAGGAGAAAACTTATTTTTTGCCTAGAAAACTTTGGATTCTCCATTAGGCCAACCTTATTATCAAAGTGATTAAAAGTTAACTACATAACAAAAACAGAAGTTAAGCATGATTTTCCAGATACACTAAATGAAATTCTCAGAGAAAATAAGTATTTATTTAAAAGAGTGTTTTGCACTGACCGCCTTTGTCCATCTAGCTTTTGTGCCATTGTGTCTTGTGCTATGTGGAGAACCTTGACAAGCCTCAGCCTCTGTTTTCAAATTCTCCTTTGACTTCCTGTTGAGCGTGCTCTCTCGAATTGCATAGCACTGTTCCACAAGGACTGTGTTCAGGTTTCAACAGTGACCTTCGAGATGCTGTATCTACTGGGTAGTGTTTGGCTTTCATCTCCTTAGACCGTGGTCCAAAGAGAGGATGACAGTGAATCCCGTGAGACGTCTGTAACCCATTTCCAGACCTCACGATGTTGGAGTGTGCCAGGGGTCAGGATTCAGTTTATTTCTCTATTTGTATTTGTCCTTGGGAATCTCATTCAATCCTGTGACATTAAATATCATTTAGAAGTTGATGACTACCAAATTAATGTCATTAACTCAGAACTCTCTCTAAAACATTCAATTTTTCTATTTTGGAAGCTACAGGAAATTCTGCTTCTACACACAGAGAATTTAATAGACCAGCTCATCTTTTACCAAAATAAAAAGGCAGTCTTATAAAGTGATAAATAACTAAAGAATATATTTAGGAACTTTCATATTGTTGTAATTAGGCATTCACACTAATTTCCATATTTAGGAGTTGGGGAATTTAAGATAGACAAACTAGAATCACTCAATTCAGGAAAGCACACCATACACATTTAAATGATTTTTATGCAGACTTGTTGATTGCTATTTCATATTTAAGGTTATTTACCTAACAAACTAATTCATGCCAACATAATATACCCTGTAATCCTATTGGGAGATAGCATTTAACCAGAGAAATCATGTGCTTGTTTAGCAGAGTGTTACAAATATGTGTATCACTGTCATTTATACATCAATACATGAAAGGAAAGTGTAGAATTTGTAATTAAGGAAGAAACAAGTATACTAATATGACCAGTGAACACATGTAAAATGATCAGAGGAAGTTATGTTTATCCATTTTTTGCATTTCTTTATAACCTTTGTCCCTTTTTCCTACCTCTCACAACGTAGTTAACTGTTACCGCCTTAGCTAAATTGGAAATTAAATTTCTAACTAAAGTGTGCAGTCAACAGCATCCTACTTTGTGTTTTGATGTTATCCGTGATTGTTTTAGAATCTGGAGCTGGAGAAATTCCAAGTTGTTATAGTTATCATGATTCTGCAGTTGGTCAATTTTGATAATAGCTTCAAATTAGAAAATTTCCTATTTTAAAGCCACTTCATGCTGATTCACCTTAACAATTAAGTTACCAAAATGTTTTATCTACCTCTAAGTTATGTAACCACTGCCCATGTTGGAAAAAGATGACGTTAATTTAGGGCCTCCAGAGATATTTGAATCTAAATAAAAATTCAGTGATTATAAAGTTGGAACATAAATTAATACATAGTGTTGTATAAATAAAGTGAGCGTGGAAAGGAAGAGGAACTTCCTCTACAGTTCATTTGATTCAATAACAGAATGACACAATATATAAAGTAGACTAGACAATTAAATATGTACATAAGTAATTATAACTTGTATTTAAGTATGTAAAATAAATACACGGAGAGACAAAGGCAAAACTGCTTCAGTTGTGACATTTCCAACCTTTCTCTTTGTGTAGAATCTCAAAACACCTAATAGTTTGATGAACCATTGATATATTTAGTGAGCAGAAAATTGATATTGGTGCCATTTGAAGAATTAAAATTATAAAAGTGATGTTGGAGGGACAGAGATTCCGGAACTTTCAATAAATATAAATATAAGTAATTTAAAGTCCAAAGTTGAAAGTTGTAGAGATGAAGGCTAGTGTGCGGAGTAATCTGCTACAGGATCATTAAGGGACTGTTGGAGAGTAAACAGTCTGAACTACATGTTGTTGCTAGCACTGGAAATTGGAAGAATTTACCAGAAGAGTTAGAGACATGATCATACTTTTGAGTCTTCTATTTGCCTTCTGTTTTTGAGGATTTTCCTCAAGAAATTATCTCTAAAAGAGCCGTAAAGATCCCTTCATGTTGGAGGAAGCACCTGGATCTTAGTGAAGTCACAACACAGCCCAGGAATTGCTGTGTTCAGGAAAGATAGTCCCCTAGTTTGCTTGATTTGTTTTCATCCCCTTTGTTCTACTCATGAAATATAACAAAAACTGAAAGACTAATATGATATGTTTACAAAAAAATTGAAATAAAATTGTGAGCAGTGAGCAGCTGTAAACATTTTGCAGACCAGCTTTAGATTTTTTCAACCTTAAAAAAATACACATATACTAAATACACAAGTGCATGTGTATGGCTGACGTCTGTGTGAGAATAAACACTGCCAGGCAAGACAAACCCTCCTTTGACTTGTTGGTCAGGGTGGTCCAAGTGACTCCCCCAGATAACACAGGAGATTGCCACAGCCCTTGATTGCCTCCCAGAAATTAAAGGTAAGACCCGATTACCAAAGACAGGCCACAGTTTGGATGCAGGACTTGGAGCAATGGAGCTGGACTTGACCTGGAAGCCCCTCCCTGAAGACTGGCTCTCATGGTGTCAGAGGACACTCTGGAAGCTGCCAAGGGAGAACACCAACCAATGGTCCTACCCAGCTGTAAAGCTACTAGTGGCACTTTTACCTGGAGAGTAATCAACCACTGTCTAATTGGAATTAAGGCCCACTCAATGGGAGGAAATATGTCCGGTGATGTAAACATAGCCAAATACATGTGGCTGGAGCGGTCTTAGAGTAAATCCTACTTTTGCCACATCCCTAGTCTAATATAATTTCTTTATTGTAAATATGCATCCTCATGTTTATAGATGAGTCTACTTTTCACCCCTCATCAAAGAAGCTTCTTTTTGCAGCAAATGGAAACTATCACAGAATTGTAGAACTGGTCAAATGTAGAGAGTAAGTGTCATGAGATGATTAATCCTAAATGACACACCTTCAATGCAACTTCTACACATAGGATGAAGGCATCTCTCAACTCTCACCAGAGATGTTTCCTTGTATGGCAGCAGATCGTGACTAACTCAGAGACCCACAACTGGCCAGTGTGCACAGAACAAGAGACTGCAGAGCGTCTATCCGTGAACAGGACACCTATTTCAAACCTCTGCCTCCCGCTGCTCAGAGATCATTGCAGATGAGGAGGCAGAAAGATTGTAAGAGCCAGAGGGGGTGGATGATCACAAGGAACCAGTTTTCCAGACAGCTGCTTAGCTACTCATATGAACCCTCAGCAATGGGGACAGCATGTCCAATTCCTATGCAAGTTCAAACCAGACCAAATCCCAGCATCAACATGGGAAATTGGGTAAAAAAAAAAAAATCCAGCCCAAATTAAGGAACTTTTGGCAATTGATAAGGCTGCCGGGCAGGGGAAAGACAGTGTCTTCCGGGGATGGGACTCTTGGTGGACCCAGGGGATAGACCGACACTGAAAGACGTTTGGGGATACAAATCAGAGTATATAAGCCATATTATGTAAGAGTACATTAAATTGTGCAGAGGGCATTGAGGAAAGTGTGATTTGGGAGAGCATCGAAATATCTTCAACCTTTATTTATGGAAATAGCAAAGATTCAATAAAAATAAAATTAAAAAAGGAATTTTTTAGAAAGATAAAATCTTTGTTTACCTTTTCCCATTTAAATGAAAAATACTGTTCATGGAATGATTATTTGAGCAAGCTCCTGTTTAAATGTAATAAACAAAATTGTACAAACCAATAAAAAATTTTTTTTCCCTCCGACTTCCCACTGAACACGTCGCATTGAGAAGATGGCTGTGGTCGTTTTCACAGAATGCGGGACGTAGATGCGCAGTGTCTTAGAACAAACCCGTTCTTGGCAAGTGGCCTTTGTTTGCTTTATGGAAAATGCAATTCAGAGTTACGTCAAAGCAGGAAAAGGGCAAACAGGAGAAGTGCTGCATTGCCCATTATAGTTTAGGTGATTTCCAATTTAAAAATCTTTGTATCTCTTTCTTTAGGCAATTATTTTTTTGGCAGTATTTTAAAAATGACGACTGCCTGTGAAGTATTGTACTGGATGTCTTTTTAAGAGCCATCCCAGCCTCTATGCTCAGAAACACCTACCATTTAAGCAAAATTACAGTGCTCCTACAAGAGAAAAATAGTCTTTTGTTACTTGTATATATTTATGCATATTTTGCTTTTATTTTAACCGCTAGAACTTTCTCCAGATTGGCATCGCTAATAATCAGCAGATTGTCAATTTTTCCACGATGCAGTGTAAAATCTTTACAAAAGAGTTTGATTTGTGGCTGTCTCTATTTTGCCATTATATCTCCTTGATTTTTTTAAAAAATGCCTTTTATTTTGTGAGCAGATCACGTTGATCTTGTGAACATGAGGGGATGTTTGAGTTTTTAAAGCAGTAGCCTCACATTGTCGGCACATTAACGTTGGCTGTTTCCTGAATTCTTGCTCAGTGAATGGAGTGATTTTCATCCACATCATGTTTTCTTGTCATTGCTGGGCCTGGATATTTGTGCAGGCCACATTCTCACATTTTTCATAAGATAAGCCTTGTCTTTTTTGTGTGTGCGTTTCAACAATGACCCATTCTGGCACTTAGGACATTTCCAGAATTTTCCCGGCTGCTGCTGGTCACTGAGATGGCAAAACTATTCATGCTGCCATTTTTGTTGACCTATCTGTAATAGTCATTATATTTCACCATCATTGTTGAAATATTTCAAGCATAAATGTGTCAAATACTTGTCTTGGAAATCATGAACTTGAAAAATCTTTTTTAATGTATATTTTTATTGAATTTTTGTGTATTTTGTACATACAAAACATCTTAATCATCTTTATTTGCCCTCCCCCATTTGAACCCCCCATAGGTCACCCCCTCACAAGATTTCATGCATTCTGTCAGATATGTTAAGGCCTTTTGAGTCAAGCTAGTATACCCATATGTCCCTCAGTGCAAGTTCAGTCACTGTGGTCTAGTCAGAGTATCTAGAGTCTCTCCCTTACAGAAGACCAGCTTCCCATCACTCAGCAGTAATCAGCTGCCAATAGTTCCTCTGCTAGGGTTGGGGCCTGCTGCCCATTTTCCCAGTTCTGTGCTGGGTTTTTTGTCTGCTTGAGTTTGCATGGGTCTGTGCATGCTTTCACCATTGATGTAGGTTCTTATGAGCAAAGTCCCAGGAGCCTGTAAGACTCTATTTCCATATGGTCATGCACCTGCTCCCCTGGCTCCTACAGTCTTTCCACTCCCTCTTCCAAAATGGTCCCTGAGGCCTGGGTGGGTGAGCTTTAATACAGGAGTCCTATCCAGGGACCCACACTCTGCAGACTCTTATTCTCTATGCTTTGGCCATTTATGGCTTTTTGTGTTCTTGCCCTCTGTTGCATGAGGGAGCTTTGCTGATGAGAGTTGAGAGATATATTAGTATTAGTAGTGTTCTCTCTACCCCTTGTTCCACTGTGTTCCATGAGCCTTAGGTGTAGAGGTTCCATTGTAGGTGTGTCACTTAGGGTTGAACATCTCACAGACATTTATTTTTTATGTGTGCCCAGGGGTATTTAAATGGGAGGGGAAGAGGAGGGTTAGACAAGGGACCATGGGGTAAAGGGATTGGGAGGGACATAGGAAACATGCATTATCAAGGGTGAAATGGGAAATGGGGGACTTGAACTGGGGAGGGAGGAGGGAGGGTTAGACAGGGAGAGAGATAAATAATGCTTAGTTGCCACAACAAATCAGAGGAAATGCATTAGTTCAAAATCCTACTGAAAATTACATAAACAATATCTCTACATATGTCCATGTTTATAGCCGAAGGGTATATAACAAGAAGCAGTGTTAGAGAGCAGAAACCTCCCTTCGAGTTGCTGGTTGGGGTAGTTCAAGAGACTCCCAAAACTGTACAGCCTATTGCCACAGCCCTTGATTGCCTCCTAGAACTTGAAGGTGAGATCCTCTTTCTGAAGACAGGACATACTTCAGACACAGGGAACTGACCTGGAAACCTCCTCCCTGAAGACCAGCTCTCGTAGCTGTGGAGGCCATTATGAAGCTGCTAAGGGAAAACCTCAATCAGTGGTTCAACTCCAACTTTAAAGCCTAATAACCCAAACAATCTTTGTAAAAATAACCACTTACAATAACACATGAGATGAACTGGTGTGTGAAAGTTCCTAATGTCACCAATAGTTGATATTAATACTAAATATGTACTGGATCTTGTTTAAGTCTGTAGGATTGTGGGGAGAAATTGGAACCTCCTGACCTTATGGAAGCTATTTTGTTTTAGTACCATTTTATGTACCAGTCTGTGTTTGGGATTATAAGTGGTGTGCTAATTTTATGTGACATTATAGAAATGAAGATCTATGACAGTATTAACAAGAATTTTGACATTTTTAAGTTTGATGTTTTATGATAGATCACCATTCTGTGTACTTTGAAGGATTTTTGTGAGTGTGATTTATTTCACCGGGTGGGAAATGTGAGCAGAATGCCACTTTCTGGTCCATGACCTGAGAACAATGCATCTTTTTCCATAGAGTGAAAGTTAAAGAAAATGTCCCTTCACAGCGGCTCATAGTGAGGCGAGTGACCTTCTACTGTGTTCCTGATTATAAGCAGGAGCTGGCTTTCAAATAAGAGTCATACAGATGCTTTGGAACATGGTTGTACAGACTGCCTTGGTGGGGATGTCTGTACCTGTGACACTGTGAAACTGCCTCATATATTGCCCAGCAATTGGTAAAGTCACAATGCATGTCACTAAACTGAAATGATAAAAAGGTAATGAGGGGAAAAAAAATCACAGTTTCACTGGAGGTATAGAGAGAAATGCTCTACAATAGCTTTTCTATCCGTTAGAAAATTGCTACATATGTTTACTGTTTCCTTGATCCATGAATTTTTTTGTGTGTGCTTTCATTGAAGCCCCCACTTGCCATTTTAGTCCCTTGGTAATCCACACATTTCAATGGAACAGTGCATGTCGTGAGTTCCCCATGTAACACGCAGCTAGGCTCACTAACACGGCCCAGGCTGGAGAGCTGCAGGAGGGCGGCCTGCTCAGGGGAATGCCTACTTTTTCAGTGACTCCATGCAGATGGAAGAATGACAGACTTAGTTAAGGCCGGAATGACCTATACCTCATCTTTAACCCCTCTGTTCCCCAGCAAGTATCATGGCAATTTCCATTCGAATCTCAACCTATGCGGGTTACCAGCACCAAAATGGTCTGGTGAGGTATATATATGTGATTATCCTCCTGAGCCAACTCTGATAGTGGAGGACAGGTAGATGGCTATCAGGCATCAGGCCCTTCTTTGTTGTTTTTGAAAACATGGGGTTTCCTGGGCCTATCTGATTGTCTTAGTAACACATTTTAAATGTGGCTGGTCTGGAGATGAATAGTCCCGGTGCTGAATGGCAGGGACTCTGACCATCATCGCAGTGAGCATCTTCCCCATGATTATTATCATCCCATTGAGTGGCTGCTGTACATGCTGTGTTCTACACCCAGTGCTTTAAAAACATTTATTCACAACAACCCAGAGAGAAGCCATTACTGAAACTTGTTTTTTTTTTTTTTAATATTTTAATTATTTTTATTTGATGTGTATGTGTGTATTGCCTGCATGTATGTGAGTGCATCCATGTCGTGTAATGCCGCGGAGGTCAGAAGAGGGCTTTAGATTCCCCTGGAACTGGAGTTAAGGGTGGTTTGTAGCTGCCATGTGGGTGCTAGTAATCGAACCCGGGTCCTCTGCAAGAGCAGTCCGTGCTTTTAACCACTGAGCCACCTCTCCAGCCCACTGAAACTTGCTTTTGATCTCTGTTCCAAAATGAAGCCCAAACTTCATTTTTGTATCATACCCTGGACATATCTATAATACATGCGACTGTTGTGCTCATATTGGATTGACAATTAGTAGGTAGTTATCTACCGCCTGTTTAAAATGCAGGACTCATTATCTCTCATT
Organism: Nannospalax galili; assembly: GCF_000622305.1. Classification (NCBI taxonomy): domain Eukaryota; kingdom Metazoa; phylum Chordata; class Mammalia; order Rodentia; family Spalacidae; genus Nannospalax; species Nannospalax galili. Next base: position 1,273,080 of record NW_008334095.1, on the reverse strand, counting down.
CACAGGACTTGTTCATAGTTGAAACTTGACACTGTCAGGTCAATGAAAGACTGGAATATGAGCCTAACATAATAGGTTTTTTTTTGTGTGTGTGTTTTTAAATTTGTTTTTTTAAAAATTATTTATTTAATAACCACATATTTAGAAGCATTTCATTACAACAGCATTGATATATGCAATAACAATTTCCAGACCTAAGATGCATCTCTTTCAAAATTAGCCGTAAATTCTTAGGTTTACAGTTGAACTATTATAGTTATGCAATATTGTACTCAGTATAAACCCCATAAGACATAAAATTAAATGAGGTTTTAACCTTTAAAAAACATCTCCATTTCATTATTAAAATACACAGTTTCATACAGAAAAATTCAGTTTTAATGCAATTAACACTAAGATGTTTGCACATGCGTTTCTAATCTCTATATATCTGATTGTTACTAGGCATAGTCTGGTAGTATATAGACTAGTCCCAGTCTTTGACTCTCCTTACAAAGTCACTAATGTCTCCACTCTCATGGCGTCATATAATCATAGTCAGCTCTCAAAGGCCCACCTTCGAATATTATTAACATACAAATTTGGGCATTAAATTTTCAACACAAGATTTTGGGGGAAACACATTGAAACCAGGAACATGACAAGAAGGAAGCAAACCCGCTGATACAGATTTCTAGTGCCAGGCCTGCCTTTCTCAACATTTTTACTCCTTTCAGGGTCATTGGTCGCAGGAGGTAGAGTTATGAATGGCAGGAAGCTGGGGTGTGTAGGGGCTGGGATCTACGTTTCATTTTGGAATATATTGTTCCTTGCAGAAAGACTCATTGTTTTTGCTACTAACACTGAGATGTTGGCACATGCATCTCTAATCTGTAGGTATCTGGGTATTACTAGTCATAATCGGTTGCACTTGGATCCTTGACACCTGTGCATGTCTATAAAGTCATTGGGTAGATTTCAATGGTAATGTTTACCACCTCTACTAATTAGAATGATGTAAATTTCCATGCTCCTCCTCAAATATAATACATTTTTTAAAATTTGTTGATTTTTTTGTGTGTCTCTCACACAAAACATCCCAAACAATCTTATTCATCTATGCACTTCCCAGATGGCACCCTCCCATAGCCTCCCTGCCCCCACTAGAGCCCTTATACTCTGATATCCCTGCTACTGTCTGCTGTGTTGTCGGCACCCCCA
>NW_008334095.1:1270363-1271715 GCF_000622305.1 Nannospalax galili | reverse complement strand
CTGATTCAGAACAAAATCATCAATGAGAAATAATTGTCTAAATAACTTTCTATATGGACTTAAACCTAATGTCAGGTAAGTGTAATTCCTTGAACTCTTAAAGAAATATACTGATCACTTTACTTTTCAGTTATACTTTCCTTTAGGGTATTTAAGACCATACAGTTGGACCAAATAAATCACTTTATATTTACACTTAAGGTCGTTTGAGGATCTGTTCCTCAGGAGTCACATGAGCTTGGGGGGAGCCCCTGGCTCCTTTCTTTTACCAGTTCCACCTATGTGAGGATAAGTCAAAGGTCCTGCTCGATCATGGTTGGCTTCGCTTGGAAGCATGGAGGAAATGATTCCTCTATGTTGACCCTCCTCTTTGTAGGGTGGACACTGTTTCAAGTCCATCTGGTGGGATCTCCTCGGCCTCTTTGATCAAGAGGACAGGTGACCCACCACAATCTCAGGACATTTTGAGAGATGCCCATAGTCCCCTGGAACTAGTTGACCTAGGAGGGCAAGGAGCAAAAACTGTACTTTATGTCCCTCTGACCAAATTATTATAGACCTCAAAGTATGTCTGTTAAACACCCAGGAAGGTTAGTTCCATCTGTCTGGTACTTTTAATTACTGTGTGTCGTGTAGATAAATATTGGGCAAAGACCAGTTGTTCTCAGATAAACCTTACCTAGACATATATTTCTGGATCTGATATGTATAATTTGTCAGTAGGTTATTGGACTAATATGGATCCCTGTGCTTTTAAAAAAGTAGCTAGGCATTATTTATCACTCACATTGTCTTACCCCTCCATCATGATTTCCCCAATTAAGGTGCCCCCACTCCCCCCTTTCTCCCTTACTAACACCCTTCTCCTATGGTCCTACCTCTCTTGAGCTTCTTTCCCTTTATCCCCTAGGTTCCTTGTACACCCTTCCCTCCCCCTCCCTTAAACAAACCTAATTTTTATCCATATCTCCCTTATTCAGGCCTGTTTCCTACTGTTCTCTTTCAGGTTCTTTCTTTTCCTTTACCTCCCTGTTTCCTTTCCATTATCCTGGTTCCTGTAGTTATGTCTGGAGACATACTCACTTATCAGAGTTTGGTTCTAAGATCCACATATGAGGGAGAACATATGTCTGTTTTTTTTTCTGAGTCTGTGTTACTTCACTTAGAATAACACTTTCTAGTTTCATCCATTTATCTACAAATTTCATGATTTCATCTTTCTTACTGCTGAGTAAAACTCCATCATATAAATGAACCACATTTTCATTATCCACTCATCAATTGAGGGACACTTAGGTTACCTCCATCTCTTAGCTATTGTGAAAAGAGCAGCAACAAACATGGATGTACAA
>NW_008334095.1:1269339-1269818 GCF_000622305.1 Nannospalax galili | reverse complement strand
GGTTTATTTTCATTCTTCTACAGGTGGAGATCTAGTTTTGCCAGCACCATTTGCTGAACATGCTGTCTTTCCTCCAGTGAATATTCTTGGCCACTTTGTCAATATCAGGTGGCTGAAATTGCATTTACTCATATTTGGGTCTTCAGTTTTGTTCCATTGATCTATGGGTATATTTATGTGCCAGTACCATGTTGTTTTATGACTGTACAGCTTAAAATTTGGTATAGTAATCCTCCTGGCATTGCTGTTAGTGCTCAGGGTTGTTTTGGCTATCTGACATCTTTTGTGCTTCCATGTGAATCTTAGGATAGTTTTTTCCAATTCTTTGAAAAATGTCATGGGGATTTTGATTGGCATTGCGTTAAATCTATAAATGACTTTTGGTAGGATGGTCATTTTCATAATATCAATTCTTCCAATCCATGAGCATGGGAGGTCCTTCCATCTTCTGGTGTCTTCCTCAATTTCTTCTTTAAAGA
>NW_008334095.1:1268180-1268845 GCF_000622305.1 Nannospalax galili | reverse complement strand
ATCTATTGAGATGATCATGTGGTTCTTGTCTTTGAGTCCATTTATATGATTTATGACATTTATTGACTTATGTATGTTGAACCAACCCTGCATCTTTGGAATAAAGCCAACTTGATCATGGTGGATGATCTTTTTGATGTGAGTCTGTATGCGGTTTGCAAGTATCTTGTTGAGAATTTTTTCATCTATGCTCATTGAGGATATGGGTCTATAGTTTTCTTTTTGGTTGTGTCTTTACCTGGCTTTGCTATTAGAGTGATGCTGGCTTCATAGAAGGAATTTGGAAGTTCTCCCTCCATTTCTGTCTTTTTGAATAAATTAAGTAGTATGGGATGTAGATCTTTTTTAAATGTCTGCTAGAATTTTGCTGTAAATCCATCTGGTCCTGGGATTTTTTTAGTTTTGAGGATTTGTATTATTGTTTCAATTTCCTTATGTGCTATGGCTCTGTTTAAGCTGTTAATCTCTTTTTGGTTTAATTTTGGTTGTTCCCATGCCTTTAGATGTCTGTCGATTTGTTTTAGGTTTTCAAATTTAGTAGCATATAGGTTTTTAAAGTATTCCCTTATAATGTTCTGTATCTTTCTGGTGTCTGTTGTGATGTTTCCCCTTTCATCTCTGATTTTGTTGATTTGGAGGTGCTCTTTCTTTCTTTTGGTTAACTG
>NW_008334095.1:1266134-1266981 GCF_000622305.1 Nannospalax galili | reverse complement strand
TCACCTAGCCTGTGTCTTTTGACTGGGGAGTTCAGTCCGTTAATATTTAAAGATATGAAAGATGAGCATTGAATCCTGTCATTTTTATTTCTGTTTACATCTTGATATAGCTGTACTTTTCCACAGTTACACCTTCATTGAATTTCTTTCCACAATCCCTTGGGTATAGTCATTCCTTTCTTCAGCTCTTTGTATTGCTTCCAGAACTCTCTGAAGGGCTGGTTTTGTGGACATATGTCATGGAAGATTTTTCTTTCCCCTTCGACTCTCACAGACATTTTGGTGGGTATAGAAGTCTGGATTCGCATCTCTGGTCATTTAAAACTGGGAATACTTTGGTCCAGGCTCTTCTGGCTTTCATTGTTTGCACTGAAAAGTCAGCTGTAAACCTAATGGGTTTTCCCTCATATGTGACTTGTTGTTTCTCTTTTGCAGCTTTCTGTATTGTCTCTTTGTTTTGTACGTTTAGTGTTTTTAGTATAATGTGCCATGGAGAGTGTCTTTTCTGGTGTGCTTGTTTGGTGTTCTGTACTCTTCTTGTATATGTATGGACATGTCTTTCTTTAATTTTGGCAAATTTTCATCTATAATTCTGTTGAAGATCTGGTCCATGCCATTATCTTGGGATTCTTCTCCTTCCTGTATGCCTATGATTTGTAAGTTTGGTCTTTTTATGGTGTCACACAATTCCTGAATATTCCATTCTTGTGCTTTCTTAAATTTTTCATAGTCTTTGCATGAGTGGTCTGGTTCTTCCACTTTATCTTCCAGTCTTAATATTCTGTTTTCCATTTCATTCATCCTATTGGTGAGGCTTTCTCCTGTCGTTTCTAATTGGCTTATGGAG
>NW_008334095.1:1257624-1265591 GCF_000622305.1 Nannospalax galili | reverse complement strand
ATATCAGTGCACAGGCCTCATAGCTAGACTGTCAATATCTTCTTTTCCCCCATTTTCCCACTTAGAAACTTGCAGTACTATGAAAGCTAGACATGACTGAGAACACTTCCAATACCAACTTGATTTTTTCCATGTCCTGTGACCAAAATGTGTGGTCTCTGGCATGGTAAGAAATGCCCATGGGTTCAATAATAGCAATGATTATGTGTGAGTGTCACCCAAGTTCTCTTAGGGTCCCTGCTCCTGGCGTTATTAGACAAACCACATAACACATCTTTATCTGAGTTTTTCATAGTTTATATCCTGGGTAAGGGAAATAGAGTAAGTTACAAAGGTGAACACCCTGTGCCCGGTTCTGCTCTGTGGCTCAGTGACCCATGGTCTAGATTGCCTCTGTGCCCTGCCCACAATCTCCATTAGTTTTCATCCACACCTTGTGGTCCTGCGGTCTCGCCCCAGGTCAGTAAATGTCCCCTCTCATGTCCATGCAAGCAAGACACCAGGGACATTTTTTCCATGCCACTGTGGCCAAGATGGCACCAGCATGCCTCCCTCTGCAGCTAAGTCTCCACAGCTCCTTCTCCATAGCTAACTCTCTGCAGCCAACCCTGCCCCTTGGAGGAACAAGTGCCCCTAGGGACACAGGGGGTAGCCAACACTTTCTGATTGGATTTAAGACCCACTCTCCAGGACTGCCTAATTCTATAAATCTGGCCCCAAACCTATAAACCTATGGTTGAGGAGCTCAGAGGCCCTAGGGGTGGACTTGTTATTATTATTGTTTCTGCTAATCGACAGAGCATCAAACTGTGTTCTAAATTTGCACTAATCCAGACTCATAGATTAGTGCAGATCTCAGACCTCATCAGAAAAAGTTTGCAGTGGACAGTGGTTAATGCATTCACAAATCATCAAAGTGCAGAGAATAAGTGTTTTTGGGCTGTTCTGTGTTATATGTGGGATGTGTATCTCATCTCCCCCCCGCCAAGGCTCAGGTCCCATGATGGAAGAAGGAGTGGAAAGATTGTAAGAGTCAGAGATTGCAGAGAATTAGAGGAAGACCATGTCTTCTGGTCATGGCAGGATCACTACACTCACAGCAGCTGTGATTGCCTGCACAAGACCAAGTCATTGAACATCCTAGCATGGAGAGGGGAGGGGTCCATGAGCACCCACCACTGGCTGGGGAGCTATGGACAGTTGATGACTGTGGGGGGGTGGTGAGAGTCAGTTTTCTTTCAGGGTGTGTCTCCTGGTATGCTGACCGCACTCCAGTGGATGGCCCCATACTCATGAGTGTATAGGAAGCACAAATGATTCGTTGGATTATATTTTTACCTTTTTTGAATCACTATCTTTTATTAGTTACTAAATTTATCACAGAATGTAATTTGCTTCATTATGACATTTTTCCTATATACTTTTAAAAAAATTATTTATTTAATAACCATATAATTGGAAGAGGCATTTCATTACAACAGCATTGACATATTCAATAACAATTTCCAGAGCTAAGATACGTAGCTTTAATTTCAAAACTGGCTGTAAAGTTTTAGGTTTACAGTTGAATTAATACAGTTATACAATGTTGTACTCTGTGTAAACCTTACAAGACATAAAATTAAATGAGGTTTTGAACTTTGAAAAAGATCTCCATTTCATTATTAAAATACACAGTTTCATACAGAAAAATTCATTTTTAATACAATTGATGCTAAGATACATATGAGTTTCTAATCTCTATATATCTGATTATTACTAGTCACAGTCTTAATCTTATGTCTGAGTATTTTTTATCTGCATGTATTTAAGTGCACCGCATGCATGCAATGTCTGTAGAAGCCAGAAGAGGGTGTCAGATCCCCTGGAACCGGAATTAGAAACAGTTGACCACCATGTAGGTGCTGGGAGATAAACCTGGGTCCTCTGTAAGAGCAGCCAGTGTTCCTAACTGCTGAGCCATCTCTCCAGCCCTTAGTAGATTACTTGTGAAAAGAGGACACAAATTTGGAAGGAGCTGGGGAAGTGGGGTGGCTCTGGAGGGTTTAGGGGATGGAATGGGGATGAATATGATCAAAATACACTCTGTGAAATTCTTAAAATTTGAATGAAGATATATTTCTAAAGAAGAGACGGTCCACGCATTAAAAAAAGAAACCGCCCTCAGCCATTACCAAAATTCAAACTGCCTTTGTAGTTCTCTTTATAATTCGACATGGACTAGATAAACTAATCTTATAGAGCAGGTTAGAGCACGGGCCTCCCTATTCATGGTGCTGTTCATGGCTCGAACGGTTGAAAGTCCCTTCTGTGCCCAGAGATGGCAGTGCCTGCTGGAATCGTAGCTCAGACTTGCTGAAACGTCAGTGGCCAGTAAAGAACCTCTTGGACAGGGAAAGGCAGTTTCCAGGCTTCCAGAGTTCAGGGAGCTGTGCACATCTCTTTCAGTCAGTACTTTCCTTCCTAAATTCCTAAGTTAGGCAGACTTTGTTGCTGCTGCGTACCTTGGACCCTCACTGATCCTAACCCCTGTATCTAAACTACCACAGCTTTTACTGATTTATGCTTGAGGTAACCTTCTGGATACTAATCCCTCAGACTTTATTAACACAGTTTCTCCCTTCATAACCTCATCCAACCCTTCTACTGCAACCTGTTAGAGACTTTTCTGGAAGGCCAATATAATCGTGTTGCTTTCTTCTGGAAGAATCCAAATAACGCTTCTTGACTTCCTTAGTATCTCATAAATGTTATGGAGCTTTGAATCCTGGTGATTGTCAACAGCCAACTTCTGTCCCCTTGGATTAGGTTCCGGGACCATGATCAAGGGAGTTTACATCTTCAAACAACAATTCCTCTTTTTTTTTTTTTTTGTTTGAGGCATCATCTTATCTGTAGTCCAGGCCAGTCTTGAATTCAACCTGCCTTACCTTCCTGATTGCTGAAATTATAGACATGAGCCACAGTGCCTGGTTCGTGGTGTCATCCTCTTTAAACGAGGATGACGAGTTATAAAATGTACAGTTGTTATGGAAATCTACTTAAATGACATAGGGAAATGCCCAATTATGTTGGCCGCCGGTGTCTCAAATCCTGGTTCTCTTCGTGTTAGTTCTACTCTGGATCCCAACAAATGAGAAGCTCACTACGCATGATGAGCTGTAAATGGTGATTAGGTTCAGTGTGTGGTGATAGCTCTCTGCTTCAGGGATGATCTCCTCCAGCTGTATTCTCACAGGGTACCAGGGGAAAATACGCTCCTCCAGGCCTTCTTTATAAAAGCCTAAAGAAGACACTGTAGGTCAGGTTTTACCATACAGATTTGGAGTCAGGGGGACAAATATTCTGCTTGTACTTCCCCCAAATCCATGTCTCTCTCATATGCAAGGTATTCACTCCATCAAGAGAGCCTTCAGGATCTGACTTTGTTTCACTCTAAAGCCCAGAGTCTTGTCTAAATTTCATCTCAGTCGGGTATGAGTGATCTCAAGGTATGATTTAAACGGAGGCAAATTTCTTTCCTGTTGTTAGCTTGTGAAATCAAGCAAAATACAGGCTTGGGGATAGACTGTCATTCCTAAAGGGAGGAAACAGGGAAGAAAAAGGAGTGACCAACCATTCTCAAGTAAGTCTAAAATCCGACAAAGTAAACAAAACTTGTATAATCTCCTCTGGAGACACACTGAGGTGAAGGTCGAGCCTCTAAGCTTCTGGACATCTCCATCCCATGCCTTTCCTGGGTTTGGCCCACCCCACAGACTTTCATGGATGGGAACTCTGTGCTTATGACTCTTCAGACTGATGTTGTATGCTGGTGGTTTGGTGATCCTGGGATCTCTAGGGTGGCTCCTTCCTCATGGCTCTACTGAACGTTTCCATAGGGGGAACTCTGTCCAGGCTTGGGACTCTTTGAAGTACACACTGAAATTCATTAGAGGCCACTGCATTCCCCCAGTAGTTGTGATCTACAAACCAATGAAGATGATGTCACATAAACACTTTCATGGACTGTGACTTGAAGGAGCAGCTACTGTTGTACCTGAGCCCATTTGCATCCACACAGGCTTGGGACTCTTTGAAGTACACACTGAAATTCATTAGAGGCCACTGCATCCCCCAGTAGTTGTGATCTACAAACCAATGAAGATGATGTCACATAAATGCTTTCGTGGTCTGTGACTTGAAGGAGCAGCTACTGTTGTACCTGAGCCCATTTGCAGCCACATCTGGGATGACTGAGGAGCCCTGAGGCAGAATGTGGGAAGCAGGAACTTGTGTTGGTATCTGATGTGGTGGAGAACTCTTTGAACTTAGTTCAGCCCATCAGGCTCTGGCACTCTTAGTGGTGAGAGCTGCAGCCTCAGTGATGTCCATAACATCTTGACCATTGTTCCTTACCTTGAAGATGGGGCTTCTGCAGACATGAGTAATCGCCTTTGCACAGGGCCTCTAGACCACAACCTCGTGTCCTTTCCTAGGCACACGTTTTCATCGCTTGCAGCGTGAATTTTCAGGCTGACGGGTTTCCTAATGTTTGAGTTCCGTTACATTTCCTGATTATAGGTTCATTTTTAAATCATTCTTTTCTTCTTGTATAAATAGGGTAAGTAACATTTAACATTTCTTCTAGGTAATTCTTCTGTTGACCATCCTGCTGACTAGCTTACAAGTCTTACCTTCTACAAAACACTAGGGCATGGGCATAATTCTGTGGCTTTATAACAAACATGGCCTTTCCTCCAATTTCCAAAAGCTTGTTACTTATTTCTAGCTAGGATTTCATCAGAATGGCCTATTGTATTTCACCTCAACCCAATGATAGCATTAGACTAGAATATTTTTAAGAAGATTCTATTCTGAGCCATCACTGGGATCATTCCTTATGGCCTAGTCATAGCAACATGGGCTTTTTCTAACACAAATGTCATGATTCTCTCAGCCTTACCATCATTTGTAGATATTTGTTAGAACAACACGTTTTGGTAGAGCTCCAATGAAATAGTCCTGAAGTATTCATTCAGACTGCTCCATAAAAATACCTCCAACTAGGTAATATATAAACAGCAGAATATTTGCTTATAGGCTTGAAGACTGGACAATCCGAGATCTAAGTCTGGGTAGATTCAGTGCCTGGTAAGGGCCAACTCTGTGCTTTGTTGATGGTGCCTAACAGACCCATCCTCACTGGTCAGAATATGCCCACTAGCTCCTCAACTCCACATTTATAAGGCACCAATGATCCCTTGTGACCTAGTCTACTGGAGGCCCCACTGGGCAATATTATTGTACTTGTGATTAAGCTTTAGCCCATGAACTATGAGGACACACATTCACATAGCAAACTTAATGTGTGATCTATAATTAGTAGAGAGCAGCATGTGATGCCAGGCATACCTCACTGTATCCTGTTTAACTTTACTGAGATCCACAGACAGTGCATGTTTTGAAAATTCAAGGGTTGTAGTGACTTTGTGTTGGGGAAGTCAGTCTGGACCATTTTCCCAACAGAACATGAACCCCTTCATGTTGCAGTATAACATAAAGGCAATTCTATACATAGCTCTAACTTTTCATTTCTGTGTTATCTGTTATGTGACCTTTTGCCACTGGTGTCTCGTGTACCAGAAACCACACTCATGTTAGACTGTGAACTCAATAACCGTGTATGTTGTGATTGCTCCACTGGGAGGCAATTCCCCATCTGTCTTCCTCTCCTTAGTCCTCTCTGTCCCTGAGATACAGAAATATTGAAATGAGGCCAAAGTACCAGATCCACAGCAGCCTCAAAGTGTTCAAGAGAAATGCATTTTGATGGAGAGCTAGACATGCTCAAGCTTAGAGGAAGCCGCTGTTGCACAAAGCTGTGCCTTTTGAACCAGCACCCAGTTGTGAACGTAAAAGAAGAGTTCTCAGAGGAAACTGAAAGTTCTGGCCCCATGAACACAGAAGAGTGTAAAACAGCTTTATTGTTGATATGGACCCGATAGACGATGAAACCATTCCTGACATTCCCATAAAGAAAAAGCACCATGCAGAGCCAGGATCTGACCTCTTCAAACTTGAGAGACATGAGGAAGCCCCAGAAGAAAAGTTTGAATGCAGCAGAGGCTGATCACCAAGTTTAAGGAGAGAATGTGTTTCTATAACATTAACACAGAAGGGGAAGTAAACAGGTACTAATTTAGAGGATATAGCAAGTTACACAGAAGATCCAGCTCAGTCTACCAAGGAAGGCTGCACAAAAGATTTTCAGTGTAGAAGAAACAGCTTGGTATTGCAAGATCGATCAAGGCTTCTCACAGCTGGGGAGAAGCTGAAGCCTGACTTCAATGCTTCAATGTTTTTTAAGAATTTAAAGTGTGTGGCTGGAGAGATGGTTCAGCAGTTACAAGCGCTTACTGTTCTTACAAAGAACCCAGGTTTGGTTCCCAGCACCCACATGACAGCTAATACCCATCTATAACTCTAGTTCTAGTGGATCTGATGCCCTCTTCTGGCCTCCGCAGGCACCAGCATGCTCGTGGTACCCTTACATACATGGAGGCAAAACATTGATATACATAAAAATTTAAAATAAAATCTCTAAGATATTTTTAAAGGTGGACATATTTTTTCTTCTTCTTTGGCCTGATGCTATTGCATACTTAATAGACTAAAACAGAGTAAAACTTTATATACACAGGGAATCCCAAAAGTTCATAGCTTGATTTACTATAGTGTTTGATTGCAGTTGTCAAGGACTGAGCCCATAGTATCTGATGTATGCCTATGCATGACTTATATAATAGTTCATTGCATACTATTGTCTATTAACTATGGTTTTTAATAACGTACTATGTATAAATGTTTATGTTCATATATGAATTTCCTTTTATGACATTTCACACTATTTTCTTGTGTGTTTTTATGTCTGTGTGAACATGGCATAGAGTTTGTCAGTTTCCTAAATATACAAGTAGGTTGGGGGGTTGAAATAGTTAACTGATGCTTTTTCTACATTAAAAGGAATATTGATATGGACTCTTTTCCAAGGCATTTTAGATAAATTCCTGAGAAGCAAATATTCCATAATTTTTAAAGGAGTGCAAAGTGTAGAGACATGGGTGTCACTCTGGTGTCCCCATGGGGGCTATGGTGCTTTGACTTTCTTTTTCTTGGACTCTTCTCTGTTGACTTTTTTCTCATTTGCTGGTATTAGTAAAAGCCATTATAGAACTTTTAGTTTCTTGCTTATGAGCTGACAGTGTGCCTAGTTTGGGCGGAACTGACACTGGGGTGTAGCACTCCTGGAGAGTGACTTGGGGTCCAAGACCTAGGACAAAACTCATCCTGCTGAGTTGAGGAATATAGGGCTAAGATACACTGGGAGCAGGAGGAGGATGTATTGTAAATTGTGTCGAGAAAGTTTAAAGGATTGAGTACTGTAAAATATATAATATTTTGTCAAATATAGACATGGAAAGGGCAAACATGTGTTTGAGACTTCTAAGGTGTTTCTATACAACAAGGAAAAAGTTGAATATTGAATAATTGTTTTGCTTTGGGGATTTTGTCATCAAGAGGAAAGACTTCATATCTAGGGGCAAAACAAACCTGCTCCGCAGGAATTTGATGCCTTACGAGATGCTGAGCAAACCCCTAAGCAGTGAAATGATTCAGTCTTGAGTCAGACTTGGCATGCAGGATCTTGGAAGTATCCCAGGTCATCTCTATAGATGCAAAGAACTGAACATGTTCTAAGAGATTAAAGGTAAAAGTCTAGAAGACCTAACTAAAGAATTGTAAATTACCGAGTGATCAGTGCAATCTCAAATTTAGCAAAATTCCAAAGACTACTATGAAAATTTATAAATATTGGGAAAAGCAGTCCCAAGTAGTGGGAAATAACTTGATTTTCAGGATCCCAAAACAAACCATGCCCCACTAACTTGACATTCTTTCTAAATGGTTGCTTGACTGGACATCCA
>NW_008334095.1:1251998-1257526 GCF_000622305.1 Nannospalax galili | reverse complement strand
GTGTGTGTGTGTGTGTGTGTGTGTGTGTGTGTGTGTGTTGTAAGTTGGGATTTTAAAACACTTTTATGCTAGTCTTATTAAGCAAATGTAAAAACATGGGTTGAACTTCCGGAAATGATTACCTCAGCTGTGAACTTCAGCGATGCATTGACTACTGTTCAGGGGTTACGGTGACTCCCTGTGATGGGTCTCTGGTGGTGTGGTGCAGATTTCCATCCTGCCCTACCCCACAGGTCAGTGACTTGATTAAAGGCTGAAAGCCCTACTTGTCGATTCTGGGTGTATTTGAAGTAGACGGAAGTTAAAGAGGGCATAAAGGGTGAAATGGGTTCTGGAGTTACACATCAGGTAGGAAAGATGAGTCCAAGGATAATTGCTCTGGAGTCTTTGGAAGTGTATTTCCTTATCATTAAAACAGCACAACCAATTTCGTATATTACAAAATAGTAGGGACTCAACAAATGTCAAAGGATTTATCTCGGTTGAAAGAATAAATAACAAATATTTCAGGCAACTTAAAAGTCTGTAATTAAAAGAAAAAAAGGGTAACATTTACTATGTATGAGTATAAAACTAAAGAGCTGCTAAAATAAGTCACTTATAATCAATCACTTATAAAACATAATCATGATTGAAATCAGTCATTGTAAAGTGAAATCAGTGACTTATCAATGTACCTGCATTTTGAGGTGTTTGTTGATTGATCTTCAGGTGCTAGCATTGTTAGCTATGTAGGCTTTCTTTCAGGATTCACTAACAGGAAGAGGGTTTAAATATGAAATACCTTGTTCAGTTTGAGAATTTTTATAGAAAAGAATATTGACAGAATGGAGTGAGGGATGGAATCAGTGAAAGACTGTAATAAAAAATATATACTCACCATATATATACACTTATAAGAAAATGTCCTCATGTAACACAGTGCCATGCACTGTGAGTATACAAAATTAAAATTTAAAAATAATCAAAGAACTTATTCTGTGAAGACCTTTTGAGAGAGTTTTTAAGTTTAAGATAAAAAAACGGCACCCTCTTTAGGTATTTTTTTATATGGAGTTTGAAGTTCAGTTCATGATGGTGCTTTCATAGCTCCAAAAAGTTTAAGACAAGACAGCTGGTATTATTTATAAGAATTAATACTGCAGATTCCTTGCAATTTAAAGCTTATGGATCCTGTCTCATGGTTAGCTATGATCAACATTCTGCGAAGTTGTCAGTGTGTGCGCATTAGAGATGAATTAGGAACAGTAATGCATGGATGGGGAGACTCCCAGAATTGTATCTGTAGACAGATTCTACAAGAACTCCAGAAAACGTGTGCATTGTTTACGTGCTCAGGTGGAGGGGAGAACCTGGGCATGTTTTTTGGTTGCGGATGAAGAAAAATTAAGAAGACTAGTCAGCTGGGCATAGTGGTGTATGCCTTTAATCCCAGCAGACAGAAGGCAGAAACAGATGGATCTCTGTGAGATTGGTCTACTTAGAAATTCTTGGGTTGGGGCGGGGTCGGGGGTGGCTACATGGAGACCTATCTCAAAAAACAAAAGACCATAGCTGTGTGAAAACCAGAGTTTTGAGCTGAAGGTTTGAACTGTATAACACATGAACATATTGTACACATATCATACTGTACCCATAAACATGTAAAATTACATGACAATTTAAATACCAATGTGTAGCTAAAAAGATTAACCAGAAGTAAAAATTTATACATATGTCTTTAACCCCAGCACTCCAGAGGCAGAAGCAAGTAGATCTCTGTGAGTGTCAGGCCAGCCTGGTCTACATAGCGAGGTCCAGGCCAGCAGGGGCTACAGGGAGATCCTGTTTCATAAGTACCCCCCAAAATCATGCACAACAGGTACTATAAAACATTCTTTGAGAATACATTTAGTTGAAGGAAGGAAGAAGTTCCTCACACTGCAATAGAATTTCACCCCAGGATGGTCAAGGATTGATAAGTTCGTGTCCAGACCTGGTGCACTGAATGGTTGGTGTTAGTGTCCTCAAAGAATGTGCAGAACATTGAGCAAAAGTTATAATGAAAGTTTTATTCTCCAACTTACCAAATATCCTAATTTCTGCACGTAAGGCCCACATCTAAAGACTCACACTCTTTGGTTCCTAAATGTTATCTCAAAATGTGGGATAACCATACAAGAGTTAGGTTGTGCCTGGTACCGCCTGACTTCTAACTACATTTGTTGAAGAAGCGTCCAGAGGAGACCAGACAGGTAAAGTCCAGTGACTCTTCCTGCCTGCTGAGTCTGAGCTGGAGGAACCATGTGACTGCCACATCCACACCCAGACCAATCCCAGCACATACTGCATCGTAGATTCTGTTGATTGAGAAACTATCAAAGAGAATCAGGACTCAGGAGCATACTCAAATCAGGCCTTCGATGAACCAGCGGAGAGAATTTACTACAAGGCACTGTGCTAAAACAAGTGACCTGCCTGTGTCACTTGAAGGAAAAGATGTGGAACTTGGTTCAGCTCACGAGCTTTCTCCTGTTGTCTCCGCTCCTTTACCTCATTTCCTTCCCATTAGTCCTTTAAGATTCTTGTTTTCATCATGAAACCTGCGATTTGGGGCCCTGAAGCAGGATAGTGCAAAACATGTAGTCACCGCCATGTCAAGAACAGAAACTTCAGCCTCTTCCTGTGTCCCCTTCTCAGGGACAACACTGAACTCTCAAGTGACTTTCTTTTTCTTTGAAATTTTACCATCTGTGTACATTCCTAGACAATATCATTGAGCTTTGTTTTTGAGTTTTATATAAATGGGATCATGCTATAGGTATTTTCCTGGCTTGTTTTTCTATTTATGGTTTTGTATATAATTGTAATTATGGCTTTGGGTTTTTGTGGTTGTAATTCATTTATTCTCATTTTTCTCATACTATCCTACTGTATTCCTATACAGTTTATTTACCCACTCAACTGTTCTGATTTTTTTTTTTTTTTGGTCTTTTTGAGACAGGGTCTCCCTGTAGCCCCAGCTGTCCTGGAACTCACTATGTAGACCAGGCTGGCCTTGAACTCACAGAGCTCTGCCTGCCTCTGCCTCCCGAGTGCTGGGACTACAGGCGTGCACCACCACGCCCGGGTCTTCCCCACTCAACTGGTTATGAAAAATTTGGCTTGATTCAAGGATAGGTTACATTATCATTATATGCCTCTTGGTGTAACATTACAGAAGGCCAAGCAATCGATAAAGCGTTTTGTTGCTGTTGTTGTTTAACCAATTCATATTTATACCATAAGGGTGTGGATGCTACTGTTCCTCAGAAATTAGCAGTGTGATGTGTTCTACCTTTGGGTTCAGTACTAACCAATCAGGTGGATTTGTAGCATCATTACTTGTGGTTTTATTTGGGGCTTCTCTGATTACTTGGTGAGGTTGTGCACCTTTGCATTCACTGATTGCTACTGGATTCTCTCTTCTGTGCAGTGTCCATGTAGATCTTACATTGGTCTACCTACCTTCAAGCTGCCTGGCTTCTACCTAGTGTACGTTTAAATTCTCTTTCAGTGACTTTTCTATTCTCTTTTCCAGTCTTGTCTTTGAACAGTGGTACTTTATTTGAATATAATCACATTTAATTCAGTTCTGGAATAAAGTTATCTTCCTCCAGAAAGCATCTATATTCACTTCTGCATGGTACTCAGGAGCACTGTGACGGGAGCCACCATTTGAATTCAGGAGCGGAGTTTCTTTGGGGATTCTCGCAATACCTTTCTGTGCTGTAAATCTGTCATTGGACCCTAAATTTCAGTCTGGATTCAAGATACATCTACGTTAGATTCAGCAGGAGTAATACGTCCCTCCCTTTACTGATGAAGCTATCAAGGCAGAAGTTGAAGTCCACAGAAATTTTGAAATTTGTCAGAATTGGCAAATGCCGTTGCTATAGTTGAATGATGTTTTCGTCCCGTCCAGCATTCATGTTGAAACTGCATCCCAGTGCAGCACAGTAGAAAGTAGGGCTATTCTGAGGTGACCAAGTCATTAGGTGTCCTCACAAAAGCCTGGGAACCTCTTTTCACCCCTTCTGCCACAGAGGCAGAGAACAGCCTTCACCAAACCTTCAGAGCGTCACCAAATCATTCCAGAAGCAGATTAGCCTTCCTAGGCTGCACAACTCAGAAATAAATTCCCACAATTTATAAATTGCCATTATATATTTCTCAGATATTCTGTTACAGATGCACCAGTGGACTCACAGAACTGTGTATTAGTTTGATTGACAGCTTGAGCAATCTGAGAAAAACAGCTTCCACAGAGGAAGTGTTGATTTTGGATCATTGTTTCAAAGAGTGTTCAATCCATGGCTGATTGACCCTGTGCTCTTGGACCGAACATCATGGTGGTGGGAGCAGTGTGACAGAGGAGGTTGTCCACTTCACAGTGGACTGGGGCCCAGATACAACCTTCAAAGGCACAACTCTGGACACCTGATTTCTCCAGCTAGGTCTCAAAAGCCCCCTAAAGCCCCCAGTCCATGCTGAGATGTTGAAGGGCCCACTTTAGGATAAATAGATTTTGAAAATTCTTCCCAGGTGTTTCTTCCTAGAGAATGGCATGTGTCATCATTATATGTGTTTATATTTTCTATGTATTTTGCATGCACATAGTTCACATATAAAATATGGGCAAGTATTTGTAGAAATATAATATATTCCTGCTTAAATGTATACATGTATTATATACACATACATATATATGTCCATATATCTTGCATGCATAGCTGCATGTGTTTGTGTTTAGTTATCTATATATACAAAGAACTAGCACAGACTATCATAGTTTATAAGTGTAGAGCATATTGGAATAAACACATTAGTCGGGGGAGGGGTAAATGGATTGCATTTGACTCTCAGATGAGCCAATATGAAACAGATGCCTATTCTAATGACTATAGACTCTGAATCCCAATCTGCTCTATGCAGATTCACAGCCCAGGAGGAAAGAGGCTGGAATGAAGGTAGAGTCATAAGAGAGAGTGAAGTCATGGAAAGAATGACCCAGAAATGAGGGGTGACTCCCAGTGCGCAGTCCCTTGTCCACTGTCCATCCTCAGGCTCTGGTCAGGTACGGGCCGAACTGCTGATGTCTGAGGACACTGAGCAGCGCCTGGCCGATGGGAGCTGCGTTCTCATGCTCCCCTTTCCACCAGGAACACGGAATTAACAGATTCACATACACCCTCTTTTAAACAAGATGACCGATCTGTTATTGTCTCTTAAAATACTTTAGAATAAAGACACCTACCATAGGCATGACCAATTACATAAGAAGGAGCTACGGTCTAGAAGTGGGCACTCAGAAGGATTCATTGCCTCTTCCGATACCCCAAATCACAGTCATGAAAGCGTAATCTCAAATGTTAAAATCATGGAAGGTAAAAATTCGTGATACTTAAAAAGCTCTGATGTATAAAATATTTTAATATCTCAGTCTTTAATGATTAAAATCCCAATATTGAAATCAGGAAACTGAATTCCTCCAAAACTTAGGGAAATTG
>NW_008334095.1:1226363-1251817 GCF_000622305.1 Nannospalax galili | reverse complement strand
CAGAGCGTATATTAGAAATATATATATATATATATTAAAAATCTGGCAGAGCATTTTCAGATAGTTCTGTTTCCAGAGGATCTGGTGTGGGAGTCTGCGTGGACCAATGGAATGATTCACTGTTAGTGTAGGCTGGCACCATCCGGTCAGATGGGGGTCTGGCAAGAAAAAAGAGGTGACTCGGTTTGTCTCTGAGCTTTGGGGCAGATTCCGTCTGCTGTGTTGGACATCAGAACGCCAAACTCGCCGGCCTCCTTTTTCACTGAACTGCATGTGTGATGGTGACCCATTGTGAGTTTTGATTAGTCTTGCCAAAAGACAGGTTGTCTGCTAAAGTTTTTCATATATCTGCAAGTATAGAATTTAAGTGCACACATTTAACAACCAGGGTGATATGTGTTAATGCTTTTCACTTTTTGAGCAGTTTAAGAATATTGTTCATATACTCATAAAAGTTTCACATGTACAACTCCTGTTACTTTATACTAGCAAAAATATGTATGTAACTGTACCTATTATATGAGACTTACCAAATACTGAGTATATTTTATATGCTTATCAAATAAATCTCCCCTTTAAAATATAAATGTCTTTTAAATAATTTCTTATGTGATTTTGAATTATATTTTCAGAATTTGGGGTGAGGTTCAACATTTGGGGTTATGACATTCATGACTGTGGGTTTGGGTGACCTGAACTCAAACCCCAAAGCTTTCAGTAGTGCTACGTAAATATGGGCTATTAGATTCATTAATCTTCAGCATTATTATTTGTTAAAATAATTCTGCCATGTCTTATAAATGGAAGTGCTAACAACTTCAGAGTATTCCCCCTCATAGAGAACTCCGTGTCCACGGAAAGCAGTATTCTGTGTTCTGATTTGACTTGGGGGTCCTTGTGGAATGGTGACTGTTTCCTATGGAACATGCTGGAGTTTTCAAAAAGGCATAGAGAGGGGTACTCAGGACCCAAGATTATGGTATGTATGCCTTCTTTCTAATGTGTGTTTGAACTTGTGGCTGTGGAATCTAGAGCCTGATTCATTTTGAGCATATTATTGCAGATTATCTGAGACTACTAGGATGTTTATTATAATAACCAGACAGTTGTGCTTAACCTTGCTGAAAAACAGGTAGTCTGCTAAAACTTTTCATGTGTCTGCAATTACAGCCTTGAGTGCACACAATTATCTACACACACACACACACACACACACACACACAATTACAGCAGCTTGTAAGCATCTCTTCATGCATCTTCATTTCAGACACCTTTGTTTAGAGAGACCCACTCTCTTGTTGGGGGGTATACCCTTTCAGGTAACCTTCCTTTCTTTAAAATTCTATCCCATCTATTTTTCCATGTCTACTTGTGAGGACACTGGTGTAATGACAGCACACAGCATCAGCTATGGCACAGAAAAATGATAGTAATGAGGCTGAGACAGGAGGGTTCTGTGTAGCAGCCAGGAGCTGGTTAAGTAGCACGGTAGTCTTATTTTTATATCAGAAGACTCAGAACATGCCAGTGTTTTAGCTGAGCAGCACAGGCTATGAAACTTGAGTATTGTATACTATTAGTAATCTAACCCATTTTCCCAAAAACCATACAAGAAGTGTGTCCTTGTTTCCTTTTTATGAACGGGCAACCTAAGGTTCACACAGTCCTAAGTCACTGATGATGAACTTCAGCTGAGGATTTTAAAATGTGTGTGCTTTAGATGCTCCGCCTTGTTGTCTCCAGTAACTACTTCAAGCCATTGTTCAAAATTAATCTTTTTATTTAACAAAATATACTGAAGGAAGTGTGACTTCTACATTAAAAAGATTTTAGTACTGGTTACTTAGATAATTGGAAGTAAAACATTAAATTTAAAGCAGACCTAGGGGACACCAATTATGAGTTTTATTTAGGTTAAACTTTGTATATAACTGTATGAACATGTAACTACTGAAACACAAACAGGTCAGAAGAGCACGGTGGGATGACTTGTGTTGTAAGGCTTGGTGGGATGGAGCTAGTAAATAGGAATCCAGAATTAATTCACCAGGTTGCATTTTAACTGTGAAATTGAAGAAGATGAGAAGGTTTCAGATTGGTAAGGCTTTGTTTTGAAACTTAAAATCTAATATCTACTCTAATGAACCTCTGTATAAGTGGAATTGGAGCTGTGTGTGTCTTATTGGCATGACTCTATGGCTACAGGAAGCAGATGCAGAATTTTCTCTAGCATGAGTAGAGGGGGATTATGGGTTGGCTGAACAGAATGATGCTTATTAAAAGGGGAAGATCGGAGTGCTATTGAAACAGCCACTACATAAAAATAGTAAATGATGATTGTTGCCCACTAACTGAATATAATAGCCTTTTATTTAATAATAATGGAGATGTCTGTATTTCTAAAGGGCATGGTTGACTAGACTGTTTTAATTTTCAACCATTAACCACTGACCTCTGGATATGAATATGTACACATTACTGCTATAAATGAAAATAATTTTCAGTAACGAATCCATACCTCCCCATAGTTATAAGGTAAATGTATGCACAGAATTTTCTTGAGTGTTTCTAAAGGGCTTTCAAATTTTGAAATTTCATGACAACATACTCTTTTTTTAAAAAATTATATGAGGGACAGGATGACAGTTTCAACCACTGTACTTAGGGTTCTATTGCCTGTGTACTTGGGGGGGTCTTCTATTTCTTGCATCAAACAACTGTGCTGTACATTTTAGAAGAAGCCCCCCCCCCCACCATGCTAAAATGACTCCCAAACTTATTCTGAGTATCACGAACTGTGTAAGTGCCACAGCTGCTGCGGTAGAAGGGTGCGGAGTGTGGTTGCCGCTTAGTTTTCCACACTGTTCAAAATGACCTGACTTATTAAGATGCTGAACTTCTTAACACACTTATAGAAATGACAGGTTTAATGATTGAACTTGATTTCATTCTAGTAGGAAGATTCCTTTTTATTTCCCTCTCAGGCAGTGCTGGAGATCAGGCTCAGGACCTACACACGCTAGGCAAATGCTTTACCACTGAGCTGCATCCTTAACCTAAGACTGATGTTTTTAACTTAACTATAAACGTGCCCTGCTAGGTATGGCACTACACATCTGTAATCTCAGTGCTTGGGAGGCTGAGGCAAGAGAATTACAGTCTCTAAGAGGAGCTTGAACTGTTTAGTATACCACTGGCTAAGACAGCAACAGAAATTCAGAGCATGCCATAAATGCAAGGCCTTCCACGTCTACACACCATGTGGCTTCTGCACCCTTTGAGGTGAGTTTCACGCTCTCTTGGAAGATGGCCAGTTACTCTTCATTTTTTCTACCTGTTTTGTTTGCAGCCCAACACTATGTTTCCTCTTACTAGCGGTTTTCCAATCCCACTGCCTTTGTGCCCAATCTCAGTGTCATATGTTAATTATGAGTATGCAGCCATGCAAAACCCAGACAGTTCCACTGTCTTCTTAGAGAACGCTGTGATGGTTAAGGCCAATTTGAACATAAATGGCTAGTGGACACCAGTCACACACGGTGGTAGTAGAGCTCTGTGTAACTTGCTTCTTATATGTGAAAGCTCCTAAATCATGAGTTAATAAGGATGGGATCCCTTGTATTGAAATGGACTGATAATGGGCTGGAGAGATGGCTCAGCGGTTAAGAACACTGGCTGTTCTTGCAGAAGACCCAGGTTCGAATCCCAGCACCCACACGGCAGCTGACAACTGTCTGTAACTCCAGTTTCAGGGGATCTGGCAGCCTCTTCTGACCTCCACGTGCACTGCATGACACGGGCGCATTGACCTACATGCAGGCAATGCACACACATAAAAATTGTCTGTAACTCCAGTTTCAGGGGATCTGACAGCCTCTTCTGACCTCCACGTGCACTGCATGACATGGGCGCATTGACCTACATGCAGGCAATGCACACACATAAAAATAATAAATAAAACATTTTTTAAATGTACTGATGATGATAGGATGACGGCTGTCCTGGGAGTGCTCCCTCCAGGCCTGGAAAGAGTGAACCGCACATGGGGCCTATGTCCCCAAGTCTGTATCAGTTGCACAGAGACCTACAAGCATTCCCTAATCCCCTTATTGGTAACCAGACACCCCATACCCTCTGCTGTGTCCTGCCCCCTGCCTGGCATCTCAACAGCCCTGTTAAATGTCACCCTGTCTCACTGAAAAGAAAATGTATTTATAGGGATGAAGAGAGAGCTCAGTGGTGAAGAACACATACTGCTTTTCCAGAGGACGCAGGTTCAGTTTGCAGCACCCATATCAGGTCACTCACAACCTGTAACTCCAGTTTTAGTACCCAGCGCCATCTTCTGGCCTTCTTGGGCACTGTACTCACATGCGCGCGCGCACACACACACACACACACACACACACACACACACACAATTAAAAAGAAAATTTGTATTAGAAGTCCTTGTTTTGTATCAAATGGAAGTACTTATAGAAAATAATTGATATTACAAGAGGGTTAATTTGTTTAAAAGTAATGGACCAAGGCTTCAAGATTCACATTCTCTGCATTTGTCTGAGTGTTTTTTCTTTTTTTAACTATAAGGAAATACCCGAGGCTTTGCACTTAGGAAAGAGATTATTTAACTCAGAGTTTACAGAAGCAGCTCTGACAAGCTGTATGACTCATGGTGGGTGGTATCATGACTGCAGGAGTGCACAGGATAGTTCACACGATGAGCCAGCAAGCCGTGCTTGGCAGGGGGCCATGCTCCATTTTACTTAGCACAACCATCTCTTAAGAATGGACTCAGAGGCCCCATGAGGACTATGTTGATCTCCCTGAGGACAGTCCAGTGTTGTAAGAGCCTCCATCTGGACTCTGCCTCTTAAAAGACCAGGTAC
Organism: Nannospalax galili; assembly: GCF_000622305.1. Classification (NCBI taxonomy): domain Eukaryota; kingdom Metazoa; phylum Chordata; class Mammalia; order Rodentia; family Spalacidae; genus Nannospalax; species Nannospalax galili. Next base: position 1,246,928 of record NW_008334095.1, on the reverse strand, counting down.
CTCTTAACATCACCACACTGAGGAAACTGTTATCCAACATCCAAATCCTAGCATTATCGATCTGAAAAACAGCACTCCTTGTTGTCTCTTGTCTAAGCCTAAGTGCCTCTATTCTCTCTCTGTCTCTGTCTGTTTTGTTTTTTGGAGATAGGGTCTCACTAAGTACTTCCAGCTGGACTAGAACTTGCTGTACAGACTATCCCAGACTGGTCTGAATCTCACAGAGATCTCCCTTCCTCTGCCTCTCAAGTGCTGGGGTTAAAGGCATGCGTTGCTATGCTGACATTCATTTTCTCATTTAAAAATTTTTTTCTATTTTAAAATTATATACTTGTAACTGAATTTTCGAAATTTTCATACAATGTAATTTGATGGTATTTAGATCCCCTCCCATATCCTTACCTTCCTATATGGTCCCTGCCCAATTCAATGTACTTTATTACACACACACACACACACACACCCTGGAGCCTGGTTAACCTACCAAGAATCCCAAGCTCGAAAGCGACGTTCTCTACCCCTCCCAGGAAGTGTCTGTTACCACATTTTCCTTAAGTGGGGTTGGAGCATCTGACCCCTTTCCACTTGTCTGTTCTGGGATTTTGTCTGGCTTCAACTTCTGTGGGACTTGTGCATGCTGTCAGCATTGACGTGAGTTCATATAAGTAACTGACCATCTTTCTGGAAAACTGTTTCCTTCTCATCATTCACCACCTCTGGCTCTTACAATCTTTCTGTCCCCTTACCGGGGGGAGGGGGTCACAAAGTTTGCTATAGGCGTCCTTTACTGGGATAAGCACTCTGCAGCCTCTTGTTCTCTGTATGTTGGCCACTTGTGGGTTTCTCTGTTAATTACCATCTATTGCATATGGAAAAGTCTCTGGTGAGAGTTTCAAGATATATTTATCTATGGGTATAACAATAAATCATTAAGAGTCAGTTTAATACCATGACTATTTAGTAGAAAACTAGTGTTAGGTTCTCCCCTATGTCCTATGACCTGTCCAGCTTCAGGTTCCTTAGCCTGACAGCAGGGTCAGATATGAGCTGCATCCTGGGAAGAAGTCCTTAAATCAAATTAGAGAGTGGTGGTTGCTCCCATAGTATTCATGCCACTGTTGCAGTGGTGGCATATCTTGCCAGGCCAGTTGTTATTGTAGTTCAGTGGATTTACAGCTGGGTAATGTGGATGATTATTTTTTCCTTACAGTAACATGCACAGAACCTTCCAGCACTATGAACGCTGGCCATTGGGGATGAGGCTCTGAAGTCAGTAGCAGTTTGTTCTCTCCTTGTTTGTTCTACAGCTCATGTATGTAGTGTCTTTATCAAGAGGGTCTTACCATACAGTTCTGGTGGGTAATGCTCTAACCAAGAGCAGGGGCAACGGCCAGTCAGTACTCTTTGGTGGTCTATGGGACCCCTGGTCACCAACTACTAGAGAGGGAGTCCGTTCCTGGCATTGGGTTTTGTTTTTTGTTTCTGTTTTTCATTAGCCTATGATGTCTAGAGAGGGCAATGTCCCCTGTTGTAGGATAACTTCTTTTTAAATCTCTTTTTGTGTGTACACTTTAACAAGCGTCTGTAGTGGTAGGTTCCCAAATGGCTTTTTCTAAAGGTCTCCAGTGTTACTTTTCCCTCCCTATCATCCCCGCCCTCTCATTCCCCACCCCATTTAACCCTTCCTAGTCTAATGTTCCCCTTCCCCTCTTCATATCACTGCATCCTACCACCCCTCCTGGGAAACCTCCCCCACCCACCCATGACCATTTTTTACTTCTTGACCTCTCTGAATTTTCAAATTGAAACATGCCTATATAAGATCTCAAAGCTAGCACCCAGCTAGGAGAGAGAACACGTGACATTTGTCTCTGAGTCTGGCTTTCTGCATCAGGACTATTGTTTCCACTTGCATCCATCTATCTGCTAATTTCATTTTGTTGTTTTTTTGAAACAAGGTCTCCCTGTAGCCCCAGCTGGCCTGGAACTCACTATGTAGACCAGGCTGGCTTTGAACTCACAGAGATCTGCCTGCCTCTACCTCCTGAGCGAGCACTGGGATTAAAGGTGTGCATCACCACGCCCGGCTAATTTCATTTTTTAAGGAGCTGAATAATATTCCATTGTGTATATATGTACCACACCTTCATTGTCCGTTCATTAGTTGATGGATTTCTAGGTCGTTTCCTATTTCTGGCTATTATGAAAAGGACAGAAACCAGACAAAATATGAAATCTCCAACTTTTGAACTATCAAAAAATAGTATGGGCAAAGCTTCACACCTTTTCAATGCTTATCCCATGTGCCCTAAATCTATTAAAGTAGAACTTTGCAACTGTTATATAAAGAAGCCCTCCTCTTTCAGACAAGCTCCTCTACTCCTCTGTTTGCCAAGAGTGTGCACCTGTGACAAAGGGGTACAGTCTGTCCTGCTGTCCCTTCCACATGACCCCCTCAGTGGAGGCGGGCAGCTCCCAGCAAGAGGCACCTGTGTCTGTGGCTAACTGCTGGTCACTTTTGCAAGCTCTGCGGAAGGGTTGCTGGGTCTCAGACTGAGTGCTCTGCGGCTGCCCTGAGGTGCTATGGAGCGGCTGGGGTAAGGCTCACTCTGTGGCCACAGGCTGTTCTCTCTCTATTTCCTGCAGTTCCCACTTTCCTCCTCTTTTCCTCCCCCATTGCACTCTCAGCTTGTTGAAGCAGGTCCAGTTCTTTTTTTCCCTTCTCCTTCCATGTTTTCACTCACTGTCTTGGTAAGGAGAGATGTTTATTTACCTTACTGGAAACTATAATTTTGGCAGAAAATTACTGTCTTCTGAGTAGAGTGATGAGAAGCAGAGATGCACCCAGAAAACAGCCCTTGCACCCTGGCATTTCCCAGCGCTTGGAACAGGGCCTCATCTTGCCTAATTCTGCTCTTTGTCCTATTGGCCTGCTTTTGGAGAATTTCCCATGAGCCACCTGGTGAGTTAAGACTTTGGTTGAAGGTGGCCATGGTTGACAGCAGCCCTGCCTCTGTCCTCTCCCTGTGAATTCTGTATCCTGTGTGCCAAACTTTTGTTTCTCCTGCCTGGCTTAGCCTCGAAGGTGCACAAACTTTCTTGCCTTGCATTCTTACCATGCAGCGTGGTGTCAGTCTTGGCCCTTTAAAGCTAGTCTTTGGGAAAAAAAAACAAAAAAAAAACCCCCAAAAAACCACCCATGTTCACCTGCTTCTGCTTAAAAGACAGCCAGTACTAGAGGTGATCAATATACATTGCATGAAATTCTCAGGGGGCTGGAGAGATGGCTCAGTGCTTAAGAACACTGGATATTCTTGCATAGGACCTGGGTTCAATTCCCAGCACAAGAAATTCTCAAAGACTTACTATAAAGTATTTTTTAAATGTCAGTCAATAATTTTTGTGTCTACAATAAAACACAAACATAGATTGTTGTAGCAACTGAGAGCTATTCCCTGCTCTCTCTGCCGTTTTCCTGAAACGGGACTTCATGTAGCCGTATCCAACCATATTCATTTTCATGGCTTGCGCTTGTTCTTGTCTGTTCTCTCCTTTTGGCCCCTCTTATGTTCCCACGCACAGGTCTGCTGCTCCCCTCTGCAGCTAGCTCTTAGGAAGGGCTGGTCTTTGTGATTTGACTTTGTGATTGTGCAGCAACTGCATAGCTCGCTCTCTTTGAGTACACTGTGAGCTCCTTAGAAACAGGTGTGGATTTTTTTTTATTATCATTATTCTAGAATCCTTAGTTTTAGGTAGAAGTTTGTTTATATGTCTACGTATTGTGTGTGTGCCTGAATGCTATACTCCCAGAATAGGGAGAGACTCAGCAGACTTTAATGACATTACCTCAGGGTGCTAGAAATGGGATTTGTTAGGTGTGCTGATCTTTCCGAATCATTCCTAGATGATGAACTTAGTCCATGTATTATAGCTATTATTATTTTTAGAAAGTTCAAAACTTGAGATTAAAATTGAAAGATGTTCAATCTCTTAACTATACAGGTAATTAATTTATGATTAAAAACATAAAATTTCTAGTAAGTGACATAAGACAAGCTGGGCGCGGTGGCACATGCCTTTAATGTCAGCACTCGGGAGGCAGAGGCAGGTGGATCTCTGTGAGTTCGAGGCCAAGCCTGCCCTCCATAGTGAATCCAGGCCAGCTGTGGCTACGGGGAGACCTTGTCTCCAAATAAAATAAAAATAAAATAAAGTGGAAATTGGTCTCTAGTGACTGCCCTTTTCATAAAATCCATGAATCGCTAACTCAAAAGGCACTTATGGAGTTCTGGGATATTCAGATGATTTCCGGAATTCAGCACCCTCCAGGTGTGGGGGTTTCTCGTGGTTGTCCCACAGTGCAGGCTCCCCTGACTGTGTCTGGCTCATTTCCAGTATTCTGAGACTGCGATGAAGATCCTGTTTGGCCTGCAGTGGGGCAGGAGAGGCATGACGTCACAGCTCCAGAGATCACGTGACTACCTGCAGGGGTCTCTGGGGGAATGTTTGCTAACAGGATTTACCAGATGAGCTTACAGTATGCAACTGGAGTAGATCAAGGATGACTGTCTCACACCTAAGAGGCCAAGCACTCAGTAGTTGCCCATTCCAGGAGGCCATGCGCCCCAATCTGGTGCTGAAGATCTGGAGGATCCCTGGAGAGCCACTCTTTTTCAGTTCATGAAGACAACCTGAAAAGCCGGTTGTGGTGTTCCTGAAGGAATCAGCAGGGGAGCAGCAGGGGCGATGAGCTCACCGGAGGCTCGAGGCCAAGGGAGCAAAAAGCAAAAAGCTTTCTGTATTCCATGTCCTCTACTCTGGGAAGCTTCCAGAAGGTGCCGTCCACATTTAGGATGGGTCTTTCCACATCCGTGAAGGGGATCTAGATGATTCTCCATAGGCGGGCCCACAGACCGACCTGATATATATAGACAGTCCTCACTAAGACTCTCTTTCCACCTGATCAAAACTAACCATCACCTTATCCAACCTGTACAGTTGTCCTGTGTCTACAAGGTAGACAGGGCAGCTTGTGTCTACAAGGTAGTACAGGGCAGCTTTTGAAGGAAAGTTTGTCTTTCACTTTTCCAAAGAGCTGTCTAGGCTATTAATGCCATTTTAAAACTGTTGTTTATATTCGTAGAAGCTTAATATAGAGATGGACCACCACATGCATGTTTTGAAATTCCATGCACACAACACTTTTCAAAATTTTGAATATATGTTCATGACTTAGTCAATTTTGATTTTTAAACACAGAGAATCTTTTATACACAGTACAGGGAGAGAACACCAAACAGACTTTGGCAGCATGTGTCATTGTTTCTAAATGTAAAGTTTTTAAACATAGCTTAGTACAGCAGTTTGTTACAGTTAGAATTCAGTTTGTGTCACTTTTGGAAATCTAAACATTGTTTCTCTGTCATATGTCTTTGAAATGATATCATATGTTCTGAGAACTCAATGGGGTATTGAGAGTGCCAGAATTTGCTAGAAGAGAAATACATATGTATAGCTATTATAGATATAGATATGACTATATATAAATGATGTATTTTTTCTACTTTCTTCTCATTAAGTTTCCAAAACAGAGAGGTTACAATTGAAGAGTAACTGTAGCATTTAGGTCGCTGATGTTTGATGGCAATAAGCTTCTATCTTCTCTGCAAGGACAACTTTAGCCGTACTAACTGGATAGGGAGTAAAGAAAAACCTGAGTGTTCACAAGGGAGTCCAGGAGTGAACTTGAGACCAGAGCTGCCGCCTGACATGCTTGTCTGTGCTGTTGAGAGTGTGGCTCTGGTGTCTCAGCATCTAGGGCAAGAGCTGCAGAGTAGAGGCCTTCTTCAGGCTGGAGCACAGGCCGCAGTGTAGAGGTCTGTGACCCAAGAGCCAGAGAGGATCCAGGCTTACAGGTTAAGGTGCTAAGGGTGGAATTTTAAGAATATTGTGATTACGAATGACAGAAACTAGCAGAGAAGTTATGAGGTACTCTTCTTGGGAGACCAAATTTCATCTATTTGTATAGGTTTCTTCTTCCAAGACACATTTATTTGATTTGTTGACTCAACGTTTGGTCAGAAGGTTCAATAATTCTTTATGAAAATATGTCTTAAAAATCAAAAGAATATTTTATTAATATGGAAATTATAGTCTACAAAACATTCCTGCATAAATAATTGTATTTCCTGGGAGATTTTAGTATATTTGTAGAATATTGAAGCAAGAAATGGCAAGAGGTGTAGAGGACACTTCACAAGAGGAAAGAAGAAGGGGTGTTGGAATGAGCGTTGAGACTGGCATTTGCAAATGAAAACAGTGCTCGTCTTCATCTTAGGAAGCACATCCGCGGCGTTCATTGATAAAACTACTAGAACTATGAAAAGAAAACGAATAAAGCAAGATCCTGAATGCATAATAAGGCTTCATCCTTCGATATCACCAGCTGTGGTGGCACACACCTCAATCCCTGCACTAAGTATCAATGGCATCAACTCCCCAGTCAAAAGACACAGGCTAGTGAATGGATTAAGAAACAAAATCCAGCTGGGCATGGTGGCCTTTAATCCCAGCACTCGGAGGCAGAGGCAGGAGGATCTCTGTGAGTTCGAGGCCAGCCTGGTCTACATAGTGAGTTCCAGGACAGCTGGGGCTACAGGGAGACCCTGTCTCAAAAAAACCAAAAAAAAAAAAAAAAAGATCAGTAATATCTCTCCTTACCAGAACTTGGCAATGAAAATTAAGGGCACAGAGAAGCAAGAGCAGAAAAGTTCATTCCTAAGATTATTTCTTTTATATTTTGTTTTTTGCCTTGTATGATGCTCCTTGTTGATTTTCCACAAACGTCAAAGTTAACATTAAATCGCTGTGTCAACTAATACCACACTTTTATTTTACTTTTTTATTTACTCTGATAGTTTCGTGTGTGTGTGTGTGTGTGTGTGTGTGTGTGTGTGTGTGTGTCCCACTGAGTTTAGTTAGGATTGCTCACATGTGCATGCATGTGTAGCAGGCTATTTACTGGTGCATGGACTACTTTCTGGTGGGTACCCCAGGGATGGAAATGGCATCTGCCTCTTTAGCAACTGTAATTGTCATAGTCCCTCGCAGAGAGGTGGGGCCTCACATTCCCCTCCCTGGTCCCTGATGAATATTGGAAGGGCCCAGTGTCTTGCAGGTAACCGCAGATAAAGGAAAGTAACTGTTTCATGGTTTAAAACAGGCTTGTGCAATAATCCCAAAAGAGAATGCTAGCAGCCATCATCCTGAATATTGGTATCCTCAGAGATAAAAATCATAGCTAAAATCACTCATGTTCTAAAATCCCCCCAATCACAATCCTGAATGTTCAAACCCTAAGGTAAAGAGTGAAATCTTGGAAACTGCAATTCCCACTGAAATAAAAGCTATATAAGGTAGACAGCCAAATTCCAGGCAGGGGATTAGTGCAGTTTGGGTTGTTCCCAGCTAGTTGTCACATCACTCAGCCCCTTACTAAACGCACCCCTTCACACACTCCATGTGTACTTAGCTGCAGACCACGGATGTAATGGAACCATTGTAATGGGTCAGGACACCATTGCCTGTTCTCCTTAAATTCATGCCCTCATTTGAGTTTTCTGTAACTTTTTCTGGCAAATGTATTTTTAATTAATCAAAAATGCCGAGAATTTCACCTGCTGGAAGAATACCAATGCAGAGAAATGATGCATTTTAAATGGAATTTTTATCTCTGTTGTATCAAATGACCAGTCCACTCATTGAAGTTTTCTACCCAACACCCTGGTCTACTGGTAACTCCTTACGCGGCCCTTCAAGCCTTGCTGACACCCGGTTCTCATTCTGTTCTCGTGCTTTGCTTATTCAAATTGAAGTCCATTTTCTTCCACAATGTCCATCAGGTCTTCACATAAGCATTTATAAAGTGCTGTAGCTTTTCTAGTCATTGACACGTTAATGAATCAATAAATTTTAGACTTTTCAGGACCAACAGAAATGTATACTGCATGTGTACTTGATCAAAAAAAAAAAAAACCAACAATAATTGGGGACAGTTTTGAAAGTAATACCATTAGTTAAATTGTTCAATTCATGTTAAATATAAGGAGTATGTGGTCACCTGTACAGTTCCTAACAAGGATCCTTCACCATTTAATGTTCCTTGTAACAGTGGAGCGGCCTCTAACTCAGCTTGTGTTTAAGAAGCTTACATACTGATCTTGAATTCTTTTATTTGTTCATATAGTGTATTGAAGTTTGTTTTGTAAAGCAAGAATTTTCTCCTTCCTTCCTTTCTGTCCTTGCCAATCTTTTTCTTCTTATTGGTAATTGTAGTTTTCAATTTCAAGTTTTAGATTTTAGTCTTTTGGGGTTATTATTTGGGGGATTTAGAACATTAGGTGTTTTAGATATTAGGAATTTTGATCTTTCATGATTTCAACACTTGACATTATGGTAACTGGTACCCCACTGTATATGGTAGTTTGGGATTTTGACTGGCATCCAGAGAACTGAAAGGGTCTCTCTTCTGACTCAGCTCTGATCCTAGTGGGCCCAGTGTATCACACTAACCAGGGAGCTCATGAATGTTTAACAACTGACTCAGAAAAATGGTTCACTGTAAATTCTAATGATATAAAAGCTGTGTGATATATCATTTCCATGTCATAATATAATTTAGAGCACTTTTTTTTTGGAATGCTGAAAGAAAGAAAAGTTGCTCATTTACCTGTGTGCAGTATGCTGTTCACATGACAACGGCAGGGTTCAAGGACATCAAGAGAGGCATTCTCTAACCCAGGGAGCTTTTCAAGACTGTTTAAATCCTGTTTGTTAACATCCTATTGAGTGTATCACACTAACCAGGGAGCTCATGAATGTTTAACAACTGACTCAGAAAAATGGTTCACTGTAAATTCTAATGATATAAAAGCTGTGTGATATATCATTTCCATGTCATAATATAATTTAGAGCACTTTTTTATTGTGAATGCTGAAAGAAAGAAAAGTTGCTCATTTACCTGTGTGCAGTATGCTGTTCACATGACAACGGCAGGTTTCAAGGACATCAAGAGAGGCATTCTCTAACCCAGGGAGCTTTTCAAGACTGTTTAAATCCTGTTTGTTAACATCCTATTGATCAAAGCAAGACATCTTGCCAATCTCAGCATTGGTGTTGGACAGCAGTCAGAATAACAGGGTAAGGGATCCAATGTGGACATAGAAAAGAAAGTAATTGTAGGCCATTTGTATATTCAACGTATGGCGATGCCTTTATCCACATACCACAGAAAATCCATGTAACTCTGTTAAGCTATTGGGACATGTAAACACATCTTAGGTTTGAAAAATCTGTAGTTTGTTGATAGGAGGTTGTAGAACTTCTCATTAAGTTCTACACTCTCTGAATACAGGGCTGGCGGGTCTGCAATTCTGTTGGCTTTTTACCTCTAGGGCATATGGTGCTGACAATATTCTGAGCACCATGTCCTTGTAAAATGAAACAAAGGCAGCAGCTTCCAAAGGGGTCAAAGAACTTCCTTATCCTTTTAGTATTGGGAAAATGTTTTCCCAGAAGCTCCCAGGAGTCCGCCCCTTATGCTTCATTAGGCAGAGTACCTCACATGGCCTCTCTTCATTCTCGGGGCTAAAATACTAATTTTCAGGTTTCTTCAAGGAAAGGATAGGAATAGCTGCTGGATAGTTCACTAGCCATTTACCTGAAAAGGACTCAAAAAGTTCTAGGATCCTGTAATTGGTCAAAAGTCAAATTAGTGTCCCTGTCCTGCTCCTTTGGGTCCGCTCAGGATTCGAAGCTCGACAGTGCAGACTGCTGAGAGTCAAATCATCATCAATGGTCCTTTAACCGTAGTAGGGAATTTCTTTTTACTGTTGGTCTTTTTTGCACATTTACCAGATAAAAGATGAAATAGTAATTTTATCTACCAAAAAGTGAAATACTATTCCCCCATAAGAAATGGATGTATATTTCTGACAATACATATTTTCCGCCATAGGGGACATATCCTTTTTCGATAACGCATTTTTCTTACTGTGATTATCTCCAACACCATCCTGCAAACTCTCTTGGCACAAATGTGTTTGATTTGGAACCATAGTGATCTGAAGAGTTTCTAAATCCACAGATTCTGCTTTATGAGTTTACCAGAATGAATAGATGCCTTTTATGGGGATTTCCCAGCCCCATATTTGTTAGAACACTGAGCCTGCCTCCGAGAGACCCTTATTTTGAAGTGCAGCATGGTGAGCCTTGTTCCAGACCTCACAAAGAGAAGCAAATATTTCCTGTGACAGTGCATCTGACACTGGCATTTTTGTTTCTTTTAGTGTAATCCACAGTACTTTTTTCTAGTATTAATTTTAGTATATTCTTGTTTGTGTTTGGATGATTTCATTCCTAATTAATTCTGCCAGCTACTTACATTTTTTTAACCCCCTCTGAAGAGGTAACCCTAAAACCTTTTAAGGATTAGATACAAGCTCCCAAATACTTTTGACATTTTTGGCCTTTGGAACGAGTATGTTGCTAACAGGCCCAAGAATATTTTGACTTTTAGCCAAGAAACTGGCTACATTTCTTTGGGGGTCTTTTTACCCTAATTGCCTAGGCAATTCCTACCTCCTGTTCTTATCATGCCATCCTCCGAAGGGGTTACCCAAATTGCCAATAAGGAATAGGGACACAGACCGCTCTGGCTTCTTCCCTGCTGAACAGGGACGCAGGGTGAGGCAATTGGAGTACTACTTACATTTTTTTTTTTTTAAATGACAGGTTTACCATGCATGACAGGAGGAAGTGAATATTGGATTTGTGGGTAAGGGCTTAATGGTATAGGAATTTTTAGCTACCAATTTTGTATCATCATTCTGTCTTATTTAAAAATAATCATAAACTTTGCTTCATGACAGTCCCTGCACTAAGGACTTTACAGAGAGCCACCTGCTTTATGTGTATATGGGTAACAAAGGTGACCCTCAGCATGCAATGACCCAGTTAGTGACTAGTTCTAGGTGTGCCTGACCTGAAGTGCCTGGCCATAGTAGGCCCTTCCCATGTTTCACATTGATGCTGTCATCTGTGTTGTGATGAGGAAGTACTCAAAAATTTTGCTTGGAGATGGATGTCCGGAAGAGTGACCTCTGTGGCACCATCCCACACTGACACCATAAGGACATGCCTGGCATGTATTTCAATAAAAATGGGCTAGGAGGAGTCTGTGTTGAAGACAACACAGCCGTAGCCTGGCTTCTGCCAGCTCTAGCCAGTTGAATGCTGCTGTTCCAGAGTTCTTTTTACCCTTCCAGGCCTTTTGAAGTGAGGTGGTAAGTGGCATGCATCATATCATGAACTTCAGCCTAGATAGAGCATGCAAGACGAGCTGGTATAGACTAGCCCAGAGGAGAGCAGAACCAAATCCTTGTGTGTGGTAGCTTTCCCTCACCTTAACCACAAAACTTTAAGTTTATATAGTGGAAAGTTTGGAAAGTACAGAAAAGCACAAAAGATACTAGAGAGTTTTATAATCCTATTAGAAAACATATTCACAGCTATTTGTTATTTTTCTTCAAGTCTTTTTGTATGAATGCATTTTTTAAACAAAATAAGGACTCCCTTGTTTATACGTTTCGTCACTTCATGGAATCTTACAGCATCATTCTCACAAAATCAAGTATTTTATGCTTTGCCCCTCATTCATTTAGAACATATTTATAGATAATTTAATATGGGATAGTATTCTAAGTTAGAATTGCACATTAAAATGATTCCACTCAATCATTTTCTTAAATGATCTATTGCTGGCTATTGTCATTCAATAGGCAAATACTTACTGAGCATGTTTTGTGTGCCTGAGATGTGCTAGGTGCCGAGGAGACTGTGTGGACAGCAAAGGCAGGATCTTACGTCCTGGATTTCACACTAGGCAAGAAGCTAGGCAGGGTCTCCAAGGAAACACATGCACAGGAGGAATGACGGCTGCGGGCCCGTGCCACATTCACCATATTTCCATGGTCTGAAGTTTTCTCGTTCTGACCCGCTGATGGCTCTTCATGCCCACACTCAGCTGGTAACCGCGCTGAATCCCCTCTGTGCCTCACTTGTGTTTCCGCAGATTTGTACAAAGATGTTCATGCTTCTGCTTCATCTGCTGCCCTGAGCCCGGAGGCTTCTGAGCTTGAATCATTCTAAAGAACTTTCCCAGTCAGACAAATGTGCTTCTGTTTCTTTCACTCTTTATGGTTAGTTCACTTAGCAGGTATTTTGCTTGGTTGTTGTAGTTACTTTTCCTTCTGTGACAAAATACCCTGACAGAAGCCACGGAGGGAGAAAGGGTTTGTGCCTGCTCACAGTTGGAGTGTACAGTCCAGCGTTGTGGGCAAGTCACAGCAGCAGTAGCTGGAAACAGTGGGTCACCCACGGTAAAGAGCCAGAGCCATGATGAATGCTTATGCCCAGCTCACTGCCTCATTTTTATATCGTCTCCATCCCAGCCTAGGAAATAGTGCCACAGAGAGTGGGTGAGTCTTTTTACTTCGATTATTCTGCCCAAGATAACCCCCCACAGACATTGCCAGAAGCCCATCTCCCAGGTGATTTTAAATCTCATCAAGTTGACAATTGAGATTAATCATCACAGTTACGGAGAAATAAATATATCTTTCCATAAACATTGTGTGTGTGTGCGTGTGTACACATGTGTGCATTTGTGTGTGCAGTGTGCGGATGTGCTCATTTGTGTGTGAGCATGTGGAAACCAGGAGTTGACATTAGCTGCCTTTCTCTATCACCTCCACCTTATTTTTTGAGACGGCCTGTCACTGAGTCTGGAGCCACCATTTCTGCTAGACTTGCTGATTTGAGCCACCAGGATCTTCCTGCTTCTGCCCTCCCAGTCCTGGGGTCATAGATGTGTGCTGTTAGGCCTGGCTTTTATGTGGATGTTGGGGATGCAGTTCAGGTCCTGTTTCTTGTGTGATAAGTACTTTGCCCATTGAGCCTTCTTTCCAGTTCTCTATAAACATTTTGAAATCCCAAACCATATATGTTATTGTATAGGTATATTTTTAAAATTATAGGTGTTGTCAGACAGAGTATATGGGCTCCAGTGGGGGTCGAGGGCTATGGGAGGGTGTCATTTGGGAAGTGGTTATATAGATGAATAAGATTGTTTGGGATGTTCTGTATGAGATACACACACAAAAAAATCAACAAATAAAAAAAATGAGTTATATTTGAGGAAGAAGCATAAAAATTTACTTTGTTAATTTGTAGATGTGATAAACATTATCATTGAAATCTACCTGATGACTTTATATCCATGCTCAGGTGCCAAGGATCCAAGTGTAACCAACTGTGACTATTAATAACCAGATACATAAAGATTAGAGATGCCATGTGCAAACATCTAAGTGTTAGTAGCATTGAAAATGAGTCATTCTGTAGGAAACAGTATATTTTAAAATGAAGTGGAGATCTTTTTTTAAAGGTTAAAACCTCATTCAATTTTATATCTTACAGGGTTTATACTGAGTTCAATATTGTGTAACTATATTAATTCAACTGTGAACCTAAAAATTTATAGCCACTTTTGAAAGAGATGTATCTTTGCTCTGGAAACTGTTATTGAATATGTTAAAGCTGTAATGAAATGCTTCTAACCATATGGTTATTAAATAAATAATTTTTCAAAAAAGAAAAAAATGTAGCTGCTGCTTTAATTATTGCTGGGATCAGAATCCTTTGGCTGATATTTCCTATTGGTAAGTTGTTTTTAGTAATAATCTGCTGTGGGATCTGTGGCAGTGTGGCCGTTATATAAGTATGTGTTTAACAGCTACTATAACTTCAAAACATGAAAGCTGGGCATTGTGGTTGGAAGCTCTTGAGAAGGGTCACCGAATCACTGCTCTAAGTTGAGAAGTTAAATAAAAATCTGTTTCTGTTGATTTTCCGAGAAAGTGTGTTGTTTCTTGCTTAGCTGAAGTTCTCTCGGGGTGGTAAGGTCATGACTCTGTGATAAGGGAGGAGAACAAATCCAAATCTACACATGGCATGAAAAATCAGGATCAGGTCCTCAGTGGGTTGGAGGCTCCGCATGGAAACACAGGGCTCAGGGGTGAGCAGTGCGCCAAAGTCATCAAAAACACTTGAGTATTTAAATGTGTCTGGGCTGTAACCTCTGGAGCAAAAGGAAATCCTGATTTCTAAAAATAAAAATTCTTTTTATTTTAAGAGTCAAAGGGGAACAGACTGTCCCAGCAAATATAGGTCACTGACATGTTTTGATCGTGGTACTTGTATTTGAAGACAAGTTCTTGCAGACAGCAAGATGCCATTTTCTTTAAATTTCTCCAAATAGAGAGAAAACAGGGACCACAAAGTCACCTGAGTTTATACCGTGACAGAATCTAAATTAAACACCACGGTTGCACAGCCAACCTCTTTCAAACCCCTGGGTTCTTCTGTGCGTGGTGGAGCCTTTTGACAGCTTCCCAGGTACTGGGCCATTGGTGTGGAGTAGATTTCCCAGCACTTCCCAGCATCTAAAACCTCCCCTGACAAGCCCTGTTTGTTTTTGGAACTGTTGGGTTAGTAATGCTAAAAGTACTTAATTTCTCTAATATTTTATGAAATAATCGTAATACTTGTCATTTTATTATTCATTCATTCATCCTTGTGTTCAGAGAAAACACTACATACCAGGCGGTATACAGTGAAAAGATCTGTGCTCTAATGAGCCCAGAGGCTTGTTCTGATATAGATAATATATATTTTTAAAATATCTTATTTATCATTTTTATTTTATGTGTGTGCATGTATTGCCTGCATGTAGTAAGTGCACCCATGTCCTGCAATGCCCATGGAGGACAGATCCCCTGTCGGATCCCCTGGAATTGGAGTTACCGACAGTTGTTAGCTGCCATGTGGGTGCTGGGATTTGAACCCAGGTCTTCTGCAAGAACAGCCAGTGTTCTTAACCATTGAGCCATCTCTCCAGCCCCCAGATAATATATTAAAGGCAGATATATCATAGAACTTCAGAAGGTCAGAGCAGCCATAAGGAGGGAGCACCTGGAGGATATGAAGATTTAGTCAAGTAAATATCGAGAAAAAGCTTATTTCCAGCAGGTGGGGCAGGTGTAGTTCAGTCCAGTAAGTGGGGTGGGTATAGTTGATTCAAAGGCCCTGAGACAGAAGTTTCATGGTGTAGCTGAGATGCTGTACTAATGAACACAGTGGAGGGAGGGTAACAAAACAAAGAAGACAGCAGAACATTGACCGAGGGTGAGCCTTGTAGACTCTGACCACGTGGTGAGGATTTGATGATGATTCTGATGTTGAAGGGAAGCCATTGGGGGAGTTTGATCTCATATGTAAGGAGGGTAAGTACAAGTCCCGTGTGCAGAGTAGATTCTAGATTCATGAGCAGGTGGCATGATTGATTAGGGTTGACTGGGCCCGTGGAGATAGCAATAAGATGGTGCGTTTTGGATTGGGAATATATTGAGCTTTTAATGTTGAGCAACACGGAGTCTTAAAGCTTAGGTAAGTAGGGAGACAGAAAGAGAAGTTTTCAGCCTGAATAACTGGGAGTTGGTCGTATTTCTTGTGATAGGGAAGAGCAAAGAGAAGAAAGGAGTTGGCACTAAGAGCTCTGCTGTGGGCATGTCAGCATGTAAGTTTATCGAATCAGTGATGTTGAGTATCAGGAAAATGATGTCAGGACTTCAGGAGTGTCCTCAGCGACAGAGAGAGGTGTATCCTACTGAGTTTATAGGTAACGGAAGTCTGGAGACTGGAGAAGATCCTCCATGAGAGTGATGACGGGGATGCGTTCTTTGAGGAATGGGCTATGAGCTTCCCAGCAGCTACAGATTGGTAAGAGGATGATAATCTAGAAAGGTGACTGAAAAAGTGCAGCCAGTCCCCTGCAGAGAACCAGAGGGATGTCCTGGGATCAAGAGAAGAATGCGTTTGGTAGGAAGGAATATGGGTAAACACACCTGGTGCTTTTGAGACGTCAGTGAGTTCTGACACCTATCCGTGGGATCCAGCAGCTTAAGTCATCACTCTGCAACCTGTGAGGGATGTGGGAGTAGAGGTTGGTAGAGAGTGTATGCTGGACCAAACAGCCTTCAAAGAAGATTTTCCACAGAAAAGTGGAGTTTGGAGGGCTATACATCTTGAGCATTTCATTGGCAGTTTGAATTCGGATTGTCTAGTCAGTATTCCCCGGGGAAGGATGTTCTTACTCATAGTGTGTTCAAATCTCAACTAGTATAACTTTATTTTGTGTGATTTTAGTGTGAGACCTTGGCTTTCTCTCGGCACTGGGCTCGAGATAGACTAGATTTTTCAGACATCTCAGTTGAAAACCAGGCTCCTTTCAAGACAGTTTTTTGTTCCATCTTCTAAAGGCGAACAAAACCTTTCCCATAACGTCTCCTTCACTCTCTTGTGGTTGTGAGTAGATTCCCTCACAGGGAAACAAAGGGGACGAGATGAAGCAAGTCTTGGACTATTGGGAATTGCTTGGAGTGACTCCATGAACAGGAGCCTTTTAGGCAGAGAAAATTAACAAGCTAGCTTAGATTTTCATTAGGACAGGGCCTGTACTCTATACGGCTGACTACTGTCAGGTGCCCAGTAAAATAAAAATATGAATGGATGGCCCAGGCTTCCACCAAAGCCTTTAGAAGGTAAAGGCTGAACAGACATTCAAGGTAATCCTTGCCATGCAGCAATTCTGAAGGCCTCCTGGGCTACCCGGGACCCTATTTCAAAAGACAAACACAAAACATGACAAGTTGTACTGTAATAATGCACGTCACAACTGCTTTTTTTCTATATTTCCTATTAGTATAGATACATCTATATAGTATGTATATGGAAATTGAAAGAGTAATCTGTTTTATGCAAAGTCAGAATAATATCTAACTTTTGTCCCCCCTTAAAATTTGTGTTTTTTTTATTTATTGGAGTTTTTATAAACATTTTTATTAATTCTTTGAGGATAGCATATGATGTATTTTGATCGTATGTATCCCCCACCCCCATCTAGTCTCAGATCCAACCCCATCCCCCTACCCACCCAACATTCTTTTTCTTAAAGACCACTGAGTCCGTTTGTGTTTCCCATATATACTTAGTGTGCGTCCATCCTTGGAGTGTGGCCAACCTGTCAGTGGTCACACCCTTAAAGAAAACTGACTCTTCCTTTTGAAGGAGCTATTAACTGTTCATTGCTCCTCATGTAGGAGTGGAACTTGGGCCCACCTCCCTTATTCCATGCTGGGATTTTGTCTGGCTTGAACTTAACAGAGGTCTGACGCATGCTGTCACAATCAGTGTGAGATCATATGTGTTACTGCCCTGTTGTATACAGAAAACACTATTTCGTTGAAGTCACCACCACCTCTGGCTCTTATGGTCTTTATGGCCCCTCTTCCAGAGTGAGCCCTGATCCTTGTTGGGGAGAGTGTGATATAGATGTCCCAATTCTTGCTGAGAGCACTGTAATTTGTTATTCTCTGCATGTTAACCTTATGGGTCTCTGTTCATCTCCATCTCCTACTAAAAGAAGCTTCTCTGTCTGGCGAGCATTGAGAGATGCACTAATCTATGCTTACAGTGTTGTCATTAAAATTGGCTTAATAATATACCCGTTTAATAGAATAATTATAGTAGGTTCTCATCTGGGGTTTATGATTTATCTAGCCACTGGTTCTTGGCCCTAAGGACAATGCAAGGTATGGGTTTCAGCTTGTGCGGCTGGCCTTCAATTGTTATTGTTGTAGCTTGCAGGGTTCACAGCTTGGCAATCAGATGATTTTTTTCCTTCCAGTCGTAAGTGTGGATAGGACTTTACAGAACTCTGGATGCTAGTCAGTGGGGATGAAGCTTCCAGATGAGTATCAGCTTGAATTCTCCATGTTCTATGACTCATGTATGCAGTGTCCTCAGCAGTAGGTCTTCGTGTCACGTTCTGGAGGGCAGTCAATAGTAATGGAGTCAGTACTGTTTGGAGGTCGATGAGACTCTCCTGGCTAACAGCTCCAAAAGAGGTAAATTATTCCTTGTACTGGGCGTTTTATTTGCTAGTCTGGGGTATTTAGTAGGGGCATCCCCGCCCACCCCCGCTACATAGTAACTCCATTTAAACTCTTTTTTATACATGTATAAAAATGCACATGTATGCATGCTTCTACAGTGGTAAGTTTTCCTATCACTTTCAGAAGACCTCTGGTCTTATTTATCTTTCCACATACTCCCTTCTCTGTCCTGCCCTACAGTTCCCAACCTTTTAACCTTTCCTATGGTATTGCTTTCCCTTGCTCATTTACATCACCGCATCCTACCTTTTCTCCCTTGCAAACACCACCCCATGGCTTCTCAATCATTTCCTGACTTCTATGAGTTTTCCATATGACACACATATATCAGAAGATGAAAAGCTAGCATCCATGTATGACAGGAAACATGTGCCATTGTGTTTCAGGTTCCGAGTTACCTCACTTGGGATGATTATTTCCAGTTCTGTTCGTATATCTCATGGTTTCATGATAAGTTTTCTTCGTAAAGCTAAATAATATTCTGTTGTGTAAATGTACCATGTTTTCATTATCCGTTCATTGGTTGACGGACACCTAATATGAAATCACAAAGGAGCTTTGATTTGCATTCCCTAGATGTCTAAATATGTTGAACATTTGACTTTATCTTTTGAGAATTTTCTGTTTAGTTCTATGACCTGATTTTTAATTGGATTATTTGTTTTCTTTGTTTAGTGTTTTGAGTTCTTTGTATATCTAGATAGTATCCGACAGTCAGATGTAGACTAGTAAAGATTTTTCCCATTCTCTAGGCTCTCTCTTCATTCAAATGATGGTATCCTTTGATGTCCAGAAGTCTTTTACTTTCATATCTCATTTGTCGATTTTTTGGTATTAATGCTTATTAATTGTTCAGAAAGTCTTTTCCTGTGCTAGGAAGTTCAAGAATATACCCTGTTTCCTCCTTTGTCAGATTCACTGTATCAGATCTTATGTTGTGATCCTTGATCCTTGGAATTGAGCTTTCTGAAGGATGAGAGATATGAATCTAGTTTCATTCTTCTACAACTGACAGTTTGACCATCAGTATTTGCTGAAGATGTCTTTTCTCCATTGTATACTGTTATTCTGTCAATATCCGATGGTTTTAAGTTCCTGCACTGAAATCTAGGCCCTCTATTCTATTCTCTGATCAGTCCGTGAACCTGTTTTTATGCCAGTACCATGCTGTTTTTATTACTATGGCTCTATAATATAACTTGAAATCAGGGATGGGGCTGTCTCAACAGTTCTTTTGTTCAGGATTGTTTGGCCTGTACTAAGTTTTTGGTGTTTCCATATAAAATTTAAGATTATTTTTAAAATTTCTGTATAGAATTGTGTTGGAGTTCTGATGGGCATTGTGCTATGTCTGTAGATTTATTTTGGTAGAATGGCTGTCTTGACAACATTAATTCTACCAACCCATGAGCATGAAAGATCGGTCAAAATTCTTATGTCTTCTTCCATTTCTTTTGTTGTTTTTACTTATTTATTTACTTTTATTTTATGTGTATGAGTGTTTTGCCTGCATATCTGTAAGAAAACCTATGTTGTGCCATGCCTGCAGAGGTCAGAAGAGGGCATTGCATCTCCTGGAGCTGGAGTGATGGATGGTTGTTAGATGCCCTGTGGATGTTGGACCAACACAGGTCCTCTGGAAGAGTAGCCAATGATCTTAACCACTGAGCCATCCTATCTCCAGCCCCTAAAGTTTTCCTTATACAAGTCTTTCACTCCCTTGGTTAGATGTATTCCATAATTAGTTTTTATGCTATTGTGAGTGGGATCCTGCACTGATTTCTTTCTCAGTCTGTTTGTTGTCATTGTATAGGAAGGCTACTGATTTTTGCAAGTTAATTTTGTATCCTGCTACTTTGCTGAGTACGTTTATCACTCTAGGAATTTTGTGGTAGACCATTCAGAGTCTTTTATGTATAGAATCATGTCATCTGTGAATAAGGGTACTATGACTTCTTCCTTTGCTCCATTTCCCCTTTATCTCCTTCACATGTGCTCTATCTCCAACCAAGAATGCACTGTATTGTACAGGAATGGAGAGAGTGGACGCTCTTACCTGGTTCCTGATTTAATGGAAATGTTTTGAGCTTTTCTCCATTTAGTAAGATATTGATTGGTTGTGGGCTTTGCTCTTACCTTTACCGTATTAAGATACATCCCCTGAATCCGTAGATTTTCCAAGCCTTTCAATTGAAGGTTGTTGAAGACTTTTCTAGATCTAATGAGATGATTATGTGGATTCTGTCCTTGAGTCTACTTACTGATGAATTGTATTTAAAGATTCATGGATGTTGAACCATCCTAGTATGTCTAAGTTGAAGCCAACAGCCAACCTTATCACGGTTGGTAATGTTTTTGATGTGCTCTTTCAATCAGTTTGAGAGTATTTTATTGAGAAATTTTCATCTATGTTCACCGTAGAGATTTCCCTAT
>NW_008334095.1:1208866-1226231 GCF_000622305.1 Nannospalax galili | reverse complement strand
TTTTTTTTTTTTTTTTTTAGATTTTTAAATTACTGCTTCTATTCATTGGTTTTTATGTGTATTTATTTAATCATTTACTTCATTTTGATTTTTATGTAGCCCCAACTGGCCTGGATTTCATTTTGATATATATTTATTCATTCATTTCTTCAGCTACCCAGTGTAGTGGAATATGGATTTTTTACAGCACATCCTCATGTTCCTCTGAATTTTCTTAGTATCTGTTGTAACCCTCCCTGTTAGTTTTTATTTTATTAGTGTGGATCCTCCTTTCTTCTCGTTAATGTCACTAACAGTTTGTTAATCTTGTTAACCTTTACAAAGAACCAACTATTTCATTGATTCTTTTTAGCTTTTTCATTTCTATTTTATTAATTTCATCTCTGATTTTGACGATCTTTTGTTTGTTCTTTTTCCAAGGCCTTCAGGTACATGATTAAGTTGTCAATATGAGATCTCTGAAATTTTTTGATGTAGACACTTACTACTATAAACTTTCATCTTAGGACTGCCTGCATAGTTTCCCATAGATTTTGCAGACAACAAATAGATGTGGGTTTTTTTTTTGCTTTTTTTTTTTTGTCATTTTGAGACAGGGTCTTCCTGTAGCCCCAACTGGCCTGGAACTCATTATGAGACCAGGCTGGCTTTGAACTTACAGAGATCCGCCTGCCTCTACCTCCTGAGTGCTGGGATTAAAGGCCACCATGCCCAGCTTGGGTTTGGTTCTCAATTCATTCCAGTAGCCTGTGTCTTTTGACTGGGGAGTTGATGCCATTGATATTTAGAGTTATTATTGAAAGGCGTGGATCGGTCATAGTCATTTTGTTTTGTAGTTCCATACTTTCTGTGTTCATTTGTTTTCTTTGTGTAACCTGTTGTGTCCAGTCAGTTCGTTCTTCAGTGCTCTGTCTTGCTTCTAATATTCTTTGTAGGGCTGGTTTGGTGGCCATGAATTCATTCAGCCTAATCATATCATGGAAGATTTTTCTTTCCCCTTTGACTGTGATAGACACTTTTGCCTGGTAAAGTATTGAGGGTTGGCATCTGTGGTCATGTAGAACTGGGAATACTTTGGTCCAGGTTTTTCTGGCTTTTATAGTATACACTCAAAAGTCAGCAATAATTATGACGGGTTCCCTCATATGTAACTTGTTTTGCTCTTGAAGTTTTCAGTACCTTCTCTTTGTTCTTTCCATTCTGTTTTTGCTGTGATATGCAGTGGGGAGTTTCTGTTCTGGTCCTGTCTAATTGATATTCTGTGTGCTTCTTATATCTGTATAGGTATTTCTTTTCTTAATTTAATAGGGAAGTTTTCTTCTGTAAGTCTATTGAAGCACTGATGGCCTTTGTCCTGAGGTTCTCTCTCCACTGTGCCTGTGATGTATAGTTGGTTTTTTTCATCCTGTCCCACGTTTCCTTCATATTTCATTCCTGTGGCTTTTTTTTTTTTAAATTCTATTCTTTGCTCGAGTGGTCCAGTTCTTCAGCTGTGTCATCCAGTCTTGACATTCTGTTTTCCATTTGATTCATTCTGCCTGTGAGGCTTTCTCCTGTGGTTGCACACTGGCTCAGTGAATTTTTCATTTCATCTCATTTTGGCTTTTCTTCAACATTTCTATCTCTTTTATTAGTTCAGTTTTCGAGTTCTGAATTTCTTTTGTTACTTTTCAGTGGTTTATCTGTATACAGATACACCTGTATACAGTCAGGGGTCATTCCTATGCCTTTGTATACAGATACACCTGTGTACAGTCAGGGGTCATTCCTATGCCTTTGTATGCAGATACACCTGTGTACAGTCAGGGGTCATTCCTATGCCTTTGTATGCAGATACACCTGTGTACAGTCAGGGGTCATTCCTATGCCTTTAAAGCCGTTGAATTCTTTGATCATGTAGATGATAGTTCTTTTACATTCTGTGTCTTGGGGTTCCTCTGGGTGGTTCTCATTATAGTATGCTTGTGTAGGACTGGTGGGTTTTGTTGGGGGCATTTTATCTTGGTTTTTCATAGTATTTGTGTTTTGTGTTGTGGTCTGGACATAATGAATTTCTTTTGTTGCTTGTGTGTCTGATATGAAATTCTAGTCTGCCTTTATTTAGTTGAAGTTTGGTTCTGTTTCTGTTGTTGATGTAGCTTGGTTGCTTTCTGGTTAAGTATGAATGGTTAGTTGGTCTGTGTGTCAGCCACTCATTTTTTATTTTGTTGCTGGCAGGACAGGATGGTTCCAAGATGAGCAGTGAAGAGCTCTCCATCAGGGCAAAGGGGCCTATGCCCAATGCGAGGCTATGGTAATCCAGCGCCTGGGTTCTGGAAGACGGACAGGAGGTCTCAGGAAGGAGGAACAGGAGGGGACCTAGGGCCAAGGCAGGGATGGGGACCATGTGGGAAGGGTCTAACTAGCTAAACAGGGTAGATGTGGGGGTAGATGTGAGCCCTAGAGCAGGAGAATGTAGCTAGTCAGAGTGCAGGGGAATTAAGCCAGGTGGGCTGGACTGATTTACCAGGGGGCTCAGGTGGGATGAATGGAGTGGGCCTAG
The DNA here is from genome assembly GCF_000622305.1 of Nannospalax galili. Lineage (NCBI taxonomy): Eukaryota > Metazoa > Chordata > Mammalia > Rodentia > Spalacidae > Nannospalax > Nannospalax galili. The sequence continues at coordinate 1,223,689 of NW_008334095.1, read as the reverse complement.
CCCAAGGCAGAGGTGGGGACCGATGGGGAGGGTCTAACCAGCAGGCAGAGTAGGCAGGAGTAGAACAGGAGAATATGTCCGGTAGATTTTGATGTCTTCTGTTTTTATTTTCATTCAGTTCTAAGAATTTTTGAATTTCTTCTTGATTTACCTTTGACCCAATTTTTTTTTTTTCCTGTAGTGTGTTGTTTGCAGGAGTTTGTGTATTTTCTGTAGTTTCTGTTACTGTTGGTATTTAGCTTCTTTCCTTTGTGGTCAGATAGAACTCAGGATGTTATTTCAATTTTCTTATATATGTTGCGGCTTGCTTGGGTACTAGTATGTGGTCAGTTTTGGAGAAAGTCCCAGGAATTGCTGAAAAGAAAGTGTGTTCTTTTAGTGTTGGGTTGAATGTTCTGTAGATGTCTGTTAGATCCACCGATTTCGATGTCACTTTGCACCTCGGTTTCTGTTTAGATTTGTCTCTCGTTCAGTTTTTTGTTGTTGTTTTTGTTTTTCCCTATTGAGGACAATTCTCATTTAAGCCACCACACAGTCCTTGAGTGATTTTCAGGCCGATGGACTGACTCTGGGTTTCCCTAGCTGGAGTTAGGGCTGCAGGATGCCATGTGGTCCCCAGCCTGCTCAGCAGTGGGGTGCCCGGTGGGTGGGTATATTGGCTCTAGGTGGTATGTACCATGGGTCAGGGCCACAGGAAGCCACTGAGTCTCCATGCGTGCAGTGGGTGGTATGGCTGGTGGGTGAGTGGTGGGACAAATGGGTTTTAGGGGTGCCTATCTGATATTGAGGTCAGAGCATCCCAAGCTATCCCCAGGAAGCCCAGCACATTGAGTGGTTTGTGGTAAATGGTTTGATTTTGTAACTACCTGACTGGGGCTGGGGTCTCCAGTAATTTTTTTTTTTTTTGATACAAGGTTCAGGTAGGCCACGCTTGCTTAGAACTTGCTATGTTACTGAGACTGGCCTTAAACTTGTGATCCCCCTGCCTCAAGCCTCCCGAATGCTGGGGTAACAGGACGGACACAGCTCCCAGCCATGCCCTTTATATGCCCCCCTAATTCAAAGAGTATAAACATCTAGTTTTTTTTTTTTTTTTTTTTTTTTCTTTCCCAGTGATTCAACCGTTAGTTTTAGCCTCTTGTGGGGAGGAAGGACTTGCTGCCTTCACATTTCTTCAGAATTAATCATCTTTCTTACACATGCTTTTAAGAAAGAGCAACAGCAACAGAGACAGCATCATGGCTGACGTCTGGAATCCCAGCATTTGAGAGGACTAATCGGCTTTAAGGGTAGCCTAGACAACACGATGAGTTCTAGGCTAGCCCGGGATATGGAGTGAGACCCTGAGACCCTGCGTCAAGAATAGCAACACTAACAAGCAGACAGAATGGACGACGACATATCCAAATAAATGTTTGGGAAGCGAGAAAAAATGCCACAAAGCATAGGCCAGTTTTACTGGAGTCGTAATGGTTCTCCATGACCTAGTAACCCAGTTCATCGAGATATCAGGAGAGCCTTTGCTACCCTTCTAATAGAAGATTAGACAGGATTTCACAGCCGGTTTCAAAGGCTGCTCCTGTCTTCAGCTCAGCTGAGGACCTCTGACCACATGAAGAACTGAAAGGCTGACTGGTAAAGACGTCTGAGGAGTGACAGGCAGGGGGTTCATTGCCTCCCCGCCCCCATCCCTCCAACATTCTACAGCTTCCTTTCCAGAAGTGGGAAAGCATTTTATGAAGGGAAAAGTCATTCTTTCCTATCTTGGGGAATATCAAAGTCAGGGAGAGGATTTGTTTTCTCTTTGCTCCTTAAAATCAGATACACTGCCTGATTATCGGACAAAGAAGAAAAAGCACCATTCCTTTGGGATTTGACTTTTGGGAAGTGAGATTTTTAGCCACGAACCAGAAGATCATCAGCAGCATAGTCAGAACAATGGCATTCTACTGTATCCAGTGCCAAGGCCCAGATCCGCGGCCCCTGCTCCATTTTAGCACAGTACATGAAATCATAAAGTTAATGCAAAACTCTCATAATATTAATAAGTAGAAGGAAGGGAGTCAGGAGACCTATTAGTTACTATTCTTCACCAAGTACAGGTTAGTTCTGAAAAGTAACACATGTATAATGAATTTTTGTAACAGAAAATTTGTAAAACTGGTAGTTAAGAAAATCTTACTGTTTTTGTCTTTTAAGCATTGAAGCTATGCCTTATTTAATTCAATTAGAAGTCATGTGAGCAGCCTTGTATTTTCAGAGGTCAAACTGAGGTAGGTCATCAAGTATGTCTAGTGCAGCAAATGGCTGGGGGTTTTTACTTATCTGGAGTATTTAAACAAGAACAGACTAGCCTTGTAGATCTCCTTGTGAATGTTGTTACCTTCAATATTTTCCAATTTTTTTTTATGAAGCCTTTACCATGGGTCTTACCCTGTTATAGATACATACATTTGTTCACTTGATCCCTTCAGTGATCCTGGGATGCAGTCAATAACTTGAACAAGTAAATATAAGTATGAATATGTGCATATCAGTGCATATACATATTTCATAAATACTACAGACATATACATCAATATATGTATAAATATGGGAAGATGATTAGTTGTGTTTCTATGTAAACATTAATCAAGATAATCCGTTTGGTAAATTTTTTGGAGTGAGATAGTGTGTGCCACATTTTCCAAACTTACTTCATACCATATTTCCACAGAGCAACTCAAGGCACAGATGCCTGTGCTGTCAGACATGGTGTTTAAGCGTTGATCTCAGATCTAGATCTAAATTCAAGAGATTCTTAATAAATGAATCAGTGTTCATGTGGTCTCCTATGTTGCCAGAGGCACAGGGAGATCTGGTCTCTGGCATAGATCCCAGTATGCATTGTCATGAAATATGAAACGGGTTGCATTAAATGGGGGCCATTAATAATTTTTTGTCATGTTAATCAAAATAGACAATGCCATTATTTATAGGACCAATAAAAAATCCCAACCTTTACAGAGATGCTAGCTCTGCCCGATATCTCTGCCATTCTTTATCTGAAGTTATTATTTTTAGCATTGGATATTAGCTGAAATGTCTCTTCTATGAGAGAGCTTTCTTACGTCTCTGGGTCATAGTCACTGGTTACAATCTCTTTGTATGAATTTCCTTCTCTCCACTGTCTCCCTGAACGCTTATTTTATTCATCCTCTTCTAGAGTGATCCTCATGACAGCAAGCCGTCTGGTGCTGTTTACCTTCTATCTCTGGCTACAGGCACCCTCTTTAAGTATTGAGCAGTATTTACTGAATGAATTACTGTGAATACTGTGACCTGGATGTATTTGCACCTATCTCTCTGTAGAGCAATAGTGTGTATTCTGTGTGCTGTGATGATCGATGATCGAGGTGAGTGAGCTCTCATCATAATTACTGGTTTGGGACAGATCAGAGGGACACCATCCTACCTGAGGGCATCCTAGTTAGAGGTGAAGCATTGTTAAGTGAGGTCAGGAATATTAACTTTCTCTGTATTTGATGTCAGCACCCTTTAGTGTTGGTTTTTATCATGAGACTGAGCAAATCTCAAGGGGCAGGCTCTTTAATCCCTCACAGAACAAGCTGTCAGCCAGGCAGCCTGGTCTTTGGCAATGGCGTGCTTGAAGTTTGACTATAACATTCCTCCATGACTCTGAGGAAACGGTTACCTTTTGGGCTATGGTTGCTCCTCAAGCAAGAAGTCCTGGGTCAGGAGGATGCGCTCCAGTCACAGCCACTCCAGGCAACGGGGTCCCAGTTTTGCAAGCCTCTCCTGTAGTATGGACAAGCCTCAATGAATTCTAGGTGAACTTGCTCACTCTGCGGCTCTGCTCACCTCAGAATAAGGAGAGCTCTTCTCCAGTGACTCAGCAGAAGGTCTGTAAGGCTTTTGATTCATTCATAAGTTCATAACTGAGGCTCAGGATTGTTGGAGCTGGAAGTCTAGACTGCAAGGCTGTACTTGATGTTATTAAAACCTGCACATAAGCATACGTAAGCTATTTCTCAGTCTTATCTGGGAACTAGGAGGCCTCTTCTGTGCACTTCCTGGATTGAAATGTTAAACCAACAAAGGCTTCTTCTGAATAGTCTTTTACTGCTACTAGTCTTCAGCACCAGTAGAGAGGGTCAGGGTAACTCTAGGAGCAGATGAAAGCCTGCTGTTTCTGGTACCTAAGGAGCAGGCATTAGCTAACAGCCAAAGGGAGTGACTCCCAAGGTTTTAAGTGCTAGGACTTCAGAGGCTGTAAGCTATTGGTTCACTGAGCTGCCACACGGCTACATGTGCCAGCCAAAGATTGCCTGTGAACTGACTGTGACACTGCGGAGGCATGAAATACCAAGAAGGCAAGAAAGGACAATGGAACCTGGAAGGCAAGAAGCTGTGAAGAAGTAAGACAGACAGGGAGCTACCAGGACACACAGACCAGAGTCCCATCACCTGCCCCCAGAAGCCAGAAAACTATAATGTATATAAGGTTCCAATGCTGGGTGTGGTGGCACTCACCTTTAAACCCAGCCCGCGGGAGGCAGAGGCAGGCAGATCTCTGTGAAATCCAGGGCAGCCAGAGTGACTTCCAGGTGGGCTAGGATTGGGGAGATCCTGTCAAAAAAATAAAAGTTAAGGATCCCAGCACCCAAAGGTCAGGACGGCCACATCAGTTGCTGGGTGCAGGACTGTTTGCTCTGAAGGCCCATTGCTTGCTCTCACTTGAACATCTAGAAAGATACAGTGACTACCTTTAGCTTAGGGTCAAAGTGTGTCGTTCTCAGAGCTTGGAGTGATAAGCCTCTCGCATATTTACGATTTCCATCGGTATACAGCAAGGAGCTCTTCCCCTAGCATTTATGACAGCTCTGTGGACTCAACTTTCCCAATCCATTCTCAAGTTTACTGTTCATACCCATTCCGTGTTTGTGTGTGATTGATCATTAGGTTAACATTGACAGGCGAAACGGGTTCTACCCCCAGACTCTTCACCTTAGTATTCATATCTGATCTGATCTGGGACACAGCCCCATCATCAAAGCATCATTGCACTGTAAGAGAGCTATTTTAGTCATCTGCAGTTTTTGGTTCTTCAGTTAAAGGAAAACACACACACACGAATGCAATATACTTGAAATGAATTGATTAAATTTTCAAAAATAAAATGTACTTTTATTTTGAAAAAAATCTGTGTTTGTGACTCCATCTTGACTAATGATGATCAATGACGATAACTCTGTCTATGCACTAAAAAAAAAACCAAAAAAACAAAAAACCCAAACACACAAAGCATGTAATTTCCCATTAACTTAAAATGAAAACTAACACTAATAGTTTTGGACCAGTAACCAAGCAGTGTTAAAATCAATATTCATAATATAGATTTTCAACAAAGTATTTAAAGAAAACTCAGGCAGTTCTGGTTGTAGATAATTATGACACTACATAGCTGCTAATTTATAAAAATCATTTAAAAATAAGTCAATGAGCGAAACTCCTATTATTACATATTTTATTTTCATTAGAGCTATTTTTTTCTAGGCAATTATCTTTCAAAATACTCTGATAGACCAAAGGATTTATGTATAATCACTAGGAACACAGCAGTGCAGGGGTGGGGGGGGGTGGGAGAAATGAGATCCGCCGGGATGGAGTCCCAGGTCAGAAATGCACTGACCTTTGTCTTAGTTACCCCCAACTGGTCTTTCTGTTGTTCTCAGCTGCCCCCCACTGCACTCAATCTCACTGCCCCCACTATGTTAGAGACCCATCAGTAAGAACTACCAATTGCCAGGAGACAGTTGCTACAAACTCTATGGAATCATTTGCCTTGGTTTTTTATTCAGACTTCAAAACCTGTAAGCCTGTGTCCAGAACTTTCAGATAAAGAAAATCCCCGAGGGATTTCAGATCTGAATCACCATTTGTTGGGCTTCAGGCCTCTCTTCCTGGATTTCCTCTTTAGGAGAAGTGGACCAACTGGAAAGATCAAAGGGTGGGACTGAGGAGGTAGGGCTACTGGCCCAGGTTTTGTGATGCTGCTTAGTCTTGCTACCTAGCATATATTGTTTATGTTCTGGGCATCAGTGAACTCATCTCTAATGTGAGAAAGTAGAGTAAATCATCACTGGAAGTTTTGTTATTTTTTCTCTAAAGTTCTTAACTTTGGGTGAACTTACTGATTTGCTGTCCTATCTTTCACGTTTCTGGTGCATATACCCATTGGTTTTCATTCAGAAATAAGTGTAGTGGGAAATACAAAAACACCACAGTCTGTTATAGCGGTGGTTCTGTTCAGAGTAACAGAGTACGAAATGAGTCCTTCTTCTTTCCCACGGTGCGCATCTGTATACCTACCACTGTTGTGAGAAGAGCTTTACAACATCTACTGAGACTTTTTATAGCTGTCAGAAACTAGCAGTCTGTGAAGACATAATGCAGATAACATGTTTTCACAAAAAAAAATTATTATTTTTATTTTATGTGTATACGTGTATTGCCTGCATGTAGGTAAGTGCCATGTCCTGCAGTTCTCACAGAGGTCAGAAGAGGCTGTTGGGTCCCCTGGGACTGGAGTTACAGACAGTTGTTAGCTGCCATGTGGGTGCTGGGATTCAAACCCGTGTCTTCTGCAAGAACAACCAGTGTTCTTAAGCACTGAGCCATCTCTTCAGCCCTGATAATATGTTTTTATATAGTGCTGATGATGCTCTCATTAATTATTAGCACCTGAAGTTGCTTGATGTGAACATGTATTTTAAATCTTAAAAATTATATACAGCGAAATAATGATTCAAACTTCCTCCAGGAATCCTAAGCACAGAATTTGCTGCTTTGGAATGAATGATTTTATTTAGTCTTTTCTTATTAATTTTGTATTTTTAATAGATGATACTATTAAACATAAAGTAGAAGAAAAATTTCAGCCAAAAATTCTGCATTCCAGTGAGTCATATTTGCCGTCTGCTGCCTTATAAATGGGGATATAGTTTATCAGACTTGTGTAGCAATATTTGACACAAAATATCAATATTTATATATGCTCAAGGAAGAATTTATGGTTGTTTCATTCCAGAAAGAGTAAGCAATTATAGCTTGTTTGTATGTTTACTACTATTACTGATTTTAGAATCTGATAGCCAGCCTGTCATTTATATCTAATCAAAGAATCCCAAGCAGACCTGTGTTTCAGGAGAGATGTGCCTTCTTTTTTAGCTATTGTTCCTATTTTTATTTATATATTTGTTACTATAAATGACTGTAATACAAATATAATATAAAGATTTAATTTTACCTGGTACCCTACCCCACTTCCTGCTATAGCCTTTAAAAAGCCCCCAGACTAGCAACTCAATGGTATCTTCTTCTCTGGGAGCCTCCTACTGTCTAGGAGATCTGTTCTCTCCCCTCCTCTCTCTTAACCTATAACAAACTTCTCTTTTAAATTCAAGAAAAGATCCAAGTTTGAGATATTAATGAAAGTGAATTTTTAAAATATGAGATTTTCTTTTATTTAATGAAAAGTAAATTTGTTAAGAAAAAAAAATAATGAGAGAGACCAGGAATCAGATTCTAGATCTGACTTTAAGAAAGTAGCGTGGAATAAATTAAAGTCCTGTATTTAAAAAAAAAGAAAGATTCTGTTTTAATGAAATAATTTTTAGCAAGCAATGAAGAAAGGACCAACTGGAGTGAGGGCTCTGTTTCCAAATTTAGACCTTGAAGATTGCTGGAGTTGATAGACATTGGGTGTCAGCTACCCCTTAACAAAAGGAGCATTGGGCTTGCAGAACAGTCATATGATTCCGTGTTCTGGTGTGAGAGAAAACACTCCAGAGGATGGAGGCCAGGGTTGATTCTTGCACAGGTGTTGTCATGTTGGCGCTGTGCGGTGGCCTGGAAAAGAACGCATGTAATGGATACTGGTCTTTCAGATCCGGTAGTAAATAGATTTGCTGTTTGTCATGGCATAGGAAATGCAGAATGAACCTTTGTGCGCTCGTGTGTGCATGCGTATTTGTGTGTGTGTGTGTGTGTGTGTGTGTGTGTGTGTGTGTTTGAGACAGAGTTTCTCACTAAACCTGCAGCTCTCCCATTTTGACTGGCTAGCAGCGAATTCCAGACATCCTCCTGGCTCGTCCCCTTCCCTACTGCTGAGATTACAAGCACACACCACCAGGCCCAACTTTTTATGTGAATGTCGTAGATTCCAGCTCTGGACCTCATGTTTGTACACAGCAAGAAACTTACCATCTGAGCTGTCGTCTCCCAGCACCAGGAAGAATCTTCTTACAACAACCACAGCACATGGCATTTGTCTTCATCGTTCAGAAATGTAAAGTTTTCAAAGGTTTCCAAAGGTTTTTATGAAAATAGGTGTTGCATGTTTATCATCCTAAATCAGATAATTTTGACCAAGAGTAGACAGTGAGTGACTCAATCAAGAATCTGTAGTTCACAGTTGACATGTCGAGATTGATGGGGGGAATGCCATGAGGTCCCTCCTTCAGATGAAGAGCTACAGACAATCAGTGGGTGCTGAAGGAGGGAGAATCAGTTTTCTATAGGGACAAGCTCCTTGAGAGGTTATTTAATCCCGAGAGCAGCCCTAAACACTGGTACACATGAGTACCACTAAATGGACTCAATGCATATACATATACACATATGTAATAGATTATATACATACAATATTATGTAATATAATACACATATATGTTATTATATGTACTTGTAAATGTATTTATCTATAACAGTGAGAGTCAAAGAAGAAGACAAGCTATTGAGAGGAATTGAGGGGCCATGGGAGAGTTGGTGGGGGACTGGGAGGGATGGAGTACTGCAAAGACCATACTCATGTATGAAATTCTCTAAGAAAAGACTCTATGGTTCAGTTTAACTCAAGGCCAGATAGCAGCACCCTTTGGAAGGTGGGGTCTGTGATTGCACAGTGGAATACATTTCTTTTGCGTTTAGTTTGTTCCTGGAGTGAGGGGGTGTCATAGAGGGTAAGAGAGAGCCACGAGACTGGGAAGTGGGAGAAAGGAGATTGAAGTTTTTCTGGTTTCTATTTCCTACGATGACATTCAGAAACCAGTTGCATCACTCTGTGGTCAGTACGGAATTCTTTTCATGTGCTTCCTTTTAAGGATACAAATTCACCTGGCAACAGAGCCTATGCTCTGGTTGACAGATTTTAGAAACGATTTTCTGTTTTCCCATTAGTAAACGCAGAATGAGGATACTGTCCGGCTTCTCTCGCCTGGCCCAGTTTCAGAACAGCCCTTAACTGCTTCTTTCCTGCCTCATCCAGCTGGCTTCTGGAACCATCTATTGTACCTCCACCAAGCGGGTTAAGAGGCATGTTCACCCAGTGTTTAAACAATCTTTCTAAAGAAGTTGGCGTATTGTGTTGTCTTTCCAGCCCTGGAACAAGAGGGTGGGTGTGTTGCCTAAGGTAGTAAGTGGTCGCTCTTTTTAATTTTCTTGCTCGTTAAGAAAGACCAGTCATGGCACCGATACTGTGACCAGCAAAGGTGGGAAAGGATTTAGGGTGAATCTTCAGCAAACAGCTTAGGTATTCAGCCGGATTACCCCACTGCTGGGCGCGTGTTAATTTCAGAATTTCATTAAACCTTCACCTTTCTCAAAACTAAACTGGCAGGGCTTTTTCATTTCCTAATTGGGCCATGTTTCTCTTTCTCTCTTTTCCACTTGACTGAGTGGCGGATTAATTTGTTTCTAGTATTGCCTGTTCCTCCTCCTTTGTGACTGGCCTCCTCTATAAAAAAAGCCCCCTTTGTTCCTCAGATTTCCTGTTGGCCAGGTCACATTTCAGCAACTCATTAAAACATGTATTTATTCTACTCTAGAGCACATTGTCTGGCCAGCCATGAATTTATAGTGAAATGTAACAGTAAATTGTGCTCTGTGGTCAAAAATGGCAAATGATACACACAGCGGCATGGAGGTTTCCAGCACAGGGTGGAATTAAAGAGTTTAGGGCCAATGCCGGGATTGTTGGCCGTATTTTCACAGTGGCCAGTTTTGTTAGAGGCAAACTTGGAGAGAGCTCGAAATCACTTGTCTCAGACGTTTGTGCTCACAACCACAGAGCCTGGGAGAAACACAGGACTGATCTTGTAATAAAGCTCCTGCCGAGTTTACAAGCCTCTGAGCCTTTTGAAAGCCTGTTTAGTTTAATGAGGGTTTTCAGATTTCAAAGCTCACACACCTTCATGTAAAAACAGATGATTATGACCAAATTAGGGCATGCTGTTCCAGGAGTGTTTCCCCCAGTCTGTTCCCCTTTCAGCTGTCAGCGCTGAGTTCTACTCTTCACCTTCCAGACATCATTTTAAATATGATTTTTGAGAGTCTTATTGTATATAGACTCTATTCAAGCAGAACATTATGTCACATAAAAGAAAAGCCTTTTATAGTATAAAACGAATATGCATATATTTTTCTTCCTTATAAAAAAGAAAATCTGGGGACAAAAAAGAACCTTCAGATTTCGTGGCCTTGACAGCTCTCCTGAGAGGCTAGGCCTCAGTGGCCATCTCGTGGTCCCTTTATGAGCTCCGAATCCTGCTTGAGTCGGGTACAAGACAGAAATCCTGGCTATGGAGCAGGAAGAGGACACGTGGGTGGCGGAAACCGCACATCAGGCAGTCAACCGTCACACAGATTAGTCTTTAGTGAAAACGTGTGAACAGTTCTTGACACTTTTCATCTCACACCAGTCATCTTTAAACAGTACCTTTAATATATATGCCGTATTATTGATATTTCATCTTTCTAAAAAGCCTTCTAAAAAGAAAGAGAGTAGTTAGGCTGTGAGACATGAAAGTCTTCCAAATACCATATCACCACTACACTGTGCTCATGGTCTTACAGAGAGGAGCAGCACATGAGGTGGTATTCAATGCCAGCCATGCAAGACCAGAAAGAAATGGAACCAAGAACTGTTATGAAGGCTTCAGACTCGGCGATGAAACCCATCAGAAATGACAGTGACCCATCTTTGTCTGCTGAGCTCCTTGGTTTGCACCTGACTCTTCCACCAAACAGGCCCACGACCCGGACGTCAGTGTCGCCTCTGTCTAAGTTTTGTTTCTGTTACTATGACAAAGTTCCATGACAGAAGCCACTTTGAGAGAGAAAGGGTTTGTTCTGCTTGCAGTTACAGCTTACAGTCCATCATTTGGGGGAAGTCATGGTAGAAAGTTGAAGCAGCTGGTCACAGCCAAGAGCAGGGAGGGGAAGGAACGCAACCCAGTGACTGCTCAGTGTGTCAGCTTGTTCTGTTTGTTCTTATACAATGGAGGACCCAAGCCCAGGGAATGGTGCCACCCACAATGGGCGCCTCTTCCCACTTCAGTTAGAGCATCAAGACAGTCCATAGATGTGCCCACAGGCCCACCTGATACAGAAAATGCCTCACCGTGCTTCTCTTTCCAGGTAAATCTAGATTATTGTGGCATTACTATGCCAGCATTACAATTACCTGAACAAAAGCTCGACTCTTAAAATTCAGGTTTTATGAGTGAGCCTGAACTCAGAGGACGCTCATTCCCTCTGATCTCTTGTGGAACCACCTGTTTCCTGGAACTGTTTGTTGGAACTCTGTCCCTGGAACTCTGTCCTCAAGTCAGGCCCCACCCATAATTTTATTCAAAATGGTTTCTCCAGCTTCAGTTGGGGAAGTGCAAGTTTGACTCCACCCTTATCTTCACAGACCATTGGGTCTTTTCCTCCCTAGTACTAGAATCTCTCATTCACCCAAGGTCACACCTTCCCAATCATAATTGTGTGCTGACTTTCAGCTCTTTGATATGTTAATTCTTAAGCATATCCAAATTTATTCATTATCTTTTTGGATGCAATACCAATTCGGTTGCCAAGTAAACAAAATCTGGGGTCCAGGTCACAAGACACAAGAGCATATGGTTTTACTGGAGTTAATTAGAAGTCCTTAGTCCAGATTATGTCCATTTATAAAAATCATTCCTACAGAGTGTGTCAAGGGACCATCAATACTTCTGTACAATTTGACTCATTCAATTTACTGTTTTACAACCCCTTTTTTCCTTTTTCTTTTCTTTTTTCTTTGTCTTTTTATTCAGACAGGGTCTCCTTGTCCCTACTGGCCTGGAACTCACTATGTAGACCAGGCTGGCCTTGAACTCACAGACCTCTGCCTGCCTCCACCACCTGCTGGGATTAAAGGGTTGCCCCACCACACTCTGCCTACAACTCCTTTTTCTTTTTAGCATTTTGTTACCTCAACCCAAGCACTGAGTTCTTTGAAGATTTTTCTCTACTTTCATAAATCAGAATCAGTCACCCATTTGGGGGAACTATAGGATACCAAGATATGGGCAATTAACAGTGGTCTGTGTTTTTTATTTAAAAACTCTATGTGCCTATGTGTGGTATATGTGTATGTGTGTGCGTGTGTCCAGAGGCCAGGGGAGGATGTCTTATGGACTGCTCTCTCTCTCTTTGCCTTGTTCCCTGTAATCCCCCTGTTTATGTCCTCTCTCCCCACTGTTGTGGTGATAGTTGCGTGAGGCCACTCTTGTGCTTAATATGGGTTCTGGGGATACAAATTCAGCTCCTCATGTTGGTGCAACGAGTGTGCTGCCTACCTACTGAGCCGTCTCTCCAGCCAGCCTTCTGTGTTTTCAGTGGTATTTGTATTCTAAGCTGGTGCAATCCTTTAACCGTGAACATTCATCCAGTGTCACTCAAAATGGGGGCTGAGTATCATATCTTAAAATTTATATTTTTATTTAATTTTATTGGTAGTCTTAAAAATGCAATCTTATCAGTTATGGAGATTTTTATTTTGTAACTTTTTTTTTTCCTGACAAATGCAGTTTACATAGAAGTAGGCTGTCTAAGTGGTGCATAGACAAACTTGGTCTTCTAGAATATTTTAATATTGTATTTATTTTTATTTTATGTGTATATTGTGCCTGCATGTATGTAGGTGCACCATGTACTTGCAGTGCACAGGGAGACCAGAAGCAGGCATTGGATCACCTGGAACTGGAATTATAAGTGATTGTTAGCCACCTTGTGGGTGCTGGGAACTGAACCCAGCTCCTTTGTAAGAGCCCCAGGTACTCTTTACCGTTGATCATCTCTCTAGCCTCGGTGCTCTACATTTTAAAAGCACACGCAACTGGTTTCCACTGAGCAGTGGCAAATGATGTGGGACATACCCTTCTTCTCTAAACATATACAGAACAACAGAGAATTTGTAAAATGTCTGCTTTACAAGAAGTGATACAGGTCCATGTACTCTGAGTGTGGGACCCACCTGAGTGTTCTGCCTGGAGGCAAAATTCTGAGTATAATGAAGGGGGGGAATAGTTGTCTGGCTGCATGTAGGGGTCAGGGAGGAGAGGCAGGCAAGTCCCTTTGAATAAAGAGCTCCTGAATCTGCTGAAGGACCCAGGTGAGGATTGCCTGAATGCAAATTTGAGTACAAAATCTTTCAGGCAGGAGAAGGAGCAACTGTTGGTGAGCTATGAAACAGTCACACCCCAAAGTTCATGTCAGGCCAGAAAACACTGGAAATTTTTAACCAGACCAATCTGAGAGATTTTATTGAACATCTATGCATTCTGCAGAGATAATCACAAAGTAGTTCATGTTAGTCATATGGAGAATTACCCCCCAGAGCCAAGATTGCCATAGAACTTGCCTAACTAAGCAAAAAAAAAAAAAAAAAAAAAAAAGCCAAGAAGGATCAGACAGACCTGGCAAGTATTGTGCCAGGATAAAAGAAATATTCTTTGAATGAAGACAGCAAGTCCATCTACTCATGCAACTTCAAGTATGAAAGGGGAGAACATGTGATGACAAACAGGATCAAAGCAGCTCCGGAAGCAGGCAACTAATTGTAGTAGTAATGGATTTAGTGAAAAAGCAATTCAAGAATTTGAATGAAAACATACATTTAACAAGGCACGAATGTAGGACACGTAAGAGGGCCATGTAAACAGTTTTAGAGCTGTGAAAATATGCTGGATGCACTTACGTGTCAGATGAGACCTTACATGAAAAGGCCAGGGGACTTATGGTTCTATTAATAGAAACTGATGAAAAGGCACAAAAAATAATGCCAAAGTTCTTCAAATGATGTGGAAAATATAAAAACACAAAGCATGACAGCCTTCAACTAAGAGAAGGAAAAGAAAACCACTTCAAATCACATCAGTATCACACTGTTCAAAGTCAGTGAGAAACATTAAATGACAGACTTTAGAAGAAACAGACATTGTATAAATTCCGCCATCCAGAATTTTTATGAGGACTAATTCAAGACAATCACAGTGCTACTTGACAGGGGATTAGGAATATTTCATGGGCAAAGGACAGTCACTTCAATAGATGATGCTAGGTATACTGGGTCATACACTGGTTCCAGCTTTTAGGTTTTTGAGAAGACTTCATACTGATTTTTGTAGTCACTGTACTAGTTTGCATTCCCACCAACAGTGGGTGAGTTCCCATTCCTTCTCATTCTCACCAGCATTTGTGGTTATTTGTTTCCTTCATAAGGACCATTCTCACTAGGGTGAGACGGCATCTCAAAGTTTTAATTTGCATTTTTCTGATGACTAGAGTTGTTGAACACTGTTTAAAATATTTATTGGCCATTTGTATTTTTTTTCTTTTGAAAACTGTTCAGATCATTGGTCCATTTATTAACACCTTTGTTTCTTTGGTATTGAATCTTTGCAATTCTTTATATATTCTGCATGTTAACCTCTGGTCTGAGGCATAGCCGGC
>NW_008334095.1:1205167-1208521 GCF_000622305.1 Nannospalax galili | reverse complement strand
AGTGGGAAGTCACTGGGTAACTCAACATAATTGAAAGATTTATGAAAATCTTATATGGAAAGTAGTTACTTTGATTTTTAATATTTTATTTATTATTTTTAATTTATGTGTATGAGTGTATTGCCTGCATGTATGTGAGTGCACCCATGTCCTGCTATACTGCAGAGGTCAGAAGAGGGCGTCGGATTGAGGACGGTTTGTAGCCGCCATGTGGGTGCTGGGAATCAAACCTAGGTCCTCTGTAAGAGCAGTCGGTGCTCTTAACCACTAAGTCATTTCTCCAGCCCCAGTAGTTACCTTGTAAGGCAACCAAACATATAAATAAATGAATAAATAAATAAATAAATAAATAATAAACAAAAAGATAGCATTAAAAATTGATGGTAATAAGGAAATTGGACTGAAACTTATACAGTATCTCTTAACTATCTCAAAAGCAACTTGAGATGAATTTAAGACTAAAATGTAAGACCTGCGTTTATGAAAATACTGAATGTAAACAGGAAACTCTTCAGGACATTGGGATGGGCAAGAAATGTTTGGATAAGACCTAACAGATCAGCAAGGGAAGGAAACATGGACACATTTTATTATCTCAAATTAAAGACTTGTAAAGCAAACAAAATCAACAAAGTAACAACATGCAGAATAGAAAGATACCTGCTAACTCTACCTCTGATAAAGATTAAAAGCCAAAATATTTAAGGAAATCAAATAACTTAAAAGCAGGGGATTTGACATAAATATTAATCAAACGAAGATATGCAGATCGCCAACAAGAAAATGAAAAGTGCTTCACATCACTAAGTCATCAGAGAAATGCCAGTCAGAACCGCAGTGAGTACTAGTCACAATAGCCAGAAATGGAAATAAAATATGTCTCTATCAGCAGAAGAATGAAAGGAAAAGGTGGTGGATTTACTAAGCAGGATGGTGTGTAGCCATAAAACGGTGAAATTCTGCCTTTGCAACAATGGAGATAGAACTGTGTTCTGTAAACTAAGCCCAGGGTAGAAGGCTACAAGAACTCACTTTCACGTGGACTCTAAAAGCATTGACCTGTAGAAGTTGAGAGCTTGATGGTTGTTACTAAAGAAGGGAAAGTGAAGGGCAGGGAAAAATGGCCAGAGGCTGGCCAGTCAGTGCTAGGTTGTAGTTGGATAAGACGAAGTGTGGTGTACTGTTCCACAGTAGACCAGCCGTAGATAGGACAGTGAATGCATAATTCAAAATGCTTGTAGGCTGGATTTTTATGCTTTTACTACAAAGAAATAATAGATATTTGAGTAGATTTCTGTGCTTATCCTGATTTGAATATTATACAATATTGTATATTACATAATATACAAGACATAAATAGAAACCTTACATGGTACCTTACAAATGTGTGTATTTTTATGTATTGGTTAAAATTTTCAAAACATGAACCAATGGGACATTCTAAAGTGCTAAAATATTATCATATATCTCTGTAATCAATGAAAATCTTTCAAAGAAGATACTTTCCAAAGTTCATGAGGTGGCAAGAAATGAAATCCTGCAGAAGTTTCAGTCCGTATAAAGCCATAAGGAGTAACAAACAGCAACATAATAACCAAACACAAGAAGTTTTTAAAACAAAGACGTTAACATGTGTTGGTGTTCCTAGTGTAGATTTTAAAGCCATTGCGAAATAGCCTAAAGGAGGAGGGGACGTAGCAGCCGGTGGTCTGGGTTGGAAGGGAAGTGGGGTAGAATAACTTTGCATGGAAGGGTGGCTGGTACATCAGGGAATTGAGTGGGAAAGGAGCTGTCAAGAAACATTCTGAAAGCATTCCAAGAAGGAACAAAGAACAGACAGAACAAGGGAAGGGTGGGAGCTTTAATTGTCCATAATCCAGACACTCAGGGGACACGGTGTCCTGACACACACCTTTAATCCCGACACTCGGGGGGGCAGAGACAGAGGCAGATGGATCTCTGAGATCCAGGCCAGACTGGCTCCATAACGAGTTACAGGCCAGCAGCTGTGGGTACCAGGAGACCGTGTATCAAAAAGACCAATGTAAGTGTGTGTGTGTGTGTGTGTGTATGTGTGTGTGTGTGCGCGTGTGTGTGTCTGTGTGCGTGTGTGTGTGTGTGTGTGTGTGTGTATAATCAGAGGGACTTTTTTAAAGTTAGACTTACATGTGTGCTGTATACAGATTTCTATATCTTTTGTCTTTCATTTAAAGTTTTTTCTTTTTATTTTATGTGTATGAGTGTTTTACTTGTGTGTGTTTGTAAGTACACCATGTGTATGCAGTGTCCATGGAAGGCAGAAGAGGGAGCCATGTGGGATGCTGAGAACCCAACCCAGGTCCTTGTTCAAGAGCTCTTAACCACTGAGCCATCTCCCCAGTCCCATGTGTACAGAATTCTAAAGATAAACACATAGTGATTTGAAGGATTACTGAAGAATGACAGGCTCATATCTAGTACAAAATAATCGCTCTAACAGGTGAAACCACCAGAAACACAGAGGGATGATCAGGGGTTAGATTATCCTAAAACACATAGCAAGCCTCCCTGTGTATGTACCTTACAACTGTGTTTCAAAATGTTTATTAAAAACTTTAGAATTTAAAGAGGTATAGAAAGTAAATGTCCAGTAAGAAAAGAGATTGCACTTATTAATTTATAGAATTTTTTAAAATCTTGAAGCACATGGCTAGCGTGGAAAAGACTAACCCCTTGGTCCATGGTACATTGAACTTGCCACCCGAAAGGTAGAGGGCACGTGTGAGTTTTCTTTTCATTTTTTAAAGCCAGGAATATTTATAAAGACTGATCATATTCTGGACTTTAAAATACCTTTAGAAAGTTTACACATTTAGACAATGTAGGATCTGGGCCTTAATAGAAATAAACTAGGAATAAAAACACGCAGACATTTAGAAAATCCCTGGGTGTCTAGAAATTGCACAAGTCTCTTGATTAACCCGTGAATTCATGTGAAATTCAGAAGGTAAATTAGATGGTAAGAACCTTTAAAATTATTTAGCTAACATTTAAATTGACAACTAAAATTGTGTGTATTTACTATGTACAACATGATTGTTTTGAATTGAGTGCTTTTACCAGGCACAGGTGATGTACAACGAGCCTTGTACCATGTTCCTGTAATGGATGTAGAGACTGTGTTTGCTAAATGCACTGACTCTTCACTTGGGCTTACAGATGCTTGGTATGTAACTAAAAACAGGATACATTTTACATCTGTCTTCATTTTGTTTTTGTCTCTGTCTTAAACTATGGATCAAATTCCTGCTCAGATCTGCATGTTGTCTTTTGAGAAGTATCCTGTAAAGCTACCCCCCCCCCCCCCCCCCATCC
>NW_008334095.1:1187999-1205028 GCF_000622305.1 Nannospalax galili | reverse complement strand
TATTTTTCTTTATTTTTGTTTTTTCTCTGTCTTAAACTTGGGATCAAATTCCTGCCCAGATTTGTTTTTTGTTTTTTGAGAAGTTTCCTTTAAAGCCCCCCCCCCCCCCCCGCCCAATGCTGTCACACAAGAGAAGAGTGACATTTACAACAGATTTCCCACCTCTAGCGTTTACAGTATCTTGCTTCGGACCCCAGGAGTGGTGCCTGGAGGTTGTCAGGGATTGCCTAACACACTCAAGAAAAAGTAGAGCCTTGCAGGCAGGCTGCCCTGTGTTGAGACTGACCCACCTAGGCAGAAGCGATCTTCGCAAAGAGCCAACTCTTCCCTGTGGTGGATCACAGGGCTGTCAGATAAACATCCTGTGAGGCAAACTGAGGTTGTCCCCTCATTGCAGCCCCCTGAGGAGCAACAATTTCCTCAGCATCAAAGTGGATTGTACCTAGAGCAGTGGCAATTTCCTTGACCAGAACTGAGATAATGACGAACCAGACATGTTTGAGCAACATCCTTCTGTCCCCATTCCCTGGGTAGCCTTGGAGCTAATGTCAGTACCCCTGAAGACAGGGATGAGACCTTTCATCTCCTTTTGCTTCTCAAAATGATCATAATGAATGAATTCCTTTCCTGTTTTACATCACTATTTTTTCCATTTGATCTCTGGGACAACTGGCTGGACTTGAGTTTTTGTCTGGCATCTGGCCCAGGATTCTGAGAACATTACTTCCCATACTTAACCTTTTTTGTGTGTGCTAAGAATACACATAATCTACTCTCTTTGCTATTCATAAGGCTATCATACCCTGTGAACTAGAGTCACTGAATTGTATAATAGATCTCTTGAGCTGTCCCACTTATCCCATGGAAATTTTCTGACCTTTGACCAACCTCTGGCCAGCTACTCCCTCCCCTGAAATCTACATTGGTGACCACCATTTCAGTCTCTACTGCCTAAAGTTCATGTTGATAGATTCCATGCATGAGTGAGATCCTGCAGTTTGTCACTGCCTGGATCATCTCACTAAGCGTAATTTTCTCCAGGTTCATTGGTATCATTGGAAATGAAAAGATGTCTCTTTGTATATAAAGTGTGATTATTATATCACTGTGTGTACACCTTATGTAGCCACTTACATGATGCGGGACACTTAGTTTGGTTCTTTATCATGACTATTATGGATAGTGTAAAAAGGAACCAGTGATTGTAAACATCCCATAAGTTCATCATCACTCCAACTGTACACAGACCTTGGTTCCCTTTTCTATATCTTTTACTCACAACTTGTTATCTCTTTTGCCTTTTATTATAGTCAGCCTAATATTTCCTTTTTAAAAACATTTTATTTACTATTCTTTATTTTATGAGTATGAGTGTATTGCCTGCATGTAGGTAAGCGCACCCATGTCATGCAGTGCCCTCAGAGGACAGAAGAGGCCTTTGGATCCCCTGGAACTGGAGTTACAGACAGTTGTTAGCTGCCATGTGGGTGCTGGGATTTGAACCTGGGTCTTCTGCAAGGACAGCTAGTGTTCTAACCACTGAGCCATCTCTCCAGCCCTTATAGTCAGTCTAATATTTCTGAGATGACATCTCATTATGGTTATAACTTTCATTCTCTGATGATTAGTAATGTAGAGCATTTTTTCATACATATGGCTAAATATTTAATCTGTTAAAATCGCCTCTTCAGATACTTTGACCATTTTTCAATTAGGGTATTTGTTTCCCTAGCTATGCAGAAGATTTTTAGTTTGTTACACACTCCGTCTGCTTTTGCTAACGTTTCATGTGCTTTGCAGAACATATGAAAAATAATTGCCTAGACTGATGTGGTAAAGCAGCTCAGATATCCCTCAGCTGCGGAATCCATATGTGGACTGTTGCATATATTTAGGACCGTGTGGAATAGCAACAGGCTGGACCAGACAGGCGATAACGTACTATAACGCTGAGATGTCTCCAAATTATCCTAAAGGGAAACTTCACACTCAAAATTTTGTTTTGGATTTTGCTTTTTTATTTTTCGTATTTGCTTTTATATTAATGTCATTTAACCTTAGTTTTAACAATTGTTTGCTTTTGACAATGTGACAATTTAATAACCTATATAATACTTTCTGATTGTTCTCTTTCCCCGACTCTATGTTATTTCTCTCCAATTCCTATCACCCCGCTCCTCCATACCAAATGCCTTTCCCTGATTCATGACCTTTGGTTTGGTTTTGTGACCCTTTTACTTGAACCAAAAAATTGTTCTGTGTGACCCCACTTGATGGACTTATCTGAAAAGGCTGAATTATAGGGACAGAAAAGTGTTTTCAAGAACTGGGAAAATACATTGCTGGAGTGATGTTTGACCTCTTTCCCTAGGCATGGGGAAAGTTTTTGGAGTGGTCTAAGCCTTCGCTCGCTCGCTCGCTAGCTCACTCACTCTGTCTATCTATCTATCTATCTATCTATCTATCTATCTATCTATCTATCATCTATCTATCTATCTATCATCTATCTATCATCATCTATCATCATCTATCCATCCTCATCTATCTATCCATCATCTATCAATCATCTATCTATCCTCTATCTACTATTCATCCATCCATCATCTATCTAGTCTATCTTCTATCATCTATCTGATTAATATTTATCTTTATCATCTATTTATTGTCTGTCTCTATCATTTTATGTATCAATCATCCATCATGTATTGATATATAGATATATATGCCATGTTGTTATGCTGTGGTTCATGTTATATCTATGTGTCTATATGTATATAGCATATGTTTATACTATCCCTTTTTTAACTTTCAAAATCCCAACCCAAAATGGCTGAATTTTACTGTGTTAGTTATACTGTAACTACTTGGCATAAAATAATATATTAAATGCCCAACACATATACTGAAAACTACAAAATATTGTTCAAATAAATTAAAATTGAGCTATGTCTGGCCCATCTTGGAAAATCTCTGTGTTGAAAATGTATTTCTCCCCCAATTAATCTATGTAGGCCATTGAAAATCACAGCATATTTTTGATAGAAAATGATGATGTGTTTCTTAAATTCATATGGAAATCAAGAGGTCATATGATTTCCAAAATTACCTTGGGAAAGAAATGGGTTGGAAGAGGAGTTACTCTGCCTGCATTCCAGTCAGTGTAGAGCCAGGATAATAAGGAATACCTTGTGGCATGAGGATGGACATACAAATCCAACACACATTTATCATATGACCCAGCAGTGCCATTCCTAGGTGTCTACCCACACAAAGTGACAGCAAACTTCCACTGAAGCACTTGTACACAAGTGTCTATATGCTTTTATGTGTAATAGCCACAAATTAGGGAAAAAGACAGATGTCCCTTGGTGAGTGAGTAGACATCATGCTAGGTCCATTTAACGAAATATTAATAGACAATATCCATTCAGTGTATGAATGAATCCCAGTAAAATTATAACAAGCAAAAGAATCCATACAGTGAAGAGAAACCTGGAAAACTGTATCTATTTATCTATAATATATACTTAGAATATATTGTGTAATTTCCTTTATATGAAACTGTACATCAGGCAATCTGTGGGGACAGAGGTGGACCTGCACCTGTGGTTAGATTTTGGGAGGAGAGAGGAGGAAGGGAATGGAAGGGGAAAAGCAGGGGGGATAGGAGGGGAGAGGAGATATTTCTGGGATTGATGAATATGTTTCATAGCTTGATGCAATTTGTGTACGGATATTGATGTTCATTAAAACTCATAGACAGATGTCCCTATGTTGGCTTTATGTCATGCAAATTGTTCTTCAAGGAAGTGGGCTTTTTAAGAATAGTCTGTGAATTTTCCACTGTTTTTAAGACCATGGAAAATAGTATTTCAGTTTTCTCTTTGTTTCTTGTGCTCTAATAATAGTGGAGACATTTTTTAAAGCAAACCACTTTTTTTCCACTTTTAATTAGCACAGTGGAAGCAGTGACATCATTTCAGCTGTCCTGTTTATTTTAGGAAAGTCAACTCTACTCAGAGACATGCAGAAGTAGATTTAAGCCTTGTCATCCACACAGACTTGTAAAAGCCTGAAAATGTTTTGAATACATTTATTTTTAATTCATACAAAGGGCTCATATGAATGAAGCCCTTAATTTTATGAATAAAAAAGAGGTATTCATAATAGATTGCATTAACCTTCAGAATGCATTGGATCGTGGACATTTCTTACAGTAGAAAACAGTCCACTTTTCAAAAAAGTGATTTTTCAGGCAGAGTATCTTTGTGTAGTTGAAACTGGCCTGGGACTCAGACACAGTGTGTGACAGAGCCTGGCCCAGAACTTTCAATTCTCCTGTCTCAGCCTCCAGAATGATAGGAACCCAGGCATGTGCCACCGAGCCTAGCTCACAGGAGGATCAGATCCAACACTGGTTACAGGATCAAAAAGGCCATCGTCCCCCCACCCCCCCATATAACTGCACCCACCATATCACAAACCTGATAACAGCCATCAGTAATTATGTAGGAAAGCCATGTGGCAACAGCAACCTCTTCACCTACCAAAGTCGCATGGCTTGCTTGTTTTAATGAAAATCTTCATGCTGGGGCAGATGACCCTTTCCAACAATGTTGTGTGACTGTGGACTGACAGACTGGAAGAAATCAAGGGAACTGTAGGCAGGACAGCCTAAGGCAAAGCTGGGTTACCTCCTTTGTTCCCTCTTGAGTCATAGGCTCTAGATACCACTTCTGAGCCCACAGTGCATTTAGTTTCATTGAGTCACGTCTTATATTTTCGTATGACAAACTGACTTGGTTTTTTTTTCGGGGGGGGGGACATATTGCCATAGTTGGCAGTATAATTTGATACACTGACTCCCACTTTATGTGAGAAATACAATGCTTGTTCCCATCTGTTGTGTTTCTTCACCATTTGACTATAGACATTTCCTTGCAACCTTTCCTCCACTCTCTTGTTGATTAGAAAACCATGTGGTCATTCATTATTGCCCCTATGATACATGACACTTTCCCTGATGGAGTCTTGTGACCATCAAGTCTGCCATTCATTACTTAAAAAGAAAATACACTTGAATGTTCTAGAGGCTTAGAACTTTCCTAGTTGGTCCATAGCTGTGCCCTGAATTTATTTTAGTTTTAAGACAAAATATTTAGGAAGGTTGCATTACCTAAACTGTTGTGATATTGTATTTGCAGTTTCCTGAGTGTGGTTTCTATGGATTGTATGATAAGATCCTGCTCTTTCGCCATGATCCTACCTCTGAAAACATTCTTCAGCTGGTGAAAACCGCTAGTGATATCCAGGAGGGAGATCTTATTGAAGTGGTCTTGTCAGGTAGGATCCTGTTTTCACTCTCTAAAGATTACTAATTTGTTTTTGGAGAATTCTTATGCAAAGGTTATTAATTAACGTAAAACTTGTGTCATACTGGTGTCCAACAAGAGATTTTGGAGCGCTGTCCGCATAAACTTTCAGAATAAGTGTGGAAAGATCCAGGCGTGGATGTACACATCTAATACAGCAGCTTTTAGGCTGAGACAGAAGGATCATGGGCTCAAGCCCGCTTGGAATATCTAGTGAGTTACAGACCAGGCCAGGCTACGTCAAGAAGACTCTCGAGAAAGAAGAAAGTTGTGGGCAAAGCAAAGGGTTCTGTTGATTGGCTTTTTTTCACACCCCGTAGGTTCTCTATCTTGTATCCACACTTTGTTCTTCCTCCAAGCTCCTAACACACCCACACCCATATCCACACCTTCTTTCAGATCCACATCCACACCCACACCAACTCTCAGACCCATACCCACATCCAGGCCCGCACCACACCCACATTCACACCTGTACACACACATCATCTCACACAGCAGCTTGAATGACTGGGACAGCAGCAAAAACAAACCAAAACCTCAACACTGATGGCCGAGGTGGCTGTCAGGTCACCAGATGTACTGGGTGTCTGGAAACCAGGAAATAACAGCGGGAGAGGGAGACATTGGCTCACTGGTGTTAAAGGCCTGAGCCAATTTAATATGCCGAGGCCAAAGCCTTGGTAGAGTTCAGGAGGTTGAAGATGTCACATCGTGTCCAGGACACCAGTTCACTTCCTAGGAAGTGCTGTGTTTCTTTCTGTCCACTTTTGCATGCCTTGTTTAGAATTTAAAAAGTTAGTGCTGTGCCGATCGATACAGGAAAAAAATGTTAACTTTTAAAACAGCACCAAAGATGGCTGTAGTGCAGGTTCTTGAAATGATGAGTGACTGAGGTGGTGAGGAGCAGAGTCTGTGTTCAGCTGTGCGTTAAAACGATAAAAGGAAAAAATCATTAAGAATGTGGATTACACAGCTCCCTTCTCCTCTCTGACCTTGGCTCCCTGCTGCATCTTTGACTAAAGGAAATTCAGTAGCTTCAGATGTTCCAGACCTGGTTTCCTGGCGTCCTTTGCCTCTGTGCTGGCTGTAGGTGCACTGATCTCCATTCACTGTGTCTGCTGATTTCTGTTGCTACGCTTTGCTTCAGCTCGCTAATTCTGCTTACCGGCTGTCTTCATCTTCGTTATGTGAGGTCCGGGTTGTCACACTTGTCAGATAACGAGGTGTGACAAAATAAAATTTCCTTTAACAAAAGAAATCATCTTTTTCTATTGTATATGAGTCTGAGCATTTGCTAAAGCTTTAAAGATTTCTTAAATTAACATTTTCAAGAAGTCATGGGCTCCATTCCAGTCTGTTTCTCTTTGGTGGTCCACTGCTCTAGCATTTGTTGACTGTACCTGGCCTCTTAGAAGAAGTGGCTAGACATGCTGTTTTCTAACTTTTTTGATTCTGATCACCAGAGACTCTACCTGAGATAAATTTCTCCAGAAAATCACTTGCTGGGTCTATTCATGCCATAATTCATATTAAATACAAAACTAGGCTGCATTGCTAATAATCTGAGTGTGTTTTCCCTATGGCAACATCTAAACATAGATGATAATTATTTAATACTAATATTTCTAAATTTAATTTACTTCTCCTTAGATTTTACTTTTGTTAGCAAATGCTTTTCATTAGTGACAGACAGATTGGATGTCACCTGTGCAGGGGATGTTTGTGGGCATGTCGTTGCCTATACACATGACCGCCCAGCAACACGGAGCCAGGCCAAGGCGACAGCCCCACAGAGCTCTCAGTTCATGAGGACCACACTCTTCTTTCTGTCTCTCACCTTCCCAAAGATCTGAGTTCCCCGTGTTCATACTTCACTTCTCTGTCATCACCCTTCGTGTTCTGCTGCCCTATCTCCATGGATGCAAGATAGCGACAGGCTCTAAGATCAGCCCTGCCTCCCAGCTGCTGCCCCAGCTCAGGCATGACGTCCTCACAATTGTCTGCCATCTGATTGGTACTTCCAAGAAACCATGTTGTAACAATCCAATTCTATCTTTAAATCACATATTTTCATTCCCAAACTTTCGCTGAACCCTTAAATTATCTGATTAAATAAATTTAATTATATATATATATATATATATATGTTCACTTTTGCTCAGATCTCTTGTACTGACCTGTGAACTCCACTGGCAGCCCAGTCCTCCTATTCCTAAGTCTCTCTCCTACCCTAATGCTTAGCTTTGTGAGCAGGATTACACAGCATTACAATATGAGACAGACAAGCCGTAAATCAGAGGACACTGCAGGCCTTAGATGGAAGGGAGCTTGAATGGCGTGCTCTGTTGTTCCTGATTCAGCCGTGATGAGGAGGTGCTATGCCTGGCCTGTGTACATGCTGCTTTCTGGAGGTGTGATTAGGGATCGGCTTCACTTAGCCCCCCATAGTTAATGGCATAGGACCCTGGACATCCTGTCTACTGTCTTTCGACTAATTGGTTTCATAACCAAAAGAAACTATGGGAACTTCCCTTTTGAAGACTGTAATTTTACTGTTAAATTTTGTATACCAAAATTATCTGCTTTTTCCTCTCACAAATTAAATTTTATCCTCCCATTTGAGATAAATATTTTGGGATTTTTTTTAATGTTTCACTATCAGAAACATTTTCTGTCATAAGACTCCAGTAAAAAAAAAAATGAGAGAAAATCTGGAAAACATAATTTTGAGAAAGGTTATTTATTTTCGTTTCTTCAGACATCAAAACTTTTCTCTTGTTTACGTCATTCCTGCTGAGACCTTTCGTTATCCATCAGCTAACCGGGCCTGGTCCTACATAATTTGTGGATATTTTTGCTATCCTTCTCTTTTTGAAAAACATGACTTGTGTGAGCTGGCACATTTAGACCCAGTAAACCAGGAAAAGATTGCTCATGGATTGGGTAAAGAAGAAGAAAAAAAAAAGCCAGAGCTCCATCAGAGTTCCTCAGGGCACATACCTAGCTGGTAAATCCTTTTTGTCAGGCTAAGGATCAGCATTACTTCTATTGTTAAGAAGTTGGAAAATGCTACAAATACAAATGGAAATTTCTTTTATTGAAGCCAAAGTCAAGTCTAAGTTCAAGTGTATGGTATTGAACTTTAAATACGACTTAGGAAATACATCTGCAGATTTTTTCATGATCGACCTCTTATCAAAGCCTGATTATTTAGCCAGAGCAGCAGATGAGTAATAGATCTGTATTTATACGACGCAGTGCTGTATGGACTTGTTTTTCTCTTCATCACTAGTAATTGTGTGTGTGTATCCAATAGATGATTCCACCAGGAATACACAGGGATTATAAAAATTCTACTGATAAAATCGCAATTTTGAAATCAGTGGTAAATTTGAATCTTCCTTGGATTTTTTTCTTATAACAGATCACATCTTATTATTCCTCTCACAGAACACTGCCTCTACATGGGCTGATTTTCTCCTTTTTGTCTAGAGCCTCATTAGAAAGCTAGTGTTGTAACTCAGGAGAAGGTGGTCTTTGCCTGGTCTCAGGCAGTGACACAGGAGCAGAAAATTAGGCAGAGAGAACTCCGTGCTAGATATAAAGTCAAACCACATTTAGATGTGGTTGATAAAAGAGGAAGTGAATTTGAAGAGGACTCTCAGAAGAGCTGCAGCCTCCCCAGAGTGGTGACTATCCTCTCCCATCCCACATGGTATCCGTCTTCATTGTCTTGTGTGGTTGTCAAATGTGTCGGGTCCTCCTTGAGTGCTGAAGACCAGATTCATACTCCTTGGACAGGAAGTGTCCCTGGTCTCCTTTATGATGCTATACGGATGGTAAAACCTCTGAGGTTTGTGTGTTTTATTTGTGTTTTTCTTTAAACAAGGAGGTCATAGTAAATGAAAATACCCTGCAACAGTATCTGGATTCCAGGTTGTGTTTTGTGGTCCTCAGGTAAAGTGTAAGTACAGTGATTGGGTAGTTCCCAGAGGCGGGCCGTCTGGGATGAGGGCCTTTGTTCTTTACCACCAACACTTTGGCAAGACAGTCAATGATTCTATGCCAGTTCCCTCATCTGGGAAATGGAGACAGCCTGTACTATAGATTATTGCATAAATGAAGCAGATTGATGCAGGGCAATCCCCTAAGCACATTTGTTCATGGGATGACTGTGCAGGGCTGCTATCTATATATAATAGCTGCTGCTGCTTTTCGCCCTCTAGGTAGCCGTTCAAAAGAAGTGAGGCCTGATAACTCTGAGAAATGTCAGGTTATGCAACACTGAAGGACTGAGTTCTGTAGAAGTCTGCAAACCTTTGGTCCACAATAACGTGGAGCTGTACTTTCCAAATCCACATGCAGAGTTCTCTTTATCTCAGTGTGGTTCTTGCCTCTTTTGGGCACCTAGCATGTCTTGGCTCTTCAGTTCACAGCGGAAATACTCCTCCAGATCATGCCCACAGAATGACTAGGCTGAAAAATAGGCATCTAGTCTCTGTGCAGAGGGATCCTCCCTGTCACAGAGGGGAGAGTTCTTCCATAGAAAAGGGAAAGTTGGGGCTGGAGAGATGACTCAGCAGTTAAGGGCACGGACGGACGGTTCTTGCAGAGGACCTGGGTTGAAATCCCAGCACCCACGTGGTGGCTAACAACTGAAACTCCTGTTCTAGAGGGTTCAATATCCTCTTCTGTCCTCCGCTGGCATTGCACGATATGAATATACTATTACACACGCAAACATTACAGTCATACTCATAAAATAAAAATAAAAAGGGAAAGCTGAGAGGTTAGGAGGAGGACTCAGTCAGTCAAGTGCTTGCTACAAGAGCTGGAGGACCTGACATCAGATCCTCAGCCCTCAGTGTGAGAAGCTGACGTGACAGTGTATATCTGTAGCATCAGTGCTGGGGCTGAGTGGGCAAGCAGATCCTTGAGGCTTATTGGCCGATGGTCTAGCTGATTGGTGAACTCCAGGTTCAGTAAGAGACCCTGTCTCAAAAAATAAGGTGGAGTGATTAAGGAAGACACCTCACATTGCCTCTGGGTGCATATGCATACATGTGGATACACACATATACCATACAAACATAGAAAGGAAAAAAGAAAAAAAGGAAAGTAGATGATAGATTAATAGAGACAGAGAGGCAGAAAGAAATCTTTGCTTCCTATGCTTTTGAAACAGATCACATTATCCAAACCACCTTGCTTCCTTCATGATGACTTGGTAAGAGAGCAATCTGATATCGGAAGAGATATGCAATATGGATTTTAACTGCCCACATTCCTCAGGAAGAAGGGGCTGGTGCCAGAGCCTGAAGCTCAGTGCTCCCTCACTGTTCATACTGTTCATCTTGATTTGGAACCAATGAGCAGAAATCCTTCAGGATTTTTGTGAAGAATTCTTTCTACAGTTAGAGAGTTTATATTTCCAGGAAGCATTGATGGTGTTTATGACCACAAAGGACAGCAATGAACTTCCGGGATTCACTGACATTACTTTTATTACAGAACCATTATCCTCTTCTCTCTCATAAAAAAATAATAATAAATGTTTAATACAACTACTCAGATTGCAGTCGGGTTGAGGACGCCCTGGAGGCTCTTATCCCAACACTCAGGAGACTGAGGTAAAAGGGCTGTAAGAAGTTCAAGGCAGCCTGAGCTACATAGTGAGTTAAAAAATGCTGAGACAAAATATAAAATAGAATGATAATGCACTGCTTAGCCAGGGGACAAATTCACTACCCTAAGCAAAATGAAAATCATCTCAGTGACCTTCTTTTTGTCTAAATAGTGCCTAAAATATAATCCTGAGAAACACGCATGGTAGGAACATTGTGGGCATGCCTTCCCTTCTGTTTAGAAAGCATAAGCTGTTGGTTTCCATGGCGCCATGCTACGCATGTCCATTTCTTGTATATAAAGTCCACTGCTTAATGGTCCCCAGTCCCTCTCTGATACCAGTGAAATGGAAACCTCTGAGAGTGTGCTAGATCACTGCTATGTAGTTTCCCATGAGACATTAGAAGATAAAGGTTTTTTTTTTTTTACTTTTGAGAAATCAAAATTAATTATGGATGGCACCTTATTGACCTTAATACTGTTTGGATAATTAGGATTGTAAAAGATCTGGCCTTTAGTACTCAGTATATATTTATTTCTTGTAATTGCTTTGGGTCTAAGTATCCCAGTCTGAATGATGCCAGTTCTTGTCTATCTTTAGGTACAATTATCTTATGGGCAGTTTTGCAAAAATGAAACATTTATATGTGGGTTGCGTTTCCTTGTCCTTGGGGGGAAATTTGAAGACTGGTAGGTAGTGTGGACTCCTATATTAACCATGCTTTTGCTTATTCTTATGATCAAGTTCAGTGTGTAAATTCTTCACAGTATGAGATTAACAATAATAATTAATGATAACGTAATTGTACAGTATATTATGATATACTGTAATAAAATGTATATGAATGTAGTTTCTCAAAATCCTATTATATTGTATCCGTTCTTCCTGAGCTGCAGTAAGATGGTGCAGTGCCTGCGCAATGAGACAACCAAGGCTTCTACCAAGGGCACGATGACCACATCAGGGCACTGGCAAGGGTGGGTTGGACAGAAGCACTGTAGTACCTTGACAGTGTGTCTGATACCTGTAGCTGATATTAACAGAGTAGTGGACAGGCAGTGTAGACAGCATGGGTACTGTGGACAACATGGGGTACATCTGCTGCATGGGGCAATGCAGGACAGACCCTAATCACATTAATCAGAATGGTATATACTTCTGTACTCGTGAATGGTTTCTGAAAATTATATTTTTGGTTAATGTGTTCACTAAACTCAAACCCGAGAAGCTAAACTACATAAAGGGGATGTTTATGCTCTTCTCTCCCATGTGGAGTTGATCTTATCACTTCAGCATCTACTTATTATCATCAATAGTATTTTAATTCTCTTCCATTCTTATATTTCAAGTATACCTTCCATTTTCAGTTGTGTGTGTGTGTGTGTGTGTGTGTGTGTGTGTGTGTGTGTTGCACTGAACCATTTCATGGGGAAGAGACTCCTAAGAGCACTAGGTTGGAATTTTTCCCTGCAACCTCTGACTTCCCAGTCATGACGTCAGTCTGAGAATGTTGGCTTGCGTTGTTTCCTTTCTCTGATGGTTTCCTTGTGAAGTGGCTTCTCCAGGGACCCGTGGCACGGTGGTGCATGGCTTTTCCTTCTTTTCTTCCCTAGACCTTAGAGGGAATATTCACTCCTTGTCAATGGGACAAGGAAAAGCTCTTTGCAGGCTTATATTTCATATGAAAATTTTATGCATGATTGTTCTGAGCAAAATAATAGCAATGATGATTTAAAGAGAGTGTTTTAATGTACTAGGCACTGGTGTAGAACTTGGAAATATGTACTGGATTCATGTTAGAGTGTAACTGTATGTAGTTTGAATTTGACGAGTAGTTGATTGCAGGCAAAGGTTTGGGTTTGAGTCTCATCTGCCATATAATTTTCATACATCCTGCAACTCACTTCATTTCTTTTGAGTCTTAGTCCATCACCTATAATACACTATTAACACTATCTTCAGTGTAGCTGCGCTTTAGATTTTATGAAATTAAATATAAAGCATTTCACAAGATGCCTGACAAATGTGAGGTACCAAGCCCATTCTACCTCCGTGCTCATGAATACACATTCATCGAAGGCTGAAACATTTATTTTCATATTTGAATCCATGCAATGTGGTATATATGTTGCACGTGGTCAATATTTGTTGAATTCGTGAATGCTTAAATTAACGACATGAAAAATCAGCGAATGAATGATTACACTGATATTCTCAAAATGAGCTTCAAGTCTTACTGCTCCTGTCAGGATTGATTCTTAGTGGCTTATACTGACTTTCCTCAGCTAAATCTGATAGTATAATTAATATTACTGTCACATCACTAAACATTTTTCCTACACTTTACTGTTTTTTTTAAATCACATTTATTTATTTACTTAATTGTGTATGGCTGTACATGCCAAGGCTGTGTGTGGAAGTCAGAGACCAACTTCCAGGAGTTGGTTTTCTCCTTCCACCATGTGGATTCCAGACATCACCCCGAAGTCATTAGACTTGGCCCCAAGTACCCTTAACCACTGAGCCATCTCCCCAGCCCTGCTGTGCTCTAGGTATTGTTGAGATAATTCAGGAAATGGTTTCTTTGTATGCTAAACAGAAACAGTCCTGCTTTCAAACCTTTGCAGTATATTTCACACCTTTCATACAACAAAAGGACTGCTTCATAGAATGCCAATTAGTTTCTCTCTGATTCATATAACTTGTGGCTGTGCCCATCACAGTGACCAGGTGACCAGGTAACCCTGCTTGCATTCTTTCCTCCTGACTTTCCTAACATTTGCATTTTCTTCCTACTACTGGTTTTCTTCCGACGTGCAGTTGGTAGTTGTTCCTGTTTGGATGCACCCCTGAGAGCGGACCTCACCTGCTTCACCTGCTGGGTGCTTCTTCCTCACCTGATCCTCCGTGTCCCGTCCACATGGTGTTCCTGAAGCGGGCCTCAAGCATGTTTCTGTCATGAGTGGGGGCTGATCCCCCGAGGTTCTAGCTGGCCTTTGTGGCTGCTTTTCCTTCTCTCTTGCATTCCACACTGGGCCTCTGTATCTTTACCCATCTAGCAGAACAGCTGTCTCTGCCTAAGGGTCAGCTGGCAAGACCTGTAGGAAAAGTTGACTCATGTGGAGCAGCCCTGGAGTCCAAGGCTCCACGATCTCTGTCAGTGCACATGTCGTGTTTGCCAGAGCTCATGTCAAGCTCTTCCTGCCCACAGAACTAGCCTGGGGCTCCTTCTTCACCAATTCCGGAAGGGGTTTGAGCCAGGAACCGTAGTTCTTCCCTTTGTGTATCTATTACTGTTCTAATTGAGGACATCACTGCAGCTGCTATCCAGATAAACATCAGTACAAAGGCAATTACACCACACAGGAGGGGCGTTCTTTTCTCATTCTTTGGTCACGGTGTAGCCGGAAATTCCCAACGTTTACTTCTTGTTTTGTTTTTTTTTTTCCCTTTGGATCTTTTTGAGACAGGGTCTCCTCTAGCTCCTGCTGGCCTGGAACTCACTATGTAGACCAGGCTGACTGTGAACTCGCAGAGATCCGCCTGCCTCTGTCTCCAGAGTACTGAGACTAAGTACACCACCACTCCCGGCTCAATATTTACGTCTTAAGAAGGCAGTTTATATTCTCATGTATATAAACCTTACATGTTTGGTTCTTGATGATGCAGCAGGGACTCAGAGAACTTTACATTCTTATAATTTTTCTAGAAAATATAGTAAGGCTTGTTCTTTTTGTTTTTTACACTAATTGTTTTATAACCCACAGGCAAGACTTGTGTGTGCTAAACATACTATATAACCAAGCAATACCCTCAGCCCTCAAGAATCTTATTAATCTGTCTTATATACCACATTTGAGTGAGTTATTTGGATTTTACCTCTCAAGAAATACCACATTCTAGGGACTGGAGCAATGACTCAGTGGTTAGGAACACTGACTGCTCTTGCAGAGGAAACAGCTTTGATTCCCAGCACCCATATGGTAGCCTTGTAACTCCAGTTCTAGGGGATCTGATGCCTTCATCTGACCTCCACGTTTATTGCATGACACGGGTGCACTTACATGTATACAGGCAATACACTCATACACATAAAATAAAAATAATAAAGTAAAATAAAGAAATCCCACATTCTGTGTTAAAAATGAAATATTCTCATGCCAGAGATACTGAAATAGATGAGTTACAGAATTTGACCATGATAAGGAAAGTGTTTTTGACAGTAATGCTATCTTGAAAATATATATTCCCTTGCTTACTTCTGTAAAAATATAGTAAGGATTTTTTAGATTTCAAGTATTTAAATCGTATTAAAATTGCTTTTCTATTGTGTTGGGCAACACAGATTGTTATTTCTTGGCCTATACTAGATAACAAAAATATTAAGATTCTTATTTTGTTCATCTGTCATAAAAACATTCCATTAGGATCATTTGCTGAGAGACACACAGTCCAACCATCCCCTCTAGATCTGCACTGTTCATTGTGGTAACCATTCGCCATATCTGCTATGTACATTTAGTCAAAATTAATAAAACCGAAATTAAGTTTCCTAGTCATACTAGCTACTCAGGTGTTCAACACACAAAGCCAGCAGCTGCCTTCCTCACCATCAGAAAATAGCTTTACTGGAGGAAAAAAATTTACCCCTAAAGATAACAGTGTGGATCACATTGTTCACACACACACACACACACACACACACACACACACACACACAGAGAGAGAGAGACAGAGACAGAGACAGAGACAGAGGGGGGAGGGAGGGAGGAGGGAGAGAGAGAGAGAGAGAGAGAGAGAGAGAGAGAGAGAGAGAGAGAGAGAGAGAGAGAGAGAGAGCCCTGCGGAACAACTATACCTCAAATGATGATTGACATGACATATTGAGGAATTGTTACAGTGCAATACTGCTAGTAGATCTATTGCAGAAATCTCATGAGAGGTCTTCTACTAAATCATCCTCTAAGTTCCTTAGAGTGTAAACTTTTTAAGCCCTTATAGTCCAAATGGTTCTTCTGTGTTTTTAAATGAGCAGTGTTATTCTTAAGAATTCTAACGTATTTGGCTTCAGCCTTTCAATTCTGAATCTTTAATAGCTCCAAGTCAATGCTATACTTCTTTCAATACACAAACTCTTTGTATTTGACATATTTAATTTCTCCAAATTCCTTAATTTCTTTATCTTATTTCATTGTGTTCTACAGAGAATATACACTAAAACCATACGCCTGACCTCAAATGGCCTGATTTTAGTTCTCAGAGGCCCCACTTACTATTGTGTGTCATTGGGAAAGATGTTTAGTGTTTTGGTAACCGTGTTTCCTGATCTTAACTGAAGGTCTCTGTGATGATAACGTAATACCCTGGCATACTACAGTGTACTGTTCTGTGTAGAATACTTACACAATCTGTGTCTAGCTATGTTTCTTGTTTTCTGTCAACATTACCCTAAATACATGTTGTAATTTATGCTGGATTACAAAAATTTGTAATATTATAAGATGCTGGTGATAGAGACGGTGGCTATTATCTAGATTAAGAAATACAGCATTTAGGCATGTGAATTCTAGCTACATGGAAACAAAAATCTATCTTTGAAGAATTGCTTTTAGTTAATCACTGATGCTTTTTGCTTTTTTAAGAAAAATAATTAAATTTATGGGAAATTTATATACTAGCATTGAATACAATTTTAGAAATGTATTGATCAATATTGATGTTTACTGGTTTTCATTGATTAGTATTAATCAATCTTATTTCATGATATTATGTCCATGGATTCTCTTTTGAAAGCAAGGACATACTGGAATACCCACAACTTATTCCAATGCAATGACAATTCCCTAATTAGCAGGGAAAATTGTAACATATGTTTCATTTATGTATTCAGTTCTGCGTTCGTCTCTCTGTTCTTTCTGTGTCAGAATGACAGACATTAGATGGACAGACAGACACAGACATACACAGACATACACACACAGACACACACACACAGACACACACACAGACACACACACAGACACACACA